>NC_041228.1:57866109-57907598 GCF_002837175.3 Physeter macrocephalus | reverse complement strand
TTTGACAAAATTCAACACCCATTTATGGTAAAAACTCTCCAGAAAGGGGGCATAGAGGGAAGCTACCTCAACATAATAAAGGCCATGTATGACAAACCCACAGCCAAGATCATTCTCAACAGTGAAAAACTGAAACCATTTCCTCTAAGATCAGGAACAACATAAGGTTGCCTACTCTCATTGCTATTATTCAGCATAGTTTTGGAAGTTTTAGCCACAACAATCAAAGAAGAAAAAGAAATAAATGGAATCCAAATCAGAAAGAAGAAGTAAAACTGTCACTGTTTGCAGATGACATGATACTATACATAGAGAATTCTAAAGATGCTACCAGAAAGCTGCTAGAGCTAATCAATGCATTTGGTAAATTAGCAGGATACAAAATTAATGCACAGAAATCTCTTGCATTCCTATACACTAGTGAAAAAATGTCTGAAAGAAAAATTAAGGAAACACTCCCGTTTACCACTACAACAAAAAGAATAAAATACCTAGTAATAAACCTACCGAAGGAGATGTAAAACCTGTATGCAGAAAACTATAAGACACTGATGAAAGAAATTAAAGACAACAGAGACAGATGGAGAGATCTACCATGTTCTTGGATTGGAAGAATCAACATTGTGAAAATGACTATACTACCCAAAGCAATCTACAGATTCAATGCAATCCCTATCAAACTACCAATGGCATTTTTCACAGAAGTAGAACAAAAAAATTCACAATTTGTATGGAAACCCCGAATAGCCAAAGCAATCTTGAGAATGAAAAATGTAGCTGGAGGAATCAGGCTCCTGGATTTCAGACTATACTACAAAGCTACAGTAATCAAGACAGTATGGTATGGGCACAAAAACAGAAATATAGATCAATGGAATAGGATAGAAAGCCCAGAGATAAACCCACACACATATGGTCACCTTATCTTTGATAAAGGAGGCAAGAATTTGAGACACAGATGTAGAGAACAAATGTATAGACACCAAGGGGGGAAAGCAGCGGGGGATGGGGGCTGGTGGTGTGATGAATTGGGAGATTGAGATTAACATATATACACTAATATGTATAAAATGGATAACTAAGAAGAACCTGCTGTATAAAAGAATTAAATTAAATTTTTTTTAAAAAAGGAGGCAAGAATATAGAATGGAGAAACGACACCCTCTTCAATAAGTGGTTCTAGGAAAACTAGACAGCTCCATGTAAAAGAATGAAATTAGAACCCGCTCTTACACCGTATACAAAAATAAACTCAAAATGAATTAAAGACCTAAATGTAAGGCCAGACTATAAAACTCTTAGAGGAAAACATAGGCAGAACACTCTTTGACATAAATCATAGCAAGGTCTTTTTTGACCCATCTCCTAGAGAAATGGAAATAAAAACAAAAATAAACAAATGGGACCTAATGAAACTTCAAAGCTTTTGTACAGCAAAGGAAACCATAAACAAGACGAAAAGACAACCCTCAGAATAGGAGAAAATATTTGCAAATGAAGCAACTGACAAAGGATTATTCTCCAAAGTATACAAACAGCTCATGCAGCTCAATATCAGGAAAAGCAAACAATCCCATCCAGAAATGGGCAGAAGACTTAAATAGACATTTCTCCAAAGAAGATATGCAGATTGCCAACAAACACATGAAAGGATGCTCAGCATCACTAATCATTAGAGAAATGCAAATCAAAACTACAAAGAGGTATCACCTCACACCTGTCAGAATGGCCATCATCCAAAAATCTACAAACAACAAATGCTGGAGTGGGTGTGGAGAAAAGGGAACCCTCTTGCACTGTTGGTGGGAATGTAAATTGACACAGCCTCTATGGAGAGCAGTATGGAGGTTCTTTAAAAAACTAAAAATAGAACTACCATATGACCCAGCAATCCCACTACTGGGCATATACCCCGAGAAAACCATAATTCAAAAAGAGTCATGTAACACAATGTTCACTGTAGCACTATTTACAATAGCCAGGACATGGAAGAAACCCAAATGTCCATCAACAGATGAATCGGTAAAGAAGATGTGGCACATATATACAATGGAATATTACTCAGCCATAAAATTGAGTTATTCGTAGTGAGGTGGATGGACCTAGAGTCTGTCATACAGAGTGAATAAACCAGAAAGAGAAAAAGGAATACCATATGTGAACACATATATATGGAATCTAAAAGGAAAAAAAAAGTTTCTGAACAACCTAGGGGCAGGACAGGAATAAAGACACAGACGTAGAGAATGGCCTTGAGGACACGGGGAGGGGGAAGGGTAAGCTGGGATGAAGTGAGAGAGTAACATTGACATATATACACTTCCAAATTTTAAATAGATAGCTAGTGGAAGCAGCCTCTTCACACAGGGAGATCAGCTGCATGCTTTGTGACCACCTAGAGGGGTGGGATAGGGAAGACTGGAGGGAGACGCAAGAGGGAGGAGATATGAGGATATATGTATATATATATAGCTGATTCACTTTGTTATATAGCAGAAACTAACACAACATTGTAAAGCAATTATACTCCAATAAAGATGTTTAAAAAAAAGATTCCATAAAATGACTAAATATGACATGTAATTTTTCATCTTTCAAATTGTCAAGAAAAAGAAAAATTTTAATGGTTGTTTTATGCCACTGTTTCTGAAATAAACTGTCAATTTGCATTGCACTAATTTACATTCCCTCTTAGAAGGTATAAAAGTACTTTTTATCCTAACATTAGATGATCTGAATATTAAATAGATCAAAAAATTTCGCCAGGTTGAAGGATGAAATACTGCATATTATTGTTTCATTTCCTTTTGCTACATAATGTATTTAAATTTTGTACTCAAGTGTTGGTGGTTTCTGATTTTGTGTCTTGACATGAGTCTTTCTTCATCACAAGATGATTAAAATATTTTCTTATAAAAGAAAAACTGTAAAATACAGCAGAACGTTAACAAAGAAGTTCTGAGTATAAGTGAGTTTATTTCCTACTTTGTTAGGAAAGCATATGATTTGTTAGTGAACATGTATGATTTTTATGATGAGAAAAATTAAAACATTATTGTAAAATCTTACATCAACTTTATAAGTGCAGCAAAACAATGTTTATTTGGAGAATTTTTAAATATGGGTATATTGTATCACCAGGCACTGTTTTTTAATCATTGTTGTCTGTGATGGTCATACCTAGATCATAAACTCCAAAGGAGGAAAAGCAAAGACTAGTTCATCTGGAATTTATCCTAAGTCACTCATTCATTTAACATGTGTTTGGTTTTCCTTGCCTGGGAACTCTTCTGGGCTGTAAGAACACAAAGAAATGTTGGAAACATCTGTCCTCAAGGAATTCTCAATCTGGGAATGGGGAGAGCTGGGTAGTAAGGTAAACAAACAACGACAAAACAAAGAAGTGAGAACAGAGGTACATACAGAGAATAGAATTAAGTTGTAAAGAGGAAGACTTAAAGGAAGATAGTGACTAAAGGAATTTTGAAGCTTCCCAGAAGTTTTCAGGTAGACTAAATTAGGAAAGGTCATGTTAAGGAAATAGGAAACCTGTCTTGATCAAGGAGACAGGTGAATTCTCCTGTTCTAGCTCTGAGGGGAAAAAAAAGAAAGATCACATTTACTGGAAATAAAATTATTATTTTATTTTATTTTATTTTAATTTCCAGTAAACATGATCTTTTTCCCTCCTCAGAGCTAGAACTGGACAAGTCAGGTAAATGGTTGATAGAATAATTGAAGTAAAAAATTCATGCACCAGTTGGTAGATAACATAAAGCGCTTCTGGGTAATGAATAACAGCTCATTAAATTAGGAGCCATGGAAACAGATTAATTTCCAGGGGATTAATTTCATGGTCTCCAAAGTTAGACAAACCCCTGCTCTTTTGTATTACCTTTGTGATCTTACACAAATGTAATCATTCTGAACTTCAGTATCTTCAACTACTAAAAGGGAGTGACAGTAACTACCACTTGGCATCTTGTGAGGGTGCATGTGTAGTGTGATGAATATGAGTCTGCCAGGTCCCTTCAAATTTGGAGCAAAAATATATAGCCAGAGTTGATGTCATGCCCACAGGGCAGCCTCATGCTTATCCAGTGTTGTTTCTCTTGGGTTACAAGCTGCGCTTAGCTTTAGTATAATTATGGTGGGATCTATTATTCTAAAAGGATCAAAGACAAAGACACATTGATAGAAGCTTCTTTCCCTACCTACAAATGTAGACTGAATTATTTGTGAGCAAACATGATACCACATTGGTGAATTAACCAACCTCCTACAGACGGGTGAGAATACTAGCCATGGCTAATTTGAGGGGAATTTCAGTGAGAAGTGTGAACTAGAACTGAACCCCAGAACCTCAGAGAGCCCATTGCATTGTTCAGAGCTTGTCATGATCAAGCAGAGGAGGCCCTCTTAAGATGCCCCTCTTTAGACTCACTTAAGTTTACACAATAGTGAAATGGATCAAGAGGATAAATCTCTTCCTGTGGAGACAAATGGGGCTTCCCAAAGGAGCAGGAAGGGATTTTGAGAGAGCGATGTATGTTGGGAAAGGAGGAACTTGGAAAAGGAAGACAATGAGGATAAAGGAGTAGATATATAAAACCTCCTTTTTGGAATGACATCTTGGTCATGATCAAGGCAATACCTACCTGAGAGACGTGTACTCTTCAACCCAATAATCATACGTTGAAGAACCTATCATGGACAGATATCCATAAATAGAAGCATACGTGAGGGTTTCCACTGCCACATTGTTGTAATAGTGAAACAAGGAAATGATTTACACTTCTTTTAAGAGGAGAATGGTTAAGTAAGCTAAGAATATTGACAATATGAAAGAATATTTAGAAATCTTAAAAATGTATTAACATGAAAAAATAACACTTATACAATGGCAAAAAAATGCAACCATTAAAATCATGTTTGTGAAGAATGATTAATGATATGGAAAAATATACACATACATAAATAGATATATGTGCATATATATGCAGAAGGGCAAAAAACAAAATGACATGATACAGTATAATCTCAGACATATATTTCTTAAAAATGCATGAGAAAAGAAACAAAGCAAAATACTTGTTAACAATGTTGCTTATGTTGCTTCTGAGTAAGGAGGTACTGATTGATTTTTCTGCTCATTTACCTTGAAGTCTTGCTCCAAAAGATGTAAATTTTATAGGTGATGATAGGAGCAGAGACACAATCTTCATGGAGAGTTGTCAAGACTGCTCAGCACCCAGGTCAACTATACAAAGTTACCAGGAAAGTGAACATCTGCAGTTTTCCCATCCATGGTGCTTCTACATAATGTGGCTGAAACCAGGACACCCCTTTATTCTAGTCAGGAGGAGAAGCAATATGTTACCAGTATCCAGAAGCTCCTTAGCAGCTTTTTATATAACCCTCAAGAGCTAGTTCTTGGTTTACATCACAAACGCCTCCCAAATTCCTCCGCAGACCATTCCCTCAAGGTGGAGCTAATTAAACTATTGTGGCTCTCCCTCTAATTACTGGCTGCATTTTGTGAAAATTAATTGATATATCATATGCTAGGAGAGAAATCCCTTGCCAGGGAAATAGAGTGGGACATGCACAATTCAGCCATAGCTGGAAATTACTCTGGGGGGCAAAATACCATTGAAGAGTTTGGTCTTCTCTCTTTGTTGTGTATCTCTACAAAGTCTAGAAACCCTTGGAATTTCTTCTAAATATTTCAAGGTAATTCTTTTTATTTATATTCATTAACTTTTATGCCTTTTCTATCTCCAATAATTCTTTTTATTAACCCCCCCTAACCCCATTCATCCTCACTCAAAATTCTTGCATCTACCCAGGGTGAGGAGTAGAACAGGAAATCAGCATACACATGGCTATACTTTTTCATTGTATGCCAAGAGCATGCTTTACTTTAATAATCAAGAAAACTAGTAATATGTAATCAAGAAAATAATCATAAAGTAAAATTTTAAAAATAAATTAAGAAGACAAGTTTTCCCTCAGAACTAGAAATAAATATATATATTTTTTATATACATGATATAATGAAAGTCTTTTATACACAGATACTTGAATTTGGAATATGCCTGAATAATCAAATAGAAATTAAAGAAATATTTTCTTAAGTCATTTAATTTATATGTCTACCGAATGTATTTTGAAGCAATCTTTTGTTTATGACTTTCTACATAATTCCCAAGACTATTAATTATAAACAGAGATTTTTTCTAAAATGCTGTTGGAATCCATTTACCTCGTGTAAAGATGTCAAAATCAGAGTCCAAAGGTTTATAGGAGTTATTAATCTGTATGAAATAATCATGAAATATTCTCCCTGAATCCAATAAAATACTTACTGATAGAACTGGAATGAGTTGTTTTAGTTCTAAATTCAATTGAGAAAGCAGTGGAAAGTTTTAGGGTTTTTATTGTTATTATTATTTTCATAGTATTTCAGAAAACAACTTTATTTTTCTATCTCCCCTAGGCCCTGTGATCCTTCTTGCTATCAAAACATGTTACAGAAATCTTTCTTAGCATCTCATAATTCATAATGCAACCTTCAGGAGGAGAAAAAATTTTCTTTAACAGCTTCAGAAACATTCTTATCATTTCTGGATAGAATTTTAGAACTATGAAAAATTGTCTCAGTGAATTTCAGCTAGTCACCCTAACCTCCAGTCATGTTGGCCAACACCTCCTTAAGTGTTTGTTACTTTACTTCTAAGACTATATATATATTCTATTTTGGTGCTTTATTGTATCTTCAAATGAAACTGAATTCTTTATGAATTTTCCAGGTATATGGCTACTTCCTCTCAATTTCCTAAATGTACTGTGTGCTCTAGTCCCTACAGCAGATTTTGCATTAATATCGCTACACTAAATAGTTCTCAAACTTTTTTTTTTTTTTTTTTGTGGTATGCGGGCCTCCCTCTGTTGTGGCCTCTCCAGTTGCGGAGCACAGGCTCCGGACGCGCAGGCTCAGCGGCCATGGCTCGCGGGCCCAGCCGCTCCGCGGCAGGTGGGATCTTCCCGGACCGAGGCACGAACCCGCGTCCCCTGCATCGGCAGGCGGACTCTCAACCACTGCGCCACCAGGGAAGCCCAGTTCTCAAACTTTTATATAGATGTGTCTATTGGGGGATAAATTCACTTCACTGAGGCAAATACCAGGTAGCATTTTCTATTTAACATTGTAAAAACGCTTAGGGACATGTTAAATGAAGTTCCATAAAGCAGCAATGGTATATTGTCTATTAGGGTAGAGTTTAAAAGCTAATTACATAGTCATCTATGCTTAGTTACTGAACCGTAGAAACACCTAAATAAGCAATTTGTAGTTATCCAATGTGAAATAGTTATCCTATTAACACTTAATTCAAAGCATAGAAAAAATGTCTTTCATAAAACCAAAGATAAAATACTTCCTTTAATGGCTAATGGAGCCTAATGCAGTTAAGCTAACAAATACAGCATGTTCTCTACTAACTGTTCTGTTTTCCTGTTCACCAGAAAATTATACATCAAATTACAGAGATTATTGTTAGGAATTTACATACCACCTGTTCTTATTTTCATTAACATTTTCTCTTAAACCTCTTTTAATATCTCCAATCTTTATATTAAAACATTAAAGTTTTTATCTTTCAGAAACTTGAAAATCATGTACTTAATCTTAATTTTCCACCTCCAATTCTTTTTGATAGGTGTTATCTGAACTCAAGAACATTCCTAATGCAGCATTGTCATTTATAAAAAAAGGATCCTGGGTGTTTTATTTGGCTGTCTTTGTTTGAAGGATTTTTGTTTCGTGTATCATGGTCTCAATACAAAGTTCACTCCCCAATCATCACTTGTAGCTGTGTAAGCTTGGAGTAGGCAGAACTGCACCATGTAAATTAGTGGTCGTACAGTACCAAGTACAAGGCCTTAACTTCAAATGCTTAACTGATAGCCCTTAAACACTTATCGTTCTTTCAAAGATTGAAAGAGATATTCCATAGCAAAACTGAATAGCTCTGAATGTAAAGAAAAGGAAAAATGCAAGCAGGATGAGAATAGAAGCAGATTATTTCAATTCATGTCCGAGCTCTGCCATTTACCAGCCACCACCAATGCTCTGTGATCTTTAGAAATAAGCTGAAATTCTCCAAAACTCAGTGATTTGTTTTAATTGTATTTTATAAAAGCACTAAATTTATAATGGATTAGAAATTAAAAAAAAAAAAGCTGGTCATAAGTTATCATTTGAGAAACACAATATTGCCTACTTTATCAGGTTTCTTTGAGCGACCTAGTCATCTTCAGTCTACTCAGTAACCCACAGGGCTGAAAAAGCAGTGCCCACAATTACATTAAATATGAGAAAAAGATTTCTGCACAGTCTCTCTAGATTGCAGACCAGCCACAGATGCTCCTTTCTCTCAGGAAGTGAAGACAACAAGTCAGTGGGAGAAACTGTTGAGGAAACAGAATGCTTCTGTTCATAGCCCCTTCCCACTGGTTACTTGTATCTACTTCCTATCCATCTCTTCCTGTATATTAGTCAGAAAACTGAGCAAAAGTCAGTAAAATTAAGCAGAAAAGCAAATACACTCCCACTGTCACATAGATGTACAAAGAGTGCACATTCTCATTATTTTTTGAGACTGCCTTTATCTTCCTCAAAAGCCCTCAAACCCTTGAAAGTAGAAGAGGAAGACTGCATTTAATCTGTCCAATCTTTAAATACCAGCCTGATGCAATAATTTAAATAGTGTTTTTAGGTAAAATATGCAACTGCTCAAATTATGCATTTCCTTCTCTCCTGGCAGAGGTTTGTGGCTTATGTGACCTCACAGAGAAAAAGGAAAGGAAATCTTGCATCTATGTGCTGTCCTCTGATTCATTTGGTTTCCATGGTAATGTTTTTGTTCCTTTGGTTGCTGTTCATCCTGCTGGGATAAAGCTAGCAGACTGTGTAAACTCCTGGTGCACATTTTCTTGTCTTGGTGAGGACCTGAAAGCTTGGCCCATCTGAATTCCAGGCCTCAAGCTTTACTTTAACCCCCATGCAGTCTGATTGCCAGCAGTTCGGAGTAAATCAATACTTCTGATGCCTGTAACTCATTCTTGACACGCTAGTGTGCTGAGGTACACAGCTCTGTATTAATGGAATACAGAAGATCTCCTTCATATATGAAAAGTCTTTCAAGTCTATTGTCAAATATTGTAAAATCCTGTTTTGAATGTTTTTTTACCTTATTGTAGCAATTTATTCCCACTCTCATGCCCACCTCATCCTTTCAGAGAAAGAGATGCCATAGTCTTGCTAAGGAAGATGACAAATAGTGGAAAGGCAAAAGAGAAAAACACACTGATATTTTACTTAAAAATATAAAAATAATGGAAAAGCCTATAAATAAATGCAACACATTTCACCCCTCTTTTCCTGTTCATTCACAAGTTCACTGAAGAAAGGGAAGGGGAGAGGAGAAGGGAGAGTCCCCAGGTGCTAAATCAAGAGACACAAACACCAACAATGGCGGGCGCTGACAAGTGATTGGATTGGCCTGGCCAGGAGAGTAAGTCATTCAGAGCTCTCCAATATTGGATCGTAAAATCCATCCAAACTTCCCTGTATTCCTAAAATTGTTTTTTCAAACTATTTGTGAGAATCACTGATCTGTAAAGCAGTTCAACAACAACTTGCAGATCAAAGGGAAGTCCTCTGCTTTGATTTTCTAGAAAGCTGGGTAGTGAACATGAAAAAAACCATCTTAATTGGCCTCACATGTATTCCTCGTTTTTCTTTGTCCCTTTCTGCCTGACCCTGGCATTCTTTCACATACTGTTCCATTATTGGTTGTAGGGCTCATAAGATGAGAAAAAATTGTAAATACCATTCTCCTTATCTACTGTACACTGCATGTGGCCATACTTCTCACGAACGTATTGTGACTGTGACATTTTAGAGCACTGCTGAATTTTCCTTTATTATCTTTTATTTTCTCTATATTTCTTTTGTGTCTATTGTTCTCAGAAGGTCATGTAAGCGTGGGTTTTTTTCAGTACTTTTTTAAAGGTCCTGTGAACGTACGCTTTAAGAAGAAAAACTGTGTTATGATAACTTTTTATTCTCTCAATGTACATTTAGGCTGATTTTGTTTGGTTGTTTCCCTTATACTGAGTTTGAGTCCTGGGAGTAAGGTAATAAATATTCGAAATGTGTTCCAACCTGTCTTAAGCCCATTGCACATAACTATTCTTGTATAAATGTCAGTGCAACATTTTCAGCCCCATGGCTATTACAATAAAGAGTGAATCAATGAGTACAGAGCTTTCTCAATTGGTGTATTATTTTGCTAGGGCTGCAGGAGCAAAGAGCTTTAGACTGGGTGGCTTAAAACAAGACAAATTTATTGTCTCTTTTAGTTCTGGAGGCTAGAAGTCCAAGATCAAGTTGTTGCCAGCATGTTCCTTCTGAAAACTGTGAGAAAAATCTGTCCCCTTGCCTTTCTCTTAGCTTCTGATGATTTGCTAGCAATTTTTAGCATTTTTTGGCTTTTAGATCTCTGCCTTCATCTTCATATTGTGTTCTCCCTGGATACATTTCTCTGTGGCCAAATTGCCCCCTTATAATGAGGACACCAATCATATTGGATTAGGGCTCACCCTAATGACCTCATCTTAATTGATAACATTGGCAACAACTCTATTTCTAAATAATGTCACATTGTGAGGTTTGGGGGTTGGGACTTCAACACATGAACTGGGGTGAACACAATTCAATCCGTAACACTGGATATACCAAGGAGACACATATTTGGATTTTTTAGACCGTCACCTCAAAGGTTATTTTCAGAAAGAGTTCTTTGCAAAAGATCCTCTTACATCTAACCATTTGTGGTGTCACAACACTTGACCCAATTCATGAAAGTGAAGGCTAAGTTTCATATTTAAAATAATCTCAAATTCCCTCCCCAAGTTACTCTGAGCGTAGAGGCTGAGTAGTTAAACAGCCACCCTGTTTTTATATAAACCATTTCTGAATACCAAATGCCTTCTTAAGAGATGTTCACTTCACAGTAGGTTGAACTGTCCTCGAAGGTCTTCTTGTGACCAGAGAAACCTGTTACCCTGGCCAGAGGGAAGGTGATTCTCAGGAGATTGAGCTTGTGCACTAATGTGAGATCCAGGAGAGAAGTTCCCAGCACAACTCTGGTCCTTATTATTTTAATGTGCTCTACAATACTTCTTTAGTATTCTTACATGCTTGAAATCCTTCTTGAATTAAATGATACACCAGGGATTGAAATGTTTTTCAATTTCTCCAAGTCCCCAGAGACCTTAAATTTTCCTGTGTTTTAGATATGTCACGTAACTCTCCTTTTTTGGAAAGTTTTCCTCTTGTTCTATTTCTAATATTAAAATATATATACAGATCTTAATTAAAACAGATTTGAAATTTAAGTCAGAGCTGTTTCATGCACACCAGCTGTTTATAAGCACCTTAATAAATATGCCTGAAATGGGAGTTTCAAGAGACAAAGAGGATGTTGCTTAATGATTTAGTAGCCTCAACTCAAGTGCTCCAAAAACATCTGGTTAATAAGGAATTTTGAGAAATGATAGCTTTGGCTTCATGTGTAAGGAAAAGCTTCCTGTTGTTTGATTCTGAAGTTTACAGTTCCAAGAGAATAAGCTCAGAAATGAATTTCACCAAAAGTTAATATTCTGACATATCTTGTAACAGTATATCCAGTAATCAGAGTATTTAATCAGCTTCTTTCTGCCCATCTGATGGTCAATTTCATATCATAAGAAGACAGAAATTGTAAATATATGCTCCTATTCTGCTGAGATAGACCCACTAAAGATGTCCATGCCCTAAATCCTGCAATCTGTGACTATGTTGCCTTACATGGGAAAGGAACTCTGCAGAAGTGCTTAAGGATCCTGAAATGGGGAGTTTTTCCTGATCATCTGGGTGGTGGTCCCATATAATCAATGTAATTACAAACAGATTTTATAAAGTAAGAGAGGGAAGTGGTAGCATCAGAGAGAGATGTGAAGATGTTATGTTTCTGTTTTTGAAGGTGGAGGAAGGAGCTCCAGCTAAGAAATGCATGTGGCCTCTAGAAGCTGGGACAGGCAAAGGAACAGATTCTCCCCAAGAAGCTCCAGAAGAAACGCACCCTGCCAACACCTTGATTTTAACCCACTGAAGCCCACTTCAGACTTCTGACCTCCAGAACTGTGAGATAATAAATTGGTGTTGTTTTAAGCTGTTTCCTACAAGCAAAACAAGAATATTTTAGATTCAAAGCAACACGATATAAAAAATATCCACTGTGAATAGTAGCAGATCATCAGAAGAGGGCAATGTGAGCAAAGTTTGTTTGTGAATGAATAGAGTATTCAGGTTTAGTAAATCAGAAACATTAAATTTCAATTCATGAAGTAAAAGACTAACTGGAGATACATCTCTAGATCAGAAACAAAAATATAAAGAGACAAAAATGATGAGAATAAATATGAAGAAAATGAGGCAAAGTCAGTATGTCCCTTTTAAGACGATAATAGAACTCATGAATAGAATCTAGAACAAAAAATTCATAGCAAAAATAGTTTCTGAACTGAAAATGACATGGTTCAAGAAATTTATGAGAAGCTTGATTATCTACCCATATTCAGAACACATTTAAAATTACCTTACAAATTTCTGAGTAAGTTAAAAATGAGTACAGCTTATGTTGACTTTTAAGTCTCTTCCCACAGGATTAGCTTCTGGAAAACAGTAAAATAAAATCTGCTACCCATAACATCTTTGTGTAGCCATATTAATTTTTGTGGATGAAATGTATAGCAAGGTGTTTTAGATGTTTATAGAAATAAAAATAGATTTTTCTATCAAGTTATCCTACCTAGATAGATGCCCTTCAATTATTGAATCAAAGTTTAGAATCTATGTTGAGCTGTAGATAAAAGAGACTGATGATAAATATTTAAGCCAAAAAAAGCCAATGAAATTACTTAAGTAACTATGGAATTTGGAGCTAGAGTTAAATGCATAAATGTTATGTGAAAAAAATCTGTATGTTGGAAAGAGTTTAAAAAAATGTATGCACTACCAAATGTAAATTAGATAGCTAGTGGGAAGCTGCCACATAGCACAGGGAGATCACCTCTGTGCTTTGTGACCATGAGAGGGGTGGGATAGGGAGGGTGGGAGGGAGGGAGACACAAGAGGGAAGAGATATGGGAACATATGTATATGTATAACTGATTCACTTTGTTGTAAAGGAGAAACTAACACACTATTGTAAAACAGTTATACTCCAATAAAGATGTTAAAAAAAAAAACCAAAAAAACCACACTGAGATACTACCGCACATCCACGTGAATAGCTATCATCAAAAAAACCCAGAGAACAAAAAAAAAAAAAAAAAAAAATACAGATTTATATACCCTGAATTACACTACAGAAAACCAGGAAAACTGCAGGGGTGTGAGATATAGTAGATAAATGAATATAAAAAGAAAATAGATGCTCCTTAAATAATAATAAACTTTAAAAATCTGCTGGTTTTATTTCAAAAATTAGGCAAATATAATTTTAAGAATTTTTAGATAAATATAACTTTAAAGTGTTTAAAAACACAAGATAACCACTAATACAATTAAAAATTGAATACATACCATGAAAATTATTGCAGAAGTTAAGACAAAACATATTTAGTTTATATAGCCCCTCCAAAACATAGAATGAGAAAATGAAAAAAAAAGTTCTTTAAACAAGAAGCGTACCACATGAAGATAATAAAATCCAAGCTAAAATGAGCCCTTTAGGAAACCCCCTGCCCTGTTGGTGGGAATGTAAATTGATACAGCCACTATGGAGAACGGTATGGAGGTTCCTTAAAAAACTAAAAATAGAACTAGCATACGACCCAGCAATCCCATTACTAGGCATATACCCAGAGAAAACCATAATTCAAAAAGAGTCATGTACCACAATGTTCATTGCAGCTCTATTTACAATAGTTAGGACATGGAAGCAACCTAAGTGTCCATCGACAGATGAATGGATAAAGAAGATGTGGCACATATATACAATGGAATATTACTCAGCCATAAAAATAAACGAAATTGAGTTATTTGTAGTGAGGTGTATGGACCTAGAGTCTGTCATACAGAGTGACATAAGCCTGAAAGATAAAAATCAATACCGTATGCTAAAACATATATATGGAACCTAAAAAAATATGGTTCTGATGAAGCTAGGGGCAGGACAGGAATAAAGACACAGATGTAGAGAATGGACTTGAGGACAAGGGGAAGGGGAAGGATAAGCTGGGACAAAGTGAGAGACTAACGTTGACATATATTCACTACCAAATGTAAAATAGTTAGCTAGTGCAAAGCAGCTTCATAGCACAGGGAGATCAGCTCTGTGCTTTGTGATCACCTAGAGGGGTGGGATAGGGAGGGTGGGAGGGAGGTTCAAGAGGGAAGGGATATGGGGATATATGTACACGTATAGCTGATTCACTTTGTTATACAGTAGAAACTAACACAACATTTTAAAGCAATTATACTCCAATAAAGATATTAAAAAATAATAATAAAATTTTTTAATTAAAAAAATAAATAAAATGAGTCTTTTAAATCTTATTGTTTTCCAAATTATGTACAAGGAGCAGCTTAAAAGGGGAATTCTAGTAATTATATATTTTCAGACTCAGTCCTAAAATAAAATGTTAACTTTTCTCTCCATACACATCCTTTAGTTCTGTTCTTCATTTTCTCTGTCCATCTCTACTTCATGCTTCATTTCTGCTTCATTTAGTTTTTATGCATAAGTCTTGGCTCCTGGAGACATCATTTACGATGAGAGAAACATCGCCTCAATAGAGCATGGCCTGACTTCTAGAGACCTCTAACCCATGTGTTGGTCCCCGTAACAGTATTCCTACTCCTGGGAAGTAAAACAAAATATTTATTAAAAGTTGTTAAACTAAATATAAAATAAAACTCATTTAAAGACAACTCATATGAATTAAAATTTGGCTATATGCTGCAAAAAATTAAGATGCATGGTACAATATGATTGCAAATAAAGACCTAAGTAAAGATATATTTGGCAAATATAGTGTCCCAAATACATTTCCAAGACCCAAACATTAAATAGGATATTCAATGTAAATTAATAATCTATTTTGAAGTTTTGACAAAAATTAACTAATGTGTCAAACAACATGTTAAAATATTATATTAATTATGTTAAAATATATAAAGCAACAACAGATAGAAATGTAAGGAAGAATCAACATTGCAGCTAATAAAAAATAAAATTAATAAAAATGGTTTCAAGGACATAGCAGGTATGCATGATCAATAATTAAAATATCCTTCAGTGATGCTGATTATATGGAATCTGTCCTAGGTCTTTATGACAATAAAGATGATAATAACAATAAATAGAATAATTTAATCACAATAATAAATATCAGGCCTTTTCCTAGATATTCTGAAAATATTTTCTTAATTAACTATCCCAACAGCCTGACCAGGTAAATATAACATCCATTTAAAATGTGAACGATCTGAGATTGTGAAAGTCTAAAATAACATCTCTCAAGTCGTATACTCTTTCAAAGAAGTGGACGAAATTTGAAATTGTATTTGTCTGATTCCAGATCTCATGCTTTTTCTGCCATGCCGTAATGTATCTTATGCTCAAAGACATTCATCACCACAGTAGGAATGGAATAGAAAAGTAACTCATAGCTCCTCACTGAAATACTATATGACAATAAAAAATGGTGTTTATGAATTCTTTATAACAATATCTGATTATTTCTATAAAATAGAAAATTGACATATGATCTAATCTTAACTATGCAAACAAAACAAAACCATTGGGATTTTTTTTTAACTTTTGGTATTTTCTATAGAATGAATTGTTTTTATCTATAAAAACTACCTCCCAGAATCCACTCCCCCTGGTGTTCAGTAGAACATTGGTTGGTCTCAGGGAACTAAAGATAGGAAGATTTTTGGCACAGAGTCTAGTACTGCAGAAGAGTTGAGTAATGACCAGACCGATAGAGAAACACTATCAAAAAGATTTTTTTTTAATGGGAAGATACCTTACTACAAATTTTTCTGACTTCTGATTATTAATGTTATGCTTCAAAAATATTATTTTATGAAACAAATATTATTTATAAATAATTTTATAGCATATTGTTTCTTATGTATAGATGTCTGAAGAGTAAAATATCTTCAAAGCAAGCTACTATCCATTATTTTTTGTGAAAACAATTTAATGAGAAATATAAAACAAGCTATCTCTATTAGAAATTAGCTGACAGATCACCATCATTGTGAACAAATTTTCAACATTTTATTGTAGCTTGTTTCACAGAATTTAGCTTTATTCAGCCCTTATTGAGATATTGTGTGGGCACTAGGTCTTATTGAACAAATTCCATTTATCCTGGAGTAGGCATGATTGTTCTGAGGGTGACACTTAAGTCCTGGATACTCAAATTCAGGTAAACTGATCTAGCTGCAAGAGAAAATGTAGGCCAATACAGGCTTTTATTTCTTTTTCCAATAAAGTTTGTATTCTTTTCCTACATAATTAGATGAGTCACTCTGATTTTACAGTTTGCAGTCTTCTCGCTACAGAGAGTAGAGCCTGAAGCATCCTAACATTCTCATCAGCAATTTTTGTTTCAAGCCTGGAATTTTAATTTGATGAATGATGCACCAAGATGAAGAATCCTGCATCAAGTTTTATATTGCAGAGAGAATCTCTTTCTTTTTTAGGCTAGAACCTTCATGTCTTGCTTTTCACTGTGTGTGGAAGTACTTCAGAGCTTGCTGAGCTAGCCATCTAAGGCTAAGCAAATTTCTCTAACATGTAGAAAGCTCGTTTTTCCTTTGACTCTGACATAGTACAGTTAGTGTTCACAGCTGCTACCTAAATGGTTTGCAAAATCAATGAAAGCATTACAGGGCCGGAGTTAGCATGCACTTCTCCTGGTGACTCTGGAGGCATGTTACCTTCCAAATAAAGTCACCTTCCCAGCAGACACACCACAGCTCTTGTTTCGAACATCCCAGAGACCGAAGATCCCACCTGGCTAGTGACCCACAAAAAAATTGTACCATCCTGTTAATGAAAACTATCAACCTGTAACCTTTAATAAGTACTCCTACTAGTTAATTAATCAGGGGTTTCATTTCTACCCAACAAGTACCAAACATTTAAATTAACATCCTTGATTTTTAATAATAGAAGATTGATTCGGGATCTCTTTTAAATTTTGAAAAATACTCAAAAGATTCCCTAAGGAAAAGAGATGAGATAATATAAATAATAGACCAACCACCCACAGTGAACTTATGAAGTAGATAGTGGGATAAACCTGGATAATGGAGTTTTTATGAATACACTAGTCACAAGATGGAGAAAATATATAAGCAATGGCTCTCTCTAATTCAATTCTTCTTTTAGTCTTTTCATATTTTCTAGAATTGTGGGTCAATACCTTGAATAAACAGTGAGACTGTACATTGTGTTAAAGTGACCTAAACCATGAACTTTTATTTCAGTCAGAGATCATGCTTGGACATGCAAGCTAGCACAATGGCAAAGCCTGTCACAGCAAGGGGAGGATAAAGATAAGCTCTTCCAGGACTTTCTGGGCTAAAAAATAAAATATCTTGTGAATCTTTTCTCTGAATCTGAATAAAAAAGTGCATCTCTAACCAGTCCTTGCCTGTTTTTCTGTGAAGATGGCTGAGAAACACAATAAAAGAGGCACCATTAAGGCCTGGGTCAGAGTTTGATATTCACATCCTTCTCATGTATTATTTCAGTTGGATGTTTTGTTTTCTGTGGTTTTCAGAACTGATACTAGAGCACTGAAGCACTTTCCAAACTACTATGTTGGAAAGGCCAAGAGTTTTAGAAACATTCTGACACACTAAAAAGCCATGATGTATTGAGAGTGTTATGGGTCTCATTAGATAGGGATCAAATGAGTGCAAGGCATGAGGATTGCAGGATGGGGATATCCAGCTTACTAGCTGCTCTGAGTATTTTGGTTAAGCTGAATCTGTAATACAGAATCTATTGTGTGTGGTTGCAATAAATGCAGTGAATGTGAAAGACAGTATTATTACAAAATTATTTTCTGCTGCAACATACATGCACACACATGGATTCATGTGCACGCAAGCACACACAAACACACACACACATTCACAAGCAGTGTTTACATATCTTCTGAATTCAGTTCTCTCCTAAGAATTCCCAAAGATGCTTACCTCATTATTTTTCACCTGGACTTTTGCAATAGCCTTTAAAATTATTTCTGCATTCTTTGTTCATCTTCCACAATACGCAAATGCTACTGTCATTAGACATAGATTTAATCATGTCACAAAATCTTCAAAACAAAATCTACATTCATAACTATGGTATATTTAAGCCAGATTAAGACATTTTGCTGCCTCTAGTTGGTAATTAATTTATCACTGCTTGAAACCAATAGTCTTTCAATACTTGTTCCTCTATTATTTATGGATGAGGCTGAGCATCCATGTGAAAAGGGGCAGAAGAAAGCACTCAGCCTCCCTCCAACTGTCATGCACAATTCAGCTCTGGTCCCAACTTGCTTAACTTGTTTTGTCAAAAGAAAGTCACATTAACAGTCTGATCTTTCTTAAGAGGGAGTTAGGATACTCCTATCTTATGATGTAGCAATTCCACTCCTACATGTTTGCCCAAGAAAATAAAAACATATGTCCATGAAAAAGAAATTCACAAAAAATTATTTATAATATAATTATCCCAAACGTGAAAAAAAGCACTAATGTGTTTCAGTAGGAAAATGAATAAATTGTCCTACATTCACACAATGGAATACTACTCAGTAATAGAAAAGAACAAATAGCTGTTATGCACAGAAACATGGATGAACTTCAAAAATCGTATGTTAAGTGAAAGATACTAGACCAAAAAATTCCATACTACATACATTCTTTTATATGAAAACTAAATACAGGCAGAACTAATCTATGGTGAAAGAACAGGTAGTGTGCAGGAGAGAGAATTAACTAGAAGGGGTATATGGAACTTTCTGGAAGATGGAGGTATTCTATATCTTGTTTTTTATGGGAAATGATTTCGCAGGCATATACAATTGTCAAAGTCTATCCAACTGAATGCATAAGAGGCATGCACTTTATTTTATGTTAATTTTACCTCAGTAAATAAGGTAGTTATGAGCCATCTCATCTTTTGTTGTTTGAACCTATTCCTCTGTGGTATCATCCCTTGTCACAAGTAGCCAATAAGTTTTCTTTGCTAACACATTCAGAAATTTTTTCTGACAGGTATCGCAGTAAATATGCTTTCCTCTATATTATTAACTTTCTCATAAATTACTAGCACCCAGTGATTTTTTGCAGCTCCATATAAATAAATGCATTGAACAAGCACTCAGCTGTGGTGGTACTAATTTGGGCTCCATATCTGAGGATACTGACAAACTTATCCCAATCTGGCATTCTAGCTTCCTCTTCTGAAACTGCTCAGTAGAAAGCCTATATTCATTTCAGCTGCAAAGAACAGCTGATAACTTCCTGGACATATCTTGCAATTTATCTAGTGTTGCATGGTGTTTACAGAACATAGCTGCCTGAGTTTGAATCTTACCTTTCACATTTACTACCTAAGTGAATTTTGCTAAACTACATAACTGATCTATGCTTCATCTTAATTTATGTAAATTGGGAGTATATATCCAACTCATAGGATTTTATGAGTATTAAATGAGTGTGTGTGTGGCTTAGAATAGAACCTGATATATAGTACAGCATAAGTGTTAGTTATTAATATTTTAATATTATTATTTGCACTTCAGACATTGGCACTTTTTTTATTTATTATTTTATTACTTATTATTTTCCTTCTCATTTGATTTATTTTTTTTAATTAATTTCTGGGATTTTTTAAACATCTTTATGGGAGTATAATTAGTTTACAATGGTGTGTTAGTTTCTGCTTTATAACAAAGTGAATCAGCTATACATATACATATACATATATCCCCATATCTCCTCCCTCTTGCATCTCCCTCCCACCCCTTCATCCCAGCTTACACTTCCCCCTCCTCATGTCCTCAAGTTCATTCTCTACATCTGCATCTTTATTCCTGTTCTGCCCCTAGGTTCTTCAGAACCTTGTTATTGTATTTTTTAGATTCCATATATATGTGTTAGCATACAGTATTTGTTTTTCTCTTTCTGACTTACTTCACTCTGTATGACAGACTCTAGGTCCATGCACCTTACTACAAATAACTCAATTTCGTTTATTTTTATGGCTGAGTAATATTCCATTGTATATATGTGCCACATCTTCTTTATCCAGTCATCTGTCAATGGACACTTAGGTTGCTTCCATGTCCTGGCTATTGTAAATAGTGCTGCAATGAACATTGTGGTACATGACTCTTTTTGAATTATGGTGTTCTCAGGGTATATGCCCAGTAGTGGGATTGCTGGGTCATATGGTAGCTCTATTTTTACTTTTTTAAAGAACCTCCATAGGGTTCTTCATAGTGGCTGCACCAATTTACATACCCACCAACAGTGCAAGAGGGTGCCTTTTTCTCCACACCCTCTCCAGCATTTATTGTTTGTAGATTTTTGGATGATGGCCATTCTGACAGGTGTGAGGTGATACCTCTTTGTAGTTTTGATTTGCATTTCTCTAATGATTAGTGATGCTGAGCATCCTTTCATGTGTTTGTTGGCAATCTGCATATCTTCTTTGGAGAATTGTCTATTTAGGTCCTCTGCGCATTTCTGGATTGGGTTGTTTGTTTTTTTGATATTGAGCTGCGTGAGCTGCTTGTAAATTTTGGAGATTAATCCCTTGTCAGTTGCTTCATTTGCAAATATTTTCTCCCATTCTGAGGGTTGTCTTTTCGTCTTGTTTATAGTTTCCTTTGCTGTGCAAAAGATTTAAGTTTTATTAGGTCCTATTTGTTTATTTTTGTTTTTATTTCCATTTCTGTAGGAGGTAGGTCAAAAAGGATTTTGCTGTGATTTATGTTACAGAGTGTTCTGCCCGTGTTTTCCTCTAAGAGTTTTATACTGTCTGGTCTTAAATTTAAGTCTTTAATCCATTTTGAGTTTATTTTTGTGTATGGTGTTACGGAGTGTTCTAACTTCATTCTTTTACATGTAGCTGTCCAGTTTCCCAGGAACCACTAATTGAAGAGGCTGTCTTTTCTCTATTGTAATTCTTGCCTCCTTTATCAAAAATAAGGTGACCATATGTGTGTGAGTTTATCCCTGGGCTTTCTATCCCTTTCCCTCAATCTATAATGTTGTTTTTGTGCTGGTACCAGACTGGTGATTACTGTAGGTTTGTAGTATAGTCTGAAGTGAAGGAGCCTGATTCCTCCAACTCCATTTTTCTTTCTCAGGCTTGCTTTGGCTATTCAGGGTCTTTTGTGTTTCCAGACAAACTGTGAAATTTCTTGTTCTAGTTCTACCAAATGCTTTTGGTAGTTTGATAGGGATTGCATTGTATATGTACGTTGCTTTGGGTAGTATAGTCATTTTCACAATGTTGATTCTTCACAACAGTATATCTCTCCATCTGTTTGTATCATCTTTAATTTCTGTCATCAGTGTCTTATAGTTTTCTGCATACAGGACTTTTGTCTCCTTAGGTAGGTTTAGTCCTAGGTATTTTATTCTTTTTGTTGCAATGGTAAATGGGAGTGTTTCCTTAATTTCTCTTTCAGATAATTCATCAGTACTGTATGGGAACACAAGAGATTTCTGTGCATTAATTTTGTATCCTACTACTTTACCAAATTCATTGATTAGTTCTAGTAGTTTTCTGGTAGCATCTTTAGGATTCTCTATGTATAGTATCATATCTGCAAATAGTGACAGCTTTAATTCTACTTTTCCGGCTTGGATTTCTTTTATTTCTTTTTCTTCTATGACTGCTGTGGCTAAAACTTCCCAAACTATGTTGACTAATAGTGGTGAGAGTGCACAACCTTGTCTTATTCCTGATCTTAGAGGAAATGGTTTCAGTTTTTCACCTTTGAGAACAATGCTGGCTGTGGGTTTGTCATATATGACTTTTATTATGTTGAGGAAAATTTCCTCTATGCTTACTTTCTGGAGGATTTTTATCATAAATGGGTGTTGAATTTTGTCAAAAGCTTTTTCTTCATCTATTGAGATGAACATATGGTTTTTCTCCTTCAATTTGTTAATATGGTTTATCACATTGATTTGCATATATTTAAGAATCCTTGCATTCCTGGCATAAACCCCCTTTGATCATGGTGTATGATCCTTTTAATGTGCTGTTGGATTCTGTTTGCTAGTAATTTGTCGAGGATTTTTGCATCTATGATCATCAGTGATATTGACCTGTGGTTTTCTTTTTTTGTGACATGTTTGTCTGGTTTTGGTATCAGGGTGATGGTGGACTCATAGAATGAGTTTGGGAAGTTCTTTCCTCTGCTACATTTTAGAAGAGTTTGAGGAGGATAAGTGTTAGCTCTTCTCTAAATGTTTGACAGAATTCGCCTGCGAAACCGTCTGGTCCTGTGCTTTTGTTTGTTGGAAGATGTTTAACCACAGTCTCAATTTCAGTGCTTGTGATTGGTCTGTTCATATTTCCTATTTCTTCCTGGTTCAGTCTCAGAACGTTGTGCTTTTCTAAGAATTTGTCCATTTCTTCCAGGTTGTCCATTTTATTGGCATATAGTTGTTTGTAGTAATTTCTCATGATCCTTTTTATTTCTGCAGTGTTAGTTGTTACTTCTTTTTCATTTCTAATTCTGTTGATTTGAGTCTTCTCTCTTTTTTCATTGATGAGTCCAGCTAATGGTTTATCAATTTTGTTTATCTTCTCAAAGAACCAGCTTTTAGTTTTATTGATCTTTGATAATGTTTCCTTCATTTCTTTTTCATTTATTTCTGATCTGATCTTTATGATTTCTTTCCTTCTGCTAACTTTGCAGTATTTTTGTTCTTCTTTCTCTAATTGCTTTAGGTGTAAGGTAAGGTTGTTATTTGAGATTTTTCTTGTTTCTTGAGGTAGGATTGTATTGCTATAAACTTCCCTCTTAGAACTTCTTTTGCTGCATCCCATAGGTTTTGGGGTGTCTTGTTTTCATTGTCAATCGTTTCTAGGTATTTTTTGATTTCCTCTTTGATTTCTTCAGTGATCTCTTGGTTATTTAGTAGTGTATTATTTGGCCTCTATGTGTTTTTATTTTTTACAGATTTTTTCCTGTAATTGATATCTAGTCTCATAGCCTTGTGGTTGGAAAAGATGCTTGACACAATTTCAATTTTCTTAAATTTACCAAGGCTTGATTTGTGACCCAATATATGATCTATCCTGGAGACTGTTCCATGAGCACTTGAGAAGAAAGTGTATTCTGTTTTGGGGGGATGGAATGTCTTATAAATATCAATTAAGTTCATCATGTTTAACGAGTCATTTAAAGCTTGTGTTTCCTTATTTATTTCATTTTGGATGATCTATCCATTGGTGAAAGTGGGTGTTAAAGTCCCCTACTATGATTGTGTTACTGTCGATTTCCCCTTTTATGGCTGTTAGCATTTGCCTTATGTATTGAGGTGCTCCTATGTTGGCTGCATAAATGTTTACAATTGTTATATCTTCTTCTTGGATTGATCCCTTGATCCTCATGTAGTGTCCTTCTGTGTCTCTTGTAATAATCTTTATTTTAAAGTCTACTTTGTCTGATATGAGAATTGCTACTCCAGCTTTCTTTTGATTTCATTTTGCATGGAATATCTTTTGCCCTCCCCTCACTTTCAGTCTGTATGTATCCCTAGGTCTGAAGTGGATCTATTTTAGATAGCATATATATGGGTCTTGTTTTTGTATCCATTCAGCCAGTCTATGTCTTTGGTTGGAGCATTTAATCCATTTACATTTAAGGTACTTATAGATATGTATGTTTCCATTACCATTTTCTTAATTGTTTTGGGTTTGTTATTGTAGCTCTTTTCCTTCTCTTATGTTTCCTGCCTAGAGAAGTTCCTTTAGCATTTGTTGTAAAGCTGGTTTGGTGGTGCTGAATTCTCTCAGCTTTTGCTTGTCTGTAAAGGTTTTAATTTCTCTGTTGAATCTGAATGAGATCCTTGCTGGGTAGAGTAATCTTGGGTGTAGGTTTTTCCCTTTCATCACTTTAATAATGTCCTGCCACTCACATCTGGCTTGCATAGTTTCTGCTGAGAGATCAGCTGTTAACCTTATGGGGATTCCCTTGTAGGTCACTTGTTGTTTTTCCTTTGCTGCTTTTAATATTTTTTCTTTGTATTTAATTTTTGATAGGTTGATTAAAATGTGTTTTGCCATGTTTCTCTTTGGATTTATCCTGTATGGGACTCTCTGTGCTTCCTGGACTTCATTGACTATTTTCTTTCCCACTTTAGGGAAGTTTTCAACTATAATCTCTTCAAATATTTTCTCAGTCCCTTTCTTTTTCTCTTCTTTTTCTGGCACCCCCTATAATTCAAATGTTGGTGCATTTAACATTGTCCCAGAGGTCTCTGAGACTGTCCTCAATTCTTTTCATTCTTTTTTCTTTATTCTGATCTGCAGTAGTTATTTCCACTCTTTTATCTTCCAGCTCACTTATCCTTTCTTCTGCCTCATTTATTCTGTTATTGATTCCTTCTAGAGAATTTTTCAATCATTTTTTGTGTTGTTCATCATTGTTTGTTTGCTCTTTAGTTCTTCTAGGTCCTTGTTAAACGTTTCTTGTATTTTCTCCATTCTATTTCCAAGATTTTGAATCATCTTTACTCTCATTACTCTGAATTCTTTTTCACATAGACTGCCTATTTCCTCTTCATTTGTTTGGTCTGGTGGGTTTTTATCTTCATCTGCTCTGTGTTTCTCTGTCTTCTAATTTTTCTTAACTTAATGTGTTTGAGGTCTCCTTTTCACAGGCTGCAGGTTCGTAGGTCCCATTGTTTTTGTAGTCTGCCCACAGTGCATAAGGTTGGTTCAGTGGGATGTGTAGGCTTCCTGGTGGAGGGGCTGGTGCCTTTGTTCTGGTGGATGAGACTGGATCTTGTCTTTCTGGTGGGCAGGACTGCATCCAGTGGTGTGTTTTAGGGTGTCTGTGACCTTATTATGATTCTAGGCAGCCTCTCCACTAAAGGGTGAGGTTGTGTTCCTGTCTTGCTAGTTGTTTGACATAGGGTGTCCTGCACTGTAGCTTTCTGGTCATTGAGTGGAGCTGGGTCTTAGCATTGAGATGGAGATCTCTGGGAGAGCTTTTGCCATTTGATATTACATGGAGCTGGTACATCTTTGGTGGACAGATGTCCTGAACTCGGCTCTCCCACCTCAGAGGCCCCGGCCTGACACGTGGCTGGAACACCAAGACCCTGTCAGACACATGGCTTGGAAGAAAAGTGAGAAAAAATGAAAGAAAGAAAGAAAGAAGGAAAGAAAGAAAGAAAGAAAGAAAGAAAGAAAGAGAGAGAGAGAGAAGAGAGAGAGAGAAAGAGAGAAAGAGAGAAAGAAGGAAGAAAGGAAGGGAGAAAGGAAGGAAGAAAGAAAGAAAGAAAGAAAGGGAGAGAGAGAGAGAAAGAAAGAAAGAATAAAATAAACTTATTAAAATAACAAAATTTGAAAAATGAAAAAGTAATTAAAATAAGAAAGAAAGAAGAGAGCAACCAAACCAAAAAACAAATCCACAAATGATAGCAAGTGCTAAAAACTATACTAAAAACAAACAAACAAACAAACAAAAGAAACAGACAGACAGAACCCTAGGACAAATGGTAAAAGCAAAGCTGTACAGACAAAATCACACCAAGAGGCATACACACACACACTCACACAAAGCGAAAAAGGAAAAAAAAAATCTATATATTAAAAAAAAAGGAAGAGAGCAACCAAATCAATAAACAAATCTACCAATGTTGATAAACTCTAAATACTAAAGTAAGAGAAACATAAAGAAGAGAGAGAGAGAAAGAGAGAAAGAGAGAAAGAAGGAAGGAAGGAAGGGAGAAAGGAAGGAAGAAAGAAAGAAAGAAAGAAAGGGAGAGAGAGAGAGAAAGAAAGAAAGAATAAAATAAACTTATTAAAATAACAAAATTTGAAAAATGAAAAAGTAATTAAAATAAGAAAGAAAGAAGAGAGCAACCAAACCAAAAAACAAATCCACAAATGATAGCAAGTGCTAAAAACTATACTAAAAACAAACAAACAAACAAACAAAAGAAACAGACAGACAGAACCCTAGGACAAATGGTAAAAGCAAAGCTGTACAGACAAAATCACACCAAGAGGCATACACACACACACTCACACAAAGCGAAAAAGGAAAAAAAAATCTATATATTAAAAAAAAAGGAAGAGAGCAACCAAATCAATAAACAAATCTACCAATGTTGATAAACTCTAAATACTAAAGTAAGAGAAACATAAAACCAGAAACAAATTAGATGCAGAAAGCAAACCCCCAAGGCTCCAGTTTCTTCCAAAGTCCTCTGTCTCAATTTTGGGATGGTTCGTTGTGTATTGAGGTATTCCAGAGATGCAGGGTGTTGATTGTGGAGATTTAATCTGCTGCTCCTGAGGCTGCTGGGAGAGATTTCTCTTTCTCTTCTTTGTTCACACAGCTCCTGGGGTTCAGCTTTGGATTTGGACCTGCCTCTGCATGTAAGTCACCTGAGGGCGTCTGTTCTTCACTCAGACAGGATGGGGTTAAAGAAGCAGCTGATTCGGGGGCTCTGGCTCACTCAGGCCGGGGGGAGGGAGGGGTACAGATGCGGGGCGAGCCAGCAGCAGCAGAGGCTGGTGTGACATTGCAACAGCCTGAGGCATGCCGTGCATTCTCCTGGGGAAGTTGTCCCTGGATCACGGGACCCTGACAGTGGTGGGCTGCACAGGCTCCCAGGAGGAGAGGTGTGGATAGTGACCTGTGCTTGCACACAGGCTTCTTGGTGGCAGCAGCAGCAGCCTTAGCGTCTCATGCCCGTCTCTGGGGTCCACGCTGTTAGCAGTGGCTCGTGCCCATCTCTAGAGCTCGTTTAGGCGGCGTTCCTCTCAGGCTGGTGAGTGCTGGTTGGCACCGATCTTCTGTGCGGAAATTTCTCCGCTTTGCCCTCTGCACCCCTGTTGCTGTGCTCTCTTCCGTGGCTCTGAAGCTTTGTCCCTGCCACCCCCATCTCCGCCAGTGAAGGGGCTTCCTAGTGTGTGGAACCTTTTCCTCCTTCTCAGCTCCCTCCCAGAGGTGCAGGTCCTGTCCCTATTCTTTTGTCTGTTTTTTCTTTTTTTCTTTGCCCTTCCCAAGTACGTGGTGAGTTTCTTGCCTTTTGAAAAGTCTGAGGTCTTCTGCCAGCATTCATTAGGTGTCCTGTAGGAGTTGTTCCACATGTAGATGTATTTCTGATGTATTTGTGGGCAGGAAGGTGATCTCCATGTCTTACTCCTCCGCTTACTTGAAGGTTTTACTTTTACAACATTTACTTTGTTGTAAAGAATTTTCTCCTTGACTTGGGCTTCCTTAAAAAAGGAATTTACTTGTTTTTGCAAAAGTTAAATTAGCATGGAACATGGAATCATATAAATGGAATCATATTCAAGGAAAGTGTTTTGAGTTTTTCATAATTAATTTTTTCCATTTCATGACAACATTAAGATTATTATGAAAACTGATGTTCTATTTCCTGGGGTTTTGTCCACATTAAGCCTCATGCTAAGATTGCCCACTTATTTCTTGTATTTTTATTTTATCAGCATTGTTATGGCACAGATGGGTGAATAAAATGCTGGGTGACTATCTGCTTTGTCACTCTGGCAGCTATTTCTGCAATCTTTCAACCCTCCTCTTTCCTTCAACACTTACAGAAGATGCCATGCTTCCCAGAGGCAATAGAATCCATTTGGTAGAAACATTCTCAACTCTTTGTAGCCCCACCTATTAGTATACCTACTTTCCTGCCTATCCTTGCTTGCACCCTTCCCCTTCATAGTGGAAAATGTTATCCTTCTCTGTTCCAGATGCCATCTGCTCACAACTTTTTCAAGGACCTCAGTCTAGAGATTTCTCCTCTATCTGCTTTCTCCCCTCCATCTCTCTCATGTATTGTCAACTTCTTCTTCTTTACAGATTTTGTTGTTTATTTTAAGAATATTTATTTTGCAGTATAACAACTAAACATCTTAGTTGTAAAAATTTCACATGAACATTTATAGTAAATTTTTGGATTGCCTGTTCCTTTTTGTTCCTTTTTTTGTGTAACAATTTTATTGTGATGTAATTCACTTACCAGCCATTTGAAGTACACAGTTCAAAGTTTTTTAGTATATTCACAGAACTCTGCAATAATCGCCACAGTCAATTTTAGAAAATTCTTGTCACACCCAAAAGAAACCCTGTTCCCATTAAAAATCACTCTCTATGTTTCCTCAATACCTCACTCCCAGCCTTAGGCAACCATTAATCTTTCAGCCTCCACAGTTTTGCCTATTTTGGACATTTCATATAGTAAAGAGAATTATATTTTAAAAGTTCTTTAAAGAATTATAATATGGCTTCTTTTATTTCTCATAATGTTTTCTAGATTCATCTATATTATAGCACATTCAATACTTTTTATTGCTGAATATTTCATTGTATGCATTTTCCACATTTAATTTATTCCATTCATCAGTTATGGACATTTGAGTTGCTTCTACTTTTTGGCTATTATGACTAACACTGCTATGACATTTGTGTACATAAATATTTGTGTGGACATATGTTTTCATTTCCCTTGGATGAACAAGTAGGATGTCCAGTAGGAGCTGGATCACACTATAATTTCCTTGGCTCAAATTTTTGCCTCTTAAATACATAGTCTTCCTTCAAAATCCAACTGCATTTTCACTTTTCCTCTCTCCCATGAACAGTGAGTAAATCATTCCATCTTATCTGCTTTTACAACATTTCATACATAAATATGTTGAGTGTTTTATTATTGTTGTTATAATTATGAGTTTATAAATCTATCTCCCCACTCATTGTGAGACTTTCTGTGGAAGGAAAGAAATTTTCTTCATCTTTTTTTCTCCAGCTACTAACTTATAGTTCTCAATAGATGGTCAACTAAGAAATCAGGCATGAATGAACAATTTGTGGCTTATTCCAGTTGAATAATTCAATTCAACAGCATTACACACTGTGGGTCAGGCATTGTACTGTGCCTTGAAGGTATACAGATGAGTAAAAAGAGGCTCCTGGTCATGAGGGCAAACACAGAGAAGAATGCACAGGAAGGTTTCCTGCAGACACCCTGCCCACATTGGCTCACAAGCCCATGCCCTTTCTCCCGATTGTTCATCTTCACAGTGCCTGTGCTCTGCTGGAAAGGAGATGGGGGGAAAGCCAGGGAACCAGACAGGAATGTTGGAGCAGGAGCTTGCCTGCTGAGTGGAAACTGAAAGGTGATAACAGAGGCCCAAAGTAGACACATGAGCAGGAACCTAGGTTTTAGAATAGATACTATTTCAAATGTGATGACATTTGTATTTATTTCAAAGGCAAAGGCAGCCCAGTATTATACCTAAAAGCAAACCACTAGCCAAAAGTGTTTTTAGCTAGACTGAAATATGGGGGAGAGGGCAGTGGGAAAAGGGGAGGCCAGGTTAAATCCGGAGATGTTGTTATTTATTTATAGTGTAACACACGTTTATTGAGCAAATATCAATACAAGGGCCCACACTGTTCTGGCCCTTGGGAAACAGAGGTGAGTAAGGAAATGTCCTGACTGATATATGCATACATATATATATGACATACATATGTGTATTATTTCCTCATTTGTAAGACACCATCACAAATGTAATATTAGTTTTGGGGGGAAAAAGCACTATGTTAAACATAAAAGTCAATTGTAAGATACATTCCAATATTTGAAATGTAATAATATGAAAAAAAGTTGTGTTCTAAAATTGAGGAAACGTTATACAATATACTAAATGTTATACCTATCTATAACATATTTATGTTATACAATATTCAAATAAATGTATCTGAATGATACTGAGTGCTAAGTGTTTTTCACATGTGATCTCATCCATTCCTCCCCACAACCAAATTAAGGTAGGGAACACAGATGGAGCATGCACAATGTGCTCTTATATTTTCTATGCAATCTTACCAACAACTCTACCAGGTAGGTACTATACTGTGAGAAGACAAAGGCAAAGTTATTCCCCAAGGTCACTGAATAACTAGCCCACAGACATGGAGTGAGTGGGTGAGCCAAAATTTCAACCCACGTAATATGTGTGCCTGTGCTTTAATCGTAAGACAATACCGCTTCCTACATAAGGCAGATTTTATCCTTATTTTACAAATGAAGAAATTGGAGGCCAGAGAGAGTGATATTATATTCATAAGTAGTTCATAAGAATTTTATAAGAAATTAAACCTTTTTTTTTACTATTTTATTGAGATATAATTGACTTACAATATAACTTACCATATAAGTTTAAGGTATACAGCAAAATGATTTGACTTATCATGAAATAGTTGCCACAATATTTAGTGAACATCCATCATATATAGATGCAACATTAAAGAAATAAATTTTTTTTCCTTGTGATGAAAACTCAGGATTAACTCTCTTAACAACATTCATATATAATGTACAACAGTGTTAATTATATTTACCATGTTGTATATTACTTTCCTGGAACCAATTTGTCTTATAACTGGAAGACTGTACCCTTTGGCTACCTTCATCCTATTCCCCTTTTCCCTACCCTACCCCCACCTCTGGTAGCCACAAATCTGATCTCTTTTTCTATGAGTTTGTTTGTTTGTTTTTGAAGTATAATTGATCTACAACACTATGTTAGTTCCTCATATACAACATAGTGATTCAATATTTCTACACATTTCAAAATGATCACCATGATAAATCTAGTTACCATAGCTAAATCTGATTTTAACCCAAACTCGTGGGTTCTAATATCTGTAATTTTTTACTATATTTTTGCCACACCATCAAGCTTTTCTGAATGAGTAGATTAGTAAATATGCTCATATAAAAGTTATTTTTGTTTTAAATGTCTCTTGGCAACATATATTCTTAAGTAAAAATCTGTTGTGTATCTTCAAGGTTAGGCTCTGTTGCTCTGGGGATATATTTAGGAATGAGAATTTTGCATGACACCCCTCACATCACACTTGAAGGAATTTGGGAACAACCTCTGTCCTGAAACACATTGCCCTTTAATGCTAAGCTATGTGTCATTAGTACAGACTAGCATGTTAGGCTTATTTAAACAAATCGGTAACATTTTAGCCTTTGGCCTATACTGCATTTTAAAGTGCTTCATATATTTATTATTTATCACAACACTTATTTTTAAAAATTACAAAATATTTATTATTATCAGAAAAGCACACTTGATTTGTTGATTTGAATGGGTTGCAAGAAGAACTTGAGAATATTTACTAGTGGCCATCTTTTTGTGTATAGAAATTCATGTGAAACACCCTCACTCTTGAGCTTCCAAACACTACTAAGCTATAAAAATAAAAAGAGCAAAAGCTCTTTTCAAAAGTGACATGAAGTCATTATTTGGAAAATGTTCTGACCTTGGAAATTTAAACTCTTTGCTTCCTTTATTCTCTTTTGCTCACTATTGGAATAACATGCTTTGTCTTGAGAGTGTTAGTTTCTAGCTTTCACAGAAACTTTTCTTGAAGTCATGAAGAAAAATGTACATTTTACCGACAATCAAAGGAAACATGTCTCAATACCATAACAGCATACTGAAGGGAAATAGAAAAAATAATCCAGGATATTTTTAAGAGATTCATTTTTGGGTTCAGGTAAAGGATTACATAGAATTAATGCCTTCTAGTTTTGTTTCTCTGGAATGTATAAAAAAGATGTATTAGTTTCCCATTGTTGCTGTAACTACATCTTACAGCTCTTTTCCTTCCGTTCCATTATGAAACCCTCTGCTATGTTTAAAACCCTCCACCTCTGGCTTTAATTTATGTTCAATTTACTCAAAAATATATATATTTTTTAATGAAATATCTTTTTTTTTCAAATCTGATATGTTTTCCTCATATCAAAAGACATGGGGAGGGAACTAAGAAAAACATTGTTATCCTTTGGTACATTAGTTATCTGTTGCTGAGGAATATACTACCATAAATTTAGCATCTTACAACAACACACATTTAAGTATCTCACAGTTTCCATGGATCAGGAGTCTGACAGTTTTCTGCTTCAGGGCCTCACAGGTTACAATCAAGTTGTCAGGAGGGCTGGAATCTCATCTGAGGCTCAGGGTTCTCTTCCAAGCTCATATGATTGTGGCTGTTGGCAGAATTCAGTTCCTTGGAGCTGAAGACCTGAAACCCTAGGTTCCTATAGATTGCCCACAGTTCCCTGCCATGTGACCCTCTCTATAGGTGGTTTACAACACAGCAGTGTGCTTCCTCAAGGTCAGCAGGAGAGCAGATTGAGTCTGCTTGGAGTCATAATGTGTATAGATAATGTGCTATAATCATGGGAGTACTATCCTTACCTTTGCAGTATAATATAACATAATCACAAGAGTGACAGCCCATCCCAGTTTCTATACTCTATTGGTTCAAAACAAGTCACATGTCCCACTCACACCCAAGGGGAATGGATTACACAAAAGAATGGTAATAAATAGCCTGACTCCATTTTTGATGTTTTATTGCAGACAACTTTTATGCTTCATCCTTCCTTCTTCCCCTTCTGTTCACATCTGAGCAAGTGATAGCAAAGTCCTTCCTTTGGAGCCTGTGGGAAAGTCACATCACACTAGCCCTGTCTACATGTGAGAACACTGACCTCAGTACCCGCTCTAACTACCATAACAACCCCAAACCAAATTCCTTTCCTTGCTCTGTGAGGCCATTGTCAGACCAGCCCGAGACACCTGTCTTGCTCTCCTACAAAGCCTCGTTATGTGAGTGATACACATTTTCATACCCTCTGGTGTAAGTATGACATCATCATTCTTGACTTCTGAACCAGATTTCAGGTGCAGGGTCCAACTGTTTCTGCAGAGTGCTTACAACAGGCATAAACACCAGGGAGTGGGGATCACTGACAGTCACCCTGGGGTCTATGTACTGCACCAGCTTTTGATATCACAGCAGGAAAAATGCATAGTCCCTCTAATTTGAAGGCTTTTTAGAGCTTCTGTTATGGGAGGTATAGAAACCATGTTACAGGAGATTCTGCCTTGCCATTATAAAAATAGGTTGGATAACTATAGATATAAGAAAAACAACATTTCTGATATTCCATATTTTCAGACGTCAGTAGGCATAATCAGAAACTTGATTATATGTGCAATTGACAAAGAATATTTTGAAAATGAAAAGGTGAGAAATGTTTAAATATTGAATTAGCATGAAATATGTGTGTATGTACACATATATACATGTCCCCAGCTGTACCTGGTCATAGGGAAAGTCTAAATGGTCATAGGGAAAGTCCAAATGGATTCTGATTAGTTCTGCATTGGTCAGGAAGTGAAGTGTTTTTTAAACTCCCATCTCCTCACCAGGGTTCCAAGACCTCCAATTTTCATTCAGTTAAACTTCCAGTATGTTTTCCATTTGTCTATAGACAGTGGGTCGGTAAGGAGGAGGGGGAACACATATTGGAGAATAGCTAGTAATGAACTCTTTCAGTTTTGCTCCCCAGTACTTGTAATAGAAAAGTCCAACCTTGTCCTCTCCTTTGTGGAATCAGGCCCCTCTACTCTTCCTCTCTAGGTATAGTCCTCCTTTCCCACTGTCCTTGCCTTACTAATCTTTGACTACCAAAATATACCTCCATTAGTACATAGGTGTGTCATTCTGACTTGTACTTGGACACGTATCTTTTTGAGTCTTTTTCTATTTCAGTGTAGGGTTAGGGAAGTAAAAATAGCCCCCAGCTTAATAATAGAGAGTAGAAGAGAGGGGCAAAAACTCAGAAGAGCAGAAATTAATATTTTGAGCTATAACTCTGCCTCCCAAAATAGATTTGTTTGTTTTAAGTTAGGTGCTCTTCCTCAACCAATAAGATACACTAGTTAAATATACATAAACACAGTATTTTTAATATATCAACTTTGTGGGGGGCTTATTGTGGCAGGGAATAGGTTTCTTTCTTCTGTATAATTACAGTGTTCATAATGATGCCTGGCAATGAAGGCACTCAATAAATACAGATTTAATTGAATTTCATATGCTATACTTAATAACAAATAGTTTAATTAGAACAGAGATTCTCACTTATGCTAACATACTATTATTCATTATCCTTTGACTTGTGAAATAAATTTATTGTATAAATCTTAAAACTGCTTTTATTTTCCCCAAAAAATAAAAAGTATATTTTTTTGGTAGGGTATAGGAGCTGTAATAGGTTAATTTTTATCCTTTGGTTAGTAATTGATTAACATGGCCTACTGACTTGTGACTCTGCCACTCAATATTCAGCTTTTCTTTGTTGCAAAGTTGTATCATTTAGCTATTGTTGCATAACAAACCATCTCAAGACTTGGTTATTTAAAATAATAATTATTAAATCTCATATGTCACAAGGCTGTGTGCTGGTTGATCTTGACTAGGCTTGCTCATATTTCTACAAGTTAATTCTACTTCCTGTGTCTCTCATCTTCCTCTTAAGCCATGAGGGTCAGTCCAAGCACATCCTTCTTGCATTATGACAGAGTCTATAAAGAACAAAATTTCTCAAATTCAACTGTATTTCTATTTTAGATTGAATAATTCCTTCTTGTGGGAAGTTGTCATGTCCATTACAGGACGTTTACCAGCATCACTGGCCTCTACTCACTAGATGCCAGTAGAATCCCCCAAATGGTGACAACTAATAATGTTTCCAGAAATTGCCAAATTCCCCTGGGAGAAAAATTTCCCCAGGTGAGAACCACTTCTCTAGCAGTAGAAATGTGCAAGGCTTCGTGAGTCCTGTGCTTGGAGCTGCACACCCTCACTTCTACTTCATTCTATTGGCCAAAACAAGTTAGCTGGAGAGCAAAGCAAGAGGAAGGGCAGACCAACTTGCTCATGGCAAAGTTACATGGGAAGGCGTATGAATACAGGTAGATTGGAAGAACTGGGCTTCCAGTTCTACTTCCCTGGGCACCACCAGGGAAGTACCTCAGTGTAGTTTTGATCAATCTAAAAATTCTTTATACTGCAATATTAAGTTCTATAAATGATAATAGTTATTCCTCACTTTAAAAAGGTATATTCAGGGACTTCCCTGGTGGTGCAGTGGTTAAAAATCCTCCTGCCAATGCAGGGGACGTGGGTTCAAGCCCTGGTCTGGGAAGATCTCACATGCCGCAGAACAACTAAGCCCATGAGCCACAGCTACTGAGTCTGCACTCTAGAGCCCGCCCTCCATAACAAGAGAAGCCACCGCAATGAGACGCCTGTGCACCGCAACGAAGAGCAGCCCCCCCTCACTGCAACTGGTGAAGCCTGCACGCAGCAAGGAAGACCCAATGCAGCCAAAAATTAATTAATTAATTAATTAATTTTTAAAAAATATATATATATTTATTGGAAAAAGAATATATTCACGTATAACCATGTACACATACAGAGCAACACAGAAGAGGCTGGTTGATGTTAAAATAATACAAATGCAACATGTATGCTCTATGAATCAGAATTGTATGCATGTGTAGTATACATTAAATAACACAACTTAAGATCTAATTGTTGTCAATTTATGAAGAAAGAAAACAGGTTACAGATGTTGGTAAATATGTTTTTTATTTTGAGCGAAGTCACTTAATCTGAAATACAGTTTATTCAGCCAACAAGTATATTAGACTGGATCATATGAAATTGCCAATACTGATTTGAGTTTTTTAACCTTCAAACATAGCAATTTTATGTGATTCAATATGACATATAATAATATCAGTCCCACAATGGTTTTTAGAGTATTAAAAGAGTCGATATTAGTTGATTGTGAATCAAACCAAGACATACAGTGGTAAATAATCAGAGAAATACAGAAATCCATGATATTCATACAGAACGATCTCTAAATCAAGGCACAACAGCATTTTTCAGGAAACGTCTGCTCCTTTTTAATAGCTTTGATCAAATTCCAAATTTTAAAAAATAAGATCACAAAAATTAGAGTTATGAAAATGGTTGGAGGTGGTGAGGAGAGGGAAAAAGGATAAAAGAGAGAAAAGAAAATTTTCTTCAGAAAGAGAACAAAGAGCAGCACAAAAGAGATTAAAAATGAATTCAAGGTCTGTTATTCTGAAATATTTCTGTGGAGGAAAAATGAATCTATTGTGTTTTGTTTTGTTTTTTTAAATTCTCTAAAGCAATCAAACCTTATCCTGGAAATTAACACAAAGACTAAAATGTTTTCTTTTGAAGCTGGATAAAAGGTGAGTCACCCTTCGAGGCAAGTTTCCCAAAAAGGGAATTTGAATAGAATGAAGTGATAAAAATACAGAATGAGCACAAGTTTGTATTAAAATTTTGTTAATTTTAAGAGAAGACTGCTTAGTAGTGAGACAATTGTGTTGTTATACTCACTTTGTGATGGATATAAAATAAACAATATCTTTCTTTAAAAAGCAGTAAAAAGTAAACACTGTAATTCTTAGATTAGAGGTTCCAAAACCAAATTAATCATCAGAATTACTAGGGATGCTTTCTTAAAATAAAAAATAAAGCACAGAGACCCCACCCAACTGAAAAATTAGAATCTGGGCTTGAGGTTCAAGAATTTGGTTGTTTAAGAAGCTCCACAATTCATTTTTATCACTTAAGTTTGAAAAATCTCAGTTAAAACTAGTGTTTTTTTTAATTTATTTAAATTGATTGTATTTCCACACATGAGAGTCCAAGTCTTTTTTCAGATTCTTATGCCTAGTCTCTCTTCAGTGTTCAACAAGTGACACTTTGTCTTCTCTGTGTTCCGAGGTTCTGTCTGACGTTAGGTTAGTAACTATTAATCTTCTAGATTGCCATAACAAAATAAAACAGAGTGAGTGGCTTAAACAGAAATTTATTTTCTCACAGCTCTGGAGGCAGGAAGTCAGATCAGTGTGACAGCACGGTTGGTTTCTGGTGAGAGGTCTCTTCCTGCTGGTAGATAACCAGTTTCTCACTATATCCTCACATGACCCTTTCTCTGTGCAGGTGGAGAGAGAGAGAGCCTGAGCTCTTTGGTGTCTTTTTTTTCTATAAGAACACTAATCCTATGGAATCCCATCTCACCCTTCTGATCTCATATAAACTTAATTACTTCCCTAGAGACCCCATCTCCTAATACGACCACAATGGGAGTTAACATTTCAACATATGAACTTGTAGGGAGATACAAATAATCAGGCCATAATAATAACCAATTACTTTACTCAAAAGAATCAAACTTAGCTGGTTTCAAGATGTGTTTAAGAGTATCACCTATGATGAAGGAAAAAACCTTAAATGAAATGGGCTGTGTTTACATCTTTTGCCTAAAATGCACAGATATCCAGAACATTGTATAATGCCTAAAACATTCAATAAGTTGTGTGTGTTACATAATTTTATTCTCTTTAAAGGACCAAGGAGAATACTTATGCTGTCCTCCCTTAAACATTGGCTTTGTTCTCTGGCCTTATCTGCTGCAGAACCCTAAACATCTTTCAAAGGCAGGAGCTGGGAGGAGTTATTGTGTTCTTGATGGAAGAATCCGAAGAAAGGGTGTGTGGAGAGGTATATGCTTCTGGAGCAGTCGCCAATTTACCAAGACAAGTTTTTTACAAGTAGTTTACAAAGACAAGTTATTGATTTTTTCTCTTGGAGAAAGAAAAACTATAGTAAAAAAAAATCAGGAAAATTCATGCTATGCTCCTGATTAGTTCCAAATCAGACTGAATAAGAAAGATTGGATCTTGATTAGTTAGTTGAGGCAAAGAAAAAAAAATCCTAACTTTAGTCCTAGCAATTTCTAGGATTAATTTAAGGAAAATAATCAAACATGAGATCAAAGATATAGGTAAAGCATGTTCATCAAAGTGCAATTCCTCCATCATTTCATTTTCCTTTCTCAGCTTCTTTCTGAGTTTTGTCAGTTCTCAGAGTTGGGTTTTTTGCCCTCTCCTCTTGACTTATGGGTTTTAAAAATAGAAAAATAAAAATGGAAATATCTAGGGCTTCCCTGGTGGTGCAGTGGTTGAGAGTCCGCCTGCCGATTCAGAGCACACGGGTTCGTGCCCCGGTCCAGGAAGATCCCACGTGCCGCGAAGCGGCTAGGCCGGTGAGCCATGGCTGCTGAGCCTGCGTGTCCGGAGCCTGTGCTCTGCAACGGGAGAGGCCTGCGTACTGCAAAAAAAAAAAAAAAAAAAAAAAAAAAGGAAATATCTAAAGTACCAATAAAGGGAGAATAATGAGATAAATTATAGTATATTCAGACCATGGGACACATTACAATCAATAAAAGTGGGAATTACAATAAATTTTAATGACATAAAAATATTCCCTATATAATAGTAGTGAAAACAGCAGATACAGAACTGTACTTAGTATTGTGGTAATTTTCCCTAAATATAAATAGATAAATAAACAACATTCTATTAAGTAGATTAAATATATATTCACACAAAAAGGATCAGAATGAAATATAATTTTAAACTTTACCTGTTCTAATGTCTGGATGGTGAACTTAAGACTCATTTTTATTTTTCTCCTTTTGTTTTTTTTTTTTAATTCTAATTATTTGGTAATAAATTTTATTACATTTATGATCAGGACAAAAATGTTTTTAAGGAATAAAAATGAAACAGAACATAAATGAAAGAGTCACAGGTTGCTCTTTCCAAAACTTGGGTAGATGAGATGAATTTTAAACATACATGCATCTATTGACTTTTCTCTATGGTAAATTAACATCTAACACTCATAAATATGAACTTCCTACATTCTAAATTCTTCATCATTCTTGAAGATTTCTTCATCTTGAGATAACAGAACTGGCTTAAAGTGTTAAGAATATAAGAACAACAGCTTTCTGTCCCCCATTTCTTTAAGATCAGCTTTGAACGTCTGCAGTTGGAGGAGCCTGCAGAAGAGATAAATGGCTCCATTGAAGAAATGACCTGTTTCAAGAGAAATGTTGGGAGTGGAGATGCAGCCGTGGGAGCCATTGGCTAGAGATAGTAGTTAAGAACAAAGGACAGGTACAATCAGCCAAAGAAAGACCACAAGACAAGAGGAGAGGGCAAAGAAACAAACCCTGAGAACTGTCAATGCTCAGAAGGGCTGAGAAAGAAAAATAAAATGATGGAGGAGATTGCAAAACTAATCAAGTAGGGGGCAAAACAGGCAAGAAAGGTGAAGAAGAGAAGCCATAAATAGTTTTCTTCAGGAGGGAATTGTGAGCAGATGAGGAGAGTGAGGAGAGAAGGACATTTCAGTTTGGGTAAGCGGTCTAAGCAGGAATAAAGATATGAGCCCTTTTGGAGACAGAGACTTTAAAAACAGAAAGATAGGTTGGCAATCCAATTGTGAAAGATGTTGATTCCAGTTTAAAAATATAAGACTTTATTCTGCAGGCTGTAAGAGCTGAAATGTTTCATTTTAGTGAGTCTTGAAAGCCTGGATTTGATGAGAGACCAAAATGTTTCCTTAATTCCACAACTCCCTTGTATGTATTAAGAATAAAGCTGAGAGGTCTAAGAATACAATTACTATAAGTAATACTCTACAGAGATATTGAGAAATGCCCTTCTGGTTTTGATGCTGAATCCAGCCTCTCTACACCAACACTGAATTAAATATTGGAGACAGAGTTTTGGGTGAAGTAGAAAAGAATAGCTTTATTGCTTTACCAGGCAAAGGGGACCACAGTGGGCTAATGCCCTCAAAACTCTGTCCCAACCTGGAGGGGATAGTGAGGAGTTTTATAGTATTGGTTCAAAGAGGGTGTGATCAGCTTGTGAACATTCTTCTGATTGGCTGGTGGTGAGGTAATTGGGAGTCAGTATCATCTACCTTCTGGCTCCAACCTGTCTGGGGTCTACATGCTTGTGGGTAGCATACAGCTCACCTCTCCACCTAGTGGGGATTTCAGTATCTGAAATACAGCTCAAAGATATTGTTATGTTTATCCCTTGAGGGGGAACCAGGACCCTGTCCCAAGGCTGCACTATTGTTTCTTGACTGCTCCTCCTTTGTCTCTGCATCCTCTCCCTTCCTTAATTAACAACTGTTTGAACTTGCCTGTTGGAACTCAGGGAAGGTCATGGAGGCTGAATGAAGCCTATTTCCTGTAGTCAAGAAACGGGGGTCACAGAAAGACTTTTGTGTCCAGGAGCCCCACCAGGTCCTGCTCGCTTTCAGTTTGGCAGGAGCTTGAGAGAGACTTTGAAGGGATGCATTCATGTAAAGATATTGCCTGAGTCCCTGCAAAAGGGAGGAGAAAGCATGATAGAAAACTAACAGAGACTCTAAATAAGTTTAGAGAGAATCTAAGAACATTTTGGCAGTTTCCTTGCGTCCCCACCTCTTCCAATATGGCACAAGAAGATGGTCTCTAGGGGAATCTACCTGCACCAGTGCATCCTGGCCCATTGACTGTGTGCAGGTGTCCAAATGGACCCCCCATGACACCAAGTGGAGTGCAGGGGTGTGAGGGGACTGGTAAATGCCAGGATGCCAGGTAGTGGGGACATCAACTAGAAGGTTGAGGCAGGGACCACAAATTTCAGCAACAGGTGCCAGTACACTGTCCAGAACGAAAGAAGATGGGACCACATCTCAGCAGACCACAGCAGAAGACGCAGGAACAGGAGGAATGGAGGCATTCTTTTCCCCTGAGGTTGATGCAGACCCAAAGGACAGCAGGAGGACAAGAGGCTCTTTCCCCACCATCGTTAAGGATAGCTGAGTTTCCACCCAAGCCTGGTTGCAATCATGGGAAAAGGGAACGATGAAATCCTGGAGGAAAAAAACAGTCTTGAAAGGGAATTTAAATTGACTAAATACTCATCACAAAGAGAACTTTTAAATGAGACCGATTTCTTTTTAAATGGCGAAGTTGAAATTTTCCTGCTTTGGGAAGGAAAGAAGCCTTAAGAATAAGATGAGATCAGTTATAGAAAATACAGAAGGTGACAATTTCAATGGCCTTGATGTGAAATCATCATGACATGGACCAGACAAGGGTCAAAGGGAAGTATATTTTTTTTTTTAAAAGAATGGTTTTGGGGCTTCCCTGGTGGAGCAGTGGTTGCGCGTCCGCCTGCCGATGCAGGGGAACCGGGTTCGCGCCCCGGTCTGGGGGGATCCCACATGCCGCGGAGCGGCTGGGCCCGTGAGCCATGGCCGCTGAGCCTGCG
>NC_041228.1:57839694-57866018 GCF_002837175.3 Physeter macrocephalus | reverse complement strand
CTGTGCCCCGCAGCGGGAGAGGCCACAACAGAGGGAGGCCCGCATGCCACAAAAAAAAAAAAAAAAAAAAAAAAAAAGAATGGTTTTGAAAACCAAGGAAATGATACTTGGAATTAGGGAGTCTAATTTGAGAAGAATAATATTTTCTACTAAATATTATACTTAATCTCAAACAGCTCAGGCTCTTTTAGCCATGTTACCTTTCCAAAGTTCATTGTAGATTTCTTGGAAGGATGAAATTATGTAAAGCATTTGGAATAATAACTATAATATAGTAAGCACTCAATAAAAATAAGCTTCCATTAATATTACAGTTATCCCTTAATCACATGTTGATGAGAATACAATTTAGTCAAAACATTGGACTTGAAGGAAGGAAAACTGAAGCTATCTACACAAGTGTGTAGCCTGCTACCAAGCATTTAACTTCTCTGTTCCTCAGTTTCATAATGAGTAGAAAGTAGTGGAGTAAGTGCCATCACCACGGAGCTGAAATACCCATGTATATCCCTAAGGTAGTAGCCTGAGTGACAAGGTCATTAAATAAAACCAGACAATCTTCATATTTAAGCATCATGTATATGAAACCTTCTAACTGAATCCATTTGCACATAACTGGAAGCAAATTAGAACTCTTCTGAGGAGCTTACTTTGCCAACAAAATCTCAGGCTTGGCTGCAACAGCTGTTTTGAACCCCTAAATCTATCTCTAGGTCCCCCAAATTATACCCATGGGAGAGGCCTTAGAAAGCTGATTAACCAAGACATCCTCCCTCCCTTAAGCCCTCCTCAGAAGAATCAATGGAAGGAAAGAGTAAACAGGAATCCTCCCCCCAACTTCCTCCCAACACATATAGAGTAGAAGAAGCCAAAGAAAACAAAATACAGACATTTCCTAGAGAGAACCAGGAGTTGCCAGATTACCACTCTGATGCTGTTTGGTACCTGCCCAGATCCCCTTTACCAGGCCCAGTTGCTGTACTGTTGGCTGCTAATGGCTGACAGCTGCACCCTCCTCCAGAGACTTGCTCTTTGCCAATCAGAGCCCCCTGACTCAGAGATGTCTGGTTGGTTGCCCAAAACCCTGCAGCTGAGTGGTGGCCAGCAGCTAAGGACTAACTGATACAAGTGTAAAAGCCCAACACCATTGCTTCAAGGAAGGACAACTCCTTGGTGCCATTCCTACTCGCAAACTCCCCCTGGGATGAACTTGAGTCTCAAGTTAAACAAACGCATCCCTTTGCCTAGCTTCTTCCGCCTTCCCCTCATGCTTCCCTCATTTCCTTATAAGATTCTCTTGAGGATACTGTCTCAATAAATGACGTGAATAAGAATCAACATCTCAGGCTCTGCCTCTAGTGAAACATACCTGATGTATTGCCAAGGAGCTTATATCACAACTGCAGCCAGTGAGACTTTACTAGAGCTGCCCTGAAGGGTTTGGTATTTGCTGAGAAAAGTAGTCAATGTGTAGTTCCCATTGTTCCTTTTCTGAATTGGAATTTTAACTGCAGTTATGAAAGAACCATAAGATCATTACTCTATGGTGTGTATTGAATATATCAGAGGCAGATGACTAGTCTTTTAGCTTATCAGTCACCAGACCATGAGATGCCTTTCATGGAATACTTCCTTGGGATGACGGTAAACAGATCTTACATATGAGAAGATATCTATTGGTGTTGGGGAGCCAGACTGGTAGAGAGTGAAAGATTTTGCTGTTGCCTACCCAATCCACTCTTCCATACTTTCTTACAAACAGCCCCTGATTCTTTTTGAAGTGACATTTCCTCTGTCTATAGGGACGTATGTTCCATTCCCTGCTTCAGAGTAGCTAGGGGTCACAACATGACTTAGTTCTGGACAATAAGATAGAAGCAGAAGTTACAGGACAAAGCTTCTGGGAAAACTTTAGAATTTGGAGAAACATAAATGATATAAGCCTTTACCCCATCTCCTTCTTGCTGCTGGAGAAAGAGTGAGAATATCCATCTTATACAAGAAAGTGACAATTATGAGATGAAAGCCACATGCTAAGAGTGTGAAAAAAAATTGTGGAGTCTACGATATCCACCCTTACTATTTAAGACACTCTATGGCAGATTTCTTCTACATCAAATACAACTTAATTCACAAGGTGTGTCAGAAGAAAAATGTTCAAAAGATATAATAAGGCAATTTACAAAAAAATTTCAGTGCAGATTTTCAATAATCAATGCAAATTTTAAAGTCTTATTTTGGGATAAGAGATTGGCAGAAGTTAATACAGAAAAGTACACAGTATCAGAAAACCTATGACAAAGCAGCTATTCATACATCCAGGAAGACACACTGATACAACATTTCTGAAGGAAGTTTTAGTAAATTGTCTATATGTAAAATGTGTACACTTCTGGTCAAGAAGTCAGTCTAAGTAAATGCATCTATATTTTCTCCCACCCAACAGCTTCATAAAGGCATTGTAAAGTCAGTATTCACAAATGAATTGTGTGTAGGTAGAAAATTCAAAAGAATGCTAAGCTACTAGAATTACTAAATTATAGGGTCACTATTGATAAAAGCCAAAAAATGCAAAAAGTACATTATCAATAAAAAAGCCAAATTAAATTATGACATTTCATACAATGTAATAAGATAACAAGGTGAATAAATCAACATATATTACAGTGTGATTGGCTCCCACAAACATAGCATCTAGTAAAAAGAGCTACATTCAGAGTACATACTCTGTGATTCCATTAAAATTAACCACAAAGCAAGCAAAATTAATCAATGGATTTGAAATTAGGACAGAGGAGAGGGGTTCTAGAAGAGACACTGGGATTGGGGACCTTTGTGATGCTGGTAATGTTCTACATATTGATCTAGGAACAAATTCCATGGATATGTTCACTTTATGAAAATTCATTGAGTTAAAAAAATCTGTGCACATTTTTGTAACTATGTCATGCTTCCTTAAAATATTGATTTTAAAAAACATAGTAGCAAAGGGATATCCAAAAGACATAATACAAAACCACCTCGTGATGAAGTGAGGGTCATCAGAAGCTTAGGGAATTCAACAAATTTCTGCAGAAAGTAATCAAGTGGTGTCCAAGACACGTGAAGAAGTCACGTGCAGCAGCTCCAGTTGACAGCTGCCCCTGAGCTCTCAGCTGACAGCCTGCATCAATTACCATCTTATGAATGATTTATTTTGAATGTCCAGCCCAACAGAGTCTTCAGATAACTACAATTCCAGCTGAAGACTGCTGCAACTCCATTAGAATCCCCAAGTGGGACCCGCCTAACCAAAAGTGTTTCCAAAAATCCCAATTTACAAAGTCATGAGTAAAATTAAAAGGTTCTTTGGAAGAACTAAGTTCTGGAGTAATTTGTTACATAATTATGGTAACTTAAAAAAGAAGAACACCCTCAGTCCTAGTAATAGGAATCTCATATAGAGAGAAGAAAGAAAACTAGAGATGAAAATTATTTTTAAAATAAAGACAATGATATGATAAAATTCCCCAGTTTTCAAAGGAAACAACAGTTGTTAAATTGAAAGGGCATGATTGATAAGCAAGTTAAATGAAAACAGGGGTGAAATTTATGTATATACTTGTGAAATTTCAGGACATCAGTGTTTCCACCCCTGGAGCAATCAACTCGGCCAAGGGCCAGAGAGCAGAGAAAAGTCAGGTAGTTACCCCAATTCCCCTCTACTGAAAAGTAACTGGTTAATTTTTTAAAATATTTTATGGTGTAGACACACACACTCACATATCAGGTTACTATGTATTAGTTTAAAATTATGATTTAGCCCTATATTTCTTGACCTAGAAAAATGGTCAAAATTTTTATTGAGAGAAAAAAGCAGATTACAGAAGAGCCTATGAAAAAAATTGTCAGGGAGTTTGCAAAAGAAAAGTCAACATTTGCTAGATACGGTGATAAAACAAGGAGCAAATAGGCTTAGTGGTGAAAGAAAACAGTAGTGGTTAGGTGTGCGATAATTTTCTAGACTTGAATTGACAAGAAAGCATAGTGATAAGAGAAATGGACCAGATGGGTAAGTCAAGCCACTCCCCTATAACTACTTGTTGGAAACAAACGTTAATTGGCTTAATTCTTCACACTCTTCAGGTATACATTAAGAATTCTAAATTTATTTTTAAAACATGCAAATTATTTTATAACTATATACTATCTTGAGTCAGAGATTAAACTGTTAATAATGCAAAAAGTTTCCTATTTTCTCATTTGTGCTGTTGAGTCTTTCTCTTGATAATAAGTTTCTGGGACACACCATAATTTAAGTGAAACAAAGGAAAACAGAACAGAAATTAAAGGTTAAAAAAGCAAACAGATCAGGTGTTGTAATTTAAAATATTGTCTGATGTTTATAGTTTGTGATCTATATCAAAGTATGAGTATTGACCTCCCAACCTTATCTTTTTAATTAATTACTGCAGAAGCTCTCCTAACTGACCACCATTTAATTTGTCTTATAAACTAACACTTTCCATTTCTTATGTAAAACCTAAATACAGATGTTCACAGAACACAAAATACTCTCCAACCCTAAACTACCCTTTTGTATGCCTGAATACTTCCTCTTGCAGTTTAATTGTATGCCTAATAAGAGTTTATCATATGCAGTTCCAAACCATTTTGTCTGTTGTATTTGTATTATGATTACATTACTCAAGGAAATATCACATATACACATGAAATACAAGTACAAAAATAAGGGAAGAAATCTAGAAGGATTCTGCTCTGAGACTGATTGTGCTCAACTTTCAGAGAAATAATAATTGGATACTAGATAGTGAGTTATGGGATTGATTTATTGAAGAAAGATGCCACAGACTTATCACCACTGAATCCATACTCATAGAAAATGCCTTTCAAAATACAGGCAAATAAATTTGCCCTTCTATGCTTTAAGTTTAAGCAAAAGGTTTTATTTGTATGTTCATCAGCTAGATGTCTAGTTTACACTGGAGTTACAATCTACAAATTTCAGTCATTTCAAACAACAGTTTATCACACATTCTATATATATATTACAATATGCCTAGAAGAAGTAGACTTTAAATATTTATGGATATCTCTGATGAACACCTGTGTTGAGTTTAGCCAACTGCAAAATTACAGTGCACACAAGACTACCCTCACTTCTAAAACTGATTGAAATTCAGTAGGAAGGAGAGTCCCCCAACCACCTTCAGGTTAAATAACTCACTAGAAGGACTCAAGTAACTTACTAAATGCTGTTATATTCACAGTTATCATTTACAGCAGGGAAAGGGTACAAGTTAAAATAAGCCAAAGAGGAAGCACAGCGAAGAGCCAAGAAAGGTAGCAAATGTGGAGTTTCTTCTATCCTCTCCCCAAGGAATCTTGAATGTAGTACTTTCCCAGCATTGATGCATGACAGTATGTACAGAATATTGCCAACCAGGAAGTATTGCCAACTCTGGACACCCAAGCCTTTAGTGTCCAGAGTTTTTATTGGGGCTCTATCACATACCACCCATGTGACTGTCCTTTAGTCTCCAGTCTCTCCTAGAGGCTCAGGCTGATACCTTTAGTCTTCAGTCCCTTCCTCCAGGAAAACAGACACTTCTGTTAGGTAGGACATCCCAGGAGACTAAAGATCACCTCCCAGAAGCCAAAGGCAAAGGCCAGACCTGTCTTTGAGTTAACTTAATTCTTCACCGTATAAAATCATATTATAATTTCACATTTGACTGGGTTAATTGACCAAATATATGACCCAATTTCTTTGGATAAGAGGACTCCTGCTAAAATTAATTCATCCTAACTGACCTTTTAATATCAGTTGCTTATTAATTATCTCAACCATTTATGATCCACACAAAGTACACACAAAACATGCTTCTCTATCCTAGATGGGGAGGGTTGTTTGATAAAGGTAACTTCTGCACAGAAAGGAAAACTTTTCCAGGTAGCATCCTATCTGGTAGATGTCTCTTAACCCTAAAAGCTGTGATTATCTTTGTTACAATTCTTACTTCTTGACTAAAATTCAGAGAGCACATTACAGGGAAAGTAAAGTGATTCCTGAGTAAAAGTTATTTTAAAGATAATGCATTGAAAGAAGGAAGCTTTTAAATTGAGCATTGCTTGAATCTGTGAAGAAGTAAATTAGGAGCCATAAAGAATTATGGTGGCTGGAAGCTCAGCATTCAAAATGTGAGCAATTACAGAGAGAAAAACTGAGACCTCTTTGCAATTCAAATAAAAGCCTTGATAAAAGCATAGCCAGATTGTCCACATGCCAATGAGTATATAGCTGTCATTTCTGTAGCAGTTCATAGGAATTAGGATTGGGGCATTTGGAGAAAGCTTCATAAACCATGTGTGACATGAGTATAGATTTTGAAAGAGATTTATAATTAAACATACAGAAAGGAGGGAAAAAGACATTCCAGAAAAGAAGAGCGTTACGATCCAAGACAGAAGTAAGTCGTGTCCAGGTATCTGTAAGAAATCTAATAGATTTGGGTAAAGGAGAATCTTGCCTGGTGTTGGAGGGAGAAATAGCAGTTAGAGTTGGAAACAGTTACACAGGAACCCAATTGTGTAAGGTTAGCATAAAGTCTAGATTTTATCTATAAACTAAGGGAAACCCTGAAATTTGGGAAGAAAAGGTGAAATATGCAAAGAAGTATTTTAAAAATATTCTTTAAGCAGTAGTATAAGGGATAGATTGAAGTAGAGAAAGACCGCAAACCAGGAGATCACATGTTTTTCTCTTGAAAATGTTATTAGCTTCCACTCCTTATTTGCATGTTGCATAGATACATGTAGGAAAATTGAATTTCAAAGACATGAAACTCTGGAATTCAAAAATGTAAATTTATTTTCTTCACCAAACTATTTTTATCATAAGTCTCCACCACACTTTTGGAGGCATATTTAATCCCAATTAGTGTTTATTCAGTCATTTCCATTGCAAAACTCAAAATCAGGATTCTCCTGCTCCCTTCATCTCCACAGAGCTAAGGCAGCCTGAAATATTAGCATAACATGGCTGGGAGAAGAGAAGGTGTATGTTTCATACTTAACCAGTGTCAGCTTTGATCCTTATAGGATGTAATCTTTGCTCATTGACATCTATCTTTACTGCCATCTACTGCTGAAGTCTCAGCTTCTTCATGGAGTCTGGATCCTAGGGTCCATACACCACATTTATAGATGGTATCACCTCACCATTACCATGATGTCTTCTAGTTTTTAGAGCTTTCTCAGTCTGAGCAATTGGCAACTTCTGCATAGTCTTCCATGCCATTTGGAGATGAAGGTGACACAGTTTGGGGGGTGGAGAAGTGGAGATAGCAGGTGTTGTCTCAGCATTATGCCCTGATAAACATTCCCTAACTTGGGCATAATCTCAGCCTGGATTCTCCATCCTGACATACCAAGCTGGTGTGCAAATTTCTGCGTGAGGCTACTCTCTAGCAGGTGAAATACAGGCTCACTCTGTTCTCAAATATCTCCTAAACCCAACTAGGGTTTCTATCTCCTTTCCTCTAATTGGACTTGTCTCTTTCTAGCTGTTTACTTTATTGTCTTCCCTGAGCCATCAAAAATTATCTCCTTTATGATTATAAAATAGGCTCTTACAATATCAATCTGTCCAACTATTTTTTTGATAGTATAAACTTTATTTTCTGAGAACTTCAGGCCTTTTGCAAATTCCCTTCAAACAATTTTTTCTATTGGTGAGACTCTTGCAGTTGAAAGTCTTGGAAGCAGACCAGAATGGTCAGGTAAGTAAATTCTGGAATTTGATCTCCAAGGGTTGAAAACTTACTATCAGTATGAAGTTATGCAAATTACTTTAACTTGTCATTATAAAATGTAAGTTATAATTACCTATATTCACTGGAATTTTCTGAAGATTAACTCATTTAAGCATGTAAAAATTTTAAACCAGCTTGTGGCACATACTATGTATTCAATAAAATTGAGTCATCTTTTTTTTTCAGAGTATTGCGTCAACTGTGGGTTTTTCAAAACTCTCTACATCAGAGCTTCTCAACCTCAGCACTACTGTCATTTAGGGTCAGATAGTTATTTGTTGTGGGAAGCTGCACTGTGCATTGTAGGGTGTTTAAAAACCTCTCTGGTCTTGACCCAGTAGGTTTCCTAGTGTGACAACCAAATAAATCTTTAGATCTTCCCAAACATCCCCAGAGGTGGGCAAAGTCACACTAGACCGAGAACCACTGCATTAAATGGAAGTCAAAAGCCAGAACTATGTATCACACAAATGTGAATGCTAGCATAGGTGCCACAAGAGATACAATGCACATTTATAAACCTGTGATTTAGAATTCAAGAAGAAGTCAGAGGATCTGAAGACTAAAAGATGAAGCTTATATATTTCTTATGAAGTAGCCCCTTCAGATTACAGTTCATACCTGAAAACTGAGATTTGAAAATTGCAAACTTGATATTCTTTATTACAATTTTATACTATTTATTTAAGTCAAGAATATTATAATCATGTAGGGAAACAAAATAACTAGGCTATACAACCTTTTAATTCTGAGGTGGAGTTAAAAAGATGGCCCAACCAGAATTGGAGAAGTGAAACGGTCACATGATGAATTATCCACTACAAACAAATCCCATATAGAAACAAAAACTATAAATTAGAAAGTAACCAAAACCCAGCCCTGAGTATCACTGCACAATGTTAAGTTTCCAATCTTGCTTAGTTCTGATTATCCTTAAACCAGGTCATATATGTACATTTTGAGTACAGATTCTGTGAGGAAGCCAGGTAAAGGTGGCAGAAAAGATGGCTGCATATTTCAACAAATTGGAAAGTTTTTAAAAATTAGATGCAAAGCTATGTTGTGCCCTTTTTTCACCAAAAGCATGGACAAAAAGAAAATGAGGAGGAATAAGAACATGTCTATATTTACTAAGGAGGTAGAGAGACAAGTCACAAAGAAATTCTCCTCCTCAATCTTCCAAAAAAGGAGATTAATTAGGGAAAGATAAAGAATTTCTGTTTGTTTTACTGCACTGAATTTCAGAGGCTTTTTCCAATTCATTGTACAATAAATCTAGAAAATAGAGAGAAGTTGGATCCAGAGATAATCTGTATATTGGAGAAAGTTCAAACAAGTCTCTTCAATCATCAGACATATGATGTATGAGTGAGTGTCTCGTATAAGAGACTACAAGCCGTGGTATAGACTGTGGTAAGCTAAGGGATGCATGTTCATCTAAAGGAAGCAACCACTACTCAGCTCCAACACTTTGCTGCTTTGTTGAAATACTTTATGAGTATCTCTAGATACCCAAAGTGTCTTAAGGGAAGCTGGAAATCTAGATTTCCATTTAAATTCTCCAACATTTTTTATTGATAGCAACATGTATATCTTTTTACAATATCTTAAGGACCAGGACTTCCCTGGTGGTTCAGTGGTTAAGAATCCGCCTTCCAATGAAGAGGACACGGGTTCAAGCCCTGACTGGGGAACTAAGATTCCCACATGCCACAGGGCAACTAAGCCCATGCACTCTAGAGCCCAGGCACCACAGCTAGAGAGAAGCCTGCACACTGCAGCAAAATGTCCCACGTGCCACAACAAAGACCTGACGCAGCCAAATAAATTAATATGATATTTTTTTTTAAAAAAGGATATCATAGGAACCAAGATAGTGAGAGCCAAATAAAACATGCCTGCAGACCAGATAGGCCTGTGGATCATGAGTTCACAACCTCTGCTGCATGTGCTAAATAACCTCAAAGTCAACTAGCATTTTCTTATAAAGAATCAGTTATAAAATTCTACTTCGGCCTTCCCTGATGGCGCAGTGGTTGAGAGTCCACCTGCCGATGCAGGGGACACGGGTTCGTGCCCCGGTCTGGGAAGATCCCACATGCCGCGGAGCGGCTGGGCCCGTGAGCCATGGCCGCTGAGCCAGCGCGTCCGGAGCCTGCACTCCACAACGGGAGAGGCCACAACAGTGAGAGGTCAGCGTACCACAAAAAAAAAAAAAAAAAAAAATTCTACTTCTTTTCCTCCTTTCAAATGTAACATTAAAACTTCTAGATATGTTTAAATATAACAATTTTTGCTTTTCTCAAGCACTTTCTAGTTTCCTGGTCAGAGGGTACAAATTCTTCTTTATATTCCAATATTTCTCCTGCACAATGCTCATGTCTTCAAAATGCCTTCTGTCAAATGCAGACGTTACTGAAATGACTTATCAAGTGGGGCAGGAAAGGGGAGCTAGCATCTCAATGTTCATGCCTGGCTAACAAGAGTGTGCACATCAATTCCATCCACCTCTTTAATAATAGGCTTCACAATGTCTCCTCCCCTCATGCTTTACCCCACGCTCTCCGTCTTGAGTTCACTGTTTCCAAAGAGAAGTCTATGTATCTCTCATCCATTCATCCTTCATCCTCTTCAAACGTCTTCCCTCCCTTACATATATGTGTTTGTGAGAATATGCCCTCAAATCATTCCTTGACTCTCATTCTTTATTTAAATGTTTATTGGAGTATAGTTGCTTTACAAGATTGTGTTAGTTTCTACTGTACAGCAAAGTGAATCAGCTATACATATACATATATCCCCTCTCTTTTGGATTTCCTTCTCATTTAGGTCACCACAGAGCACTGAGTACAGTTCCCTGTGCTATACAGTAGGTGCTCATTTTTTATCTATTTTATACATAGTATCAATAGTATATATACGTCAATCCCAATCTCCCAATTCATCCCACCCCCGCCCCTTGGTATCCATACATTTGTTCCCTATGTCTGTGTCTTTATTTCTGCTTTGTACATAAGATCGTTTATACCAATTTTTTCAGACTCCCCATATATACGTTAATATACAATATTTGTTTTTCTCTTTCTGACTTACTTCACTCTGTATGACAGTCTCTAGGTCCATCCATGTCTCTACAAAAGACCCAATTTCGTTTCTTTTTATGGTTGAGTAATAGTCCATTGTATATATGTACCACATCTGCTTTATCCTTTCATCTGTCAATGGGCATTTAGGTTGCTTCCATAACCTGACTATTGTAAATAGTGCTGCAATGAACATTGGGGTGCATGTGTCTTTTTGAATTATGGTTTTCTCTGGGTATATGCCCAGTAGTGGAATTTCTGGGTCATATGGTAGTTCTATTTTTAGTTTTTTAAGGAACCTCCATACTGTTCCCCATAGTGGCTATATCAATTTACATTCCCACCAACGGTGCAAGAGGGTTCCCTTTTCTCCACATTCTCTCCAGCATTTGTTGTTTGTAGATTTTCTGCTGGTGCCCCTTCTAACTGGTGTGAGGTGATACCTCATTGTAGTTTTGATTTGCATTTTTCTAACAATTAGTGATGTTGAAGATCTTTTCATGTGCCTCTTGGCCATCTGTATGTTTTCTTTGAAGAAATCTCTATTTAGGTCTTCCACCCGTTTTTTGATTGGTTTGTTTGTTTTTTGATATTGCGCTGCCTGAGTTGTTTGTATATTTTGGAGATTAATCCTCGCCCATTGATTTGTTTGCAAATATTTTCTCCCATCTGAAGGTTGTCTTTTTGTCTTGTTTATGGTTTCCTTTGCTGTGCAAAAGCTTTTAAGTTTCATTAGGTCCCATTTGTTTATTTTTGTTTTTATTTCCATTTCTCTAGGAGGTCGGTCAAAAAAGACCTTGCTGTGATATATGTCAAAGAGTGTTCTGCCTATGTTTTTCTCTAAGAGTTTTATAGTGTCTGGCCTTACTTTTAGGTCTTTAATTCATTTTGAGCTTATTTTTATGTATGGTGTTAGGGACTGTTCTAATTTCATTCTTTTACATGTAGCTGTCCAGTTTTCCCAGCACCCCTTATTTGAAGAGGCTGTCTTTTCTCCATTGTATATTCTGGCCTCCTTTTTCATAGATTAGGTGATGATAGGGGTGTGGGTTTATCTCTGAGATTTCTATGCTGTTCCACTGATCTATATTTCTGGTTTTGTGCCAGTAGCATACTGTCTTGATTACTGTAGCTTTGTAAGAACATGCCATACAGTATAATGCATGGATATTTGTTATTAAAAAATAAACATTTTAAAAATAAATAAATAAATAAACATTTAAGAAATTCTAAGTATTCTACAAGACTAGATGTAACTCTGTGCAATTAAAAATTTAAGTAGTAACTTGTTTGGGAATTCACTGTTTAATCAGCTGGGACTGACATTCATTCTCCAGATATCCTCATCCCCATTGTTCATTGCTCATTATAAATGACCATCAATATAACTTTCAGTGGAATACTCATCAAGCCAGCTCTGCTCCAGTTGTTTAAAAATTGTAAATAATAAATTAAATTAAAAATAAATAATGAAAGGCAAAAAACTGAAATATTTCAGTTGCACACATCTTCAGCATTAAATTCATCCTAAAGATAAGTGTGATGCTATAAATCAATCCACAGTGCTAATCAAGCTCTAACTACTCATAGAAACTACAACATTACAAATTTTTTTACATTTATTCTATCAAGAGAGCAGGAGTAGGTGAGAACTCACTGTTCATTTGTGCATGAGATAGTTTCTATAAAGTTATGTAAGATACTTTTTGTTACTGTTCTTATGAAAGCATAGGAAAATGAAACAGAAGAACCTTCTCCTGAAGACAATATACATTTGAGGACCTACTGTGTATCATAAATAATGTTTTACATATATTTTATATATGTATATGTACATACATATATACATATACATGTATTACATTACATATATTTTACTTATGGTAATCTTCTTTAATCTTCATAAGAAGACTGAAAGGTAAGTAATATGCCCATTTTACTACTAGCAACCTGAAGCTTGGCAAGCTTAAGTAACCTACTCAAGTTCACATAAGCAGGAGTAGTAGAAGGATGCTATCTGACTTTGGTCTGTCTCTTTCAAAGCCTACATGCTTTTTACTATATGAAAGATATGATCACTGGTGAAATTTATCAAGTGAAGATCACTTAAACATCTGCTCTACTAAAGTCATTTCACTGGAATTTGCCCAAATCCTGAGGTGACTCAGACCCTGGGGGTATTCAAAAGATTTTAGCTTTCTGCCAAATACATCTGAGTTAGAAACAACTAGCAAACAAAGGAAGAAACACCCTCAAGCATAGGGACTGAAATAATATCTAACAGCTCTAAGAATGGGTTAACCTGACTACACATCAGACTGTATGATACAAGTTATTTACAAAAAGAAGTAGCCTAAACTTCAAATAAAAGGAGGAACATTACCATTATTAGATGCAAGTAGATATGATCCAAAATGATGTTTTTCCTTGTGAAAGAAAAGCTTAGCAACCTCTGCAGCCTCCTGGGTGTTTACCCACAATATATTGGGGGATGTAGGAATTTAACTAAATGTAAAACTCTATAAATCATCTTCCCCCAAATGGCAAGCAGGAAAGCTAATTTACTCTATTCTTCTGCCAACATAGAGTGACCATCAACAACAAAATCTCAAGTAGTACAAAAAAGCTCCGAAAGATATGGTACAACATAGTTACACTAGAGCCATAAGAAAAGCAACCATGATCAATGCAAAGAGATAATTAAAGCATTCTTTCAAATCATCATTAGTGACAGCAAAAACAGCTTAGCCTCTAGTAAACCACGAGGTGTAGTCCAACTAATGGAACCCACTGGCAACCTCAATAAATATTCCATTTCTGGGATCTTCTGGAGAGAAAGAAGCTTAAAGGCAGAGGAGGGGGAGAAATGCTTAATCAATTTCCTTTAAAGACCTTTGCTGCTTATAAAATTATAGATCAGTCTCTCATGTGTTGCTTAGGAGTCTAAGACAATAGAAGTAAATGGAAGAAAATATTCTTTCAAAGACATATCACTATTGTTGATTTTAAGCAACAGGTCATAAAAGCAATCTGAACCACTGCAATTTTTTCCAAATGCATAAAAACATCAGAGCTAATCAACTATCATATTGTCAAGCTCAATCATACACAATCCTATATTCACTACTTTAGCACTTCTCTTGTTATTTCAAACATTTACTTTGAAGTTAGAAAAGGGATAACATCCTTTTAAAGGGTGCTGAATGTATGGGTCTTTTAATAGAAGAACATTTGCAAAAGGAGAAAAAGCATGCGGTATGATGAAGGTGAAATAATTGACTCACAGTCTCTTATCAAGTAGAGTTTTTAGTAGAAGAAAAGTTTTAAATTAAAGTTACAGTGACATAGTTCAGATTAGAAGGGCCTCCCTTACATCTCAAGTTCATTTCTCTTCTGAATCATCCAAAAAGATTTAAATCTAGTATATATTCATCTTATGTTATGGTCTTCCAGAAAAGACATAAAATAAAGCACTGCAATTAGTCTGAAAAATATGACAATCTCAATATCATTAAATATAAATGAGAATGAAAACCAGGCAGCATATGGCAAAACAAAAAGCTTTTTTAAAGTCAAAAAGTCAACAAAAAGTAGGAATTCATATTCTCACATGGTCAGACATTAATTAATTTTACTGATTTTAATACCTCTGGGAATATCCATTGTCTAGATTGAAATAGATCTGTGTTATTCACCCATCAGGAAGAGACGTACATCTTATTCTTTTTAGGTTTCCACTGATTCTGATTTACACAGGTTTAGTGAATAAAAAGTGTTGCAAAAGAATTTTTTCTAATACATAAAATGTTCTGAAATCCCTGATATCTAGCAAGCTAGATAGCTCAGAAATCTGCTCCTGTATTTAGCAAACATAAAACATACGGTCTGTGAATTTTCTTCTACATACTTTGCAACAAAAGATTTTAAAGAATGTAGCTTAAATAAATTCTCTAAAATCACATTTTAAGTGATTCCAAAATTTCTGAAAAATAACCCAAATCTAACTGGCTTCAGATTTCAGATTTAATTTTAAATTAATGAGTTTCATCAGACATAGAATAATCTCACATTAAACTTTTCAATCCTGATTAAAGTTGGCCAAACCTACGGACATAACACCAAGAATTTACATTCAGTTTTAGTTGGCTTCCAATACTATTAGATTTAAAATTCATAGTAAGCTTGTGCAGTAGACGTATTCTTTTTCTGTTGCTGTGTGACAAATTACCACAAATTCAGTATCCTACAATAATCTGCTTATTATCTCACAGTTTGAGAAGACTGGGAATGGTTATAATTAGATTCTTTCTTTGCTCAGGCTGAAACCACGTGGTGAGTGGAGCTGTGGGCTCATCCAGACCTCAGGATCCTCTTCCAAACTTATAAGTTTTGGTCAGCCTTTGGTTCCATACAGTTGCAGGACCAAGTTTCCTGCTACCTTGCTGGCTGTCAACTTGGGACTGCTCTCAACTCCTGGAGACTACTCGCTATTACCTACCACATGGCCCTTCCCAAAACATAGAAATTTGCTCCTTCAAGGATAGCATAAGAATCTCCCTCACTTTGAATCTCTTTACCTCTTTTAAGGGTTCACCTGATTAGCTCAGGTCCATCCCAATAATCTCTCTTTTGGTTAACTCAAAGTCAACTGATTAGGGAGCTTAATTATATCTGCAAATCTCCTTCTGCCTTATAATGTAACATAATCATGGGAGTGATATGCCATCATATCCACAAGTCCCACCGACAGCAAAGGAGAAAAATTTTACAGAATGTGTGCACAGGGGTGGGAACCTTAGAATTCTGTTACCATAGATGCTTGTAAGAATAACACTACCATAAAATGCTACTATATATTTTGAAAAGTTAGACGTTTTGTTATTTTGAAGTAATAGGGTTATTTCAATAAGATTTATTTACATACACAAGCAGTGTAAAATGTTTTAATCCATTACCACAAGCCTCTGAATGTCTTATAATGTGGTGAAGCTCTGAGGTATTCCTGCTATGGAAATATGGTCATTCTCCCCCAAATAGAAACATACTACTCAACCAGGAAAAAAGAAATCAATTTGGTTAAGTTAGCCTCTCCACAGTGTACCTCAACCACAGGTTCTAAGGCTGTACACTCAAACTATCTCGATCTTGTGGTAGTCTGGAACAGATTATGGAAACCATTAATAGGCTTAGTCCATTATGAAGTGGAAACTGGAATTCATAATGCTCCTATAGATATGGTATCTGGTATGTGGGCCATTGCATCCTGCTGCAGCCTGAGCACTGCAATGGCTACTCATTTCCACAACTCCTTTACACTTGCCTAGTCCATATAACTGGATTTCTGGCACATTTCTTCAGTAGGATCTATGTCCTGCCTTTGAACAAGATCGTTGGTGTGAACCTCTGACCACATGTCTCAGATTCTGCCAGGCCCTGCCATGGAGAACTGGGCATTCTCCTCCATGTCTTTGGTTGCTGGCCACAGACTGCTCCCTGGAGGTAGAATAAATAGGATCTAACTTCAAGTATCACCTCTTCTCTGGATTTCTGTTAACTTGTCCTCTTGGAATTGAACTTTCTTAGATACCAATCAGAATAGCAAAAGTAGGTGTGACTGATTTAGTGTCTACCATATGCCAGGCCTCAGATGGATATTTTACATTTATATAAGTCTTTCAACAATTCTTGCAGAATTATTAACTCCATTTTACTTATAAAAAGACGGCAGCTCAAAGAGATTTTGTAACTTGCACTAGGCCACCTACTTGGTAGACATCAAAACTGGGATTAAAACCAAAGTCTAGCTACTACTAAACCCCATGTTTTTTCCTCTTTAATTAGAAGGAATATTTTTTGCCTCAGCTAAGCTACTTGTGAGACTAAAAGAAAGTCTTATTAATTACTACAATTAATAAAAATTATTTCAATTAATAACTATTACAATAATAATCAAAATCAAAAACATAGATGTAAGACAGGCCTGTGCTAGGCCCATCAAAAGTACAACTTCTTTCACTTTAGCTAGATTACCCTATCCATTCTAGACCCTGATTCTACAGTTAGTTGTCACTTAGTAACCAATCTAACAACTGGGGTGACTTCCCAAAGTGGGTTTCAACTTTCTCTCCTTCCCCATTGATCAATGATACGTGGGTCACTGATGAATATAGATGCAAAAATCCTCAACAAAACACTAGCAAACAGAATCCAGTAGCACATTAAAAGGATCATTTACCAAGATCAAGTGAGATTTATCCAAGGAATGCAAAGATTCTTCAATATATGCAAATCAACCAATGTGATACACCATATTAACAAATTAAGGAACAAAAACCATATTATCATCTCAATAATGCAGAACAAGATTTTGACAAAATTCAACACCCATTTATGATAAAAATTCTCCAGAAAATGGGTGCAGAATGAACCTAACTCAACATAATAAAGGCCATATACAACAAACCCACAGCAAACATCATTATCAATGGTGAAAAACTGAAAACATTTCCTCTAAGATCAGGAACAAGATAAGGATGTCCACTCTAACCAGTATTATTCAACATAATTTTGGGAGTCCTAGCCATGGCAATCAGAGGAGAAAAAGAAATGAAAATAATACAAATTGGAAAAGAAGTAAAACTGTCACTGTTTGCAGATGACATGATACTGTACATAGAAAATCATAAGGTGCCACCAGAAAACTACTAGAGTTAATAAATGAATTAGGTAAAGTTGCAGGATACAAAATTAATGCAAGGAAATCTCTTGCATTCCTATACACTAACAACGAAAGTTCAGAAAGAGAAATTAGGGAAACAATCCCATTCACCATTGCAACGAAAAGAATAAAATATGTAGGAATAAACCTACTTAAGGAGGTAAAAGACCTGTACTCAGAAAACTATGACACTGATGAAAGAAATCAAAGATGACACAAAGAGATAGAGAGATATACCATGATCTTGTATTGGAAGAATTAATATTGTGAAAATGACTATACTACCCAAAGCAATCTACAGATTCAATGCAATCCCTACCAAATTACCAATGTCATTTCTCACAGAACTAGAACAAAAAATCTTAAAATTTGTATGGAGACACAAAAGACCCTGAATAGTCAAAACAATCTTGAGAAAAGAAAAGCAGAGCTGGAGGAATCAGGCTCCTTTGCTTCAGACTGTACTACAAAGCTACAGTAAAAAAGACAATATGGTACTGGCACAAAAATAGAAATATAGATCAATGGAACAGGATAGAAAGCCCAGAGATAAACCCATGCATCTATAGGTACCTAATCTATGACAAAGTAGGCTAGAATATACAATGGAGAAAAGACAGTCTCTTCAATAAGTGGTGTTGGGAAAACTGGACAGCTACATGTAAAAGAATGAAATTAGAACATTCCCTAACACCATACACAAAAATAAACTCAAAATGGATTAAGGACCTAAATGTAAGATTGGACACTATAAAACTCTTAGAGAAAAACATAGGAAGAACACTCTTTGACATAAACCACAGCAATGTCTTTTTTAACCCACCTCCTACAGTAATGAGAATAAAAAAAAAGGACACTATAAAACTCTTAGAGAAAAACATAGGAAGAACACTCTTTGACAAAAACCACAGCAATGTCTTTTTTAACCCACCTCCTACAATAATGAGAATAAAAAAATAAATAAATAAATGGGACCTAATGAAACTTAAAAGCTCTTGCACAGCAAAGGAAACCATAAACAAGATGAAAAGACAACCCTCAGAATGGGGGACAACATTTGCAAACAAATTAACAGGCAAGGGATTAATCTCCAAACTATACAAACAGCTCATGCAGCTCAGTATCAAAAAAACAAATGACCTAATCAAAAAACAGGTGAAAGACCTAAAGAGACATTTCTCCAAAGAAGACATACAGATGGCCAAGAGCTCATGAAAAGATGTTCATCATTAATTATTAGAGAAATGCAAATCAAAACTACACTGAGGTATCACCTCACACTTGTCAGAATGGCCATCATTAAAAAATCTACAAACAATAAATGCTGGAGAGGGTGTGGAGAAAAGGGAACCCTCTTGCACTGTTGGTGGGAATGTAAATTGATACAGCCACTATGGAGAACAGTATGGAGGTTCCTTAAAAAACTAAGAATAGAATTACCGTATGACCCAACAATACCACTACTGGGCATATAACCAGAGAAAACCATAATTCAAAAAGAGTCATGTACCACAATGTTCATTGCAGCTCTATTTACAATAGCCAGGACATGGAAGCAACCTAAGTGTCCATCACAGATGAATGGATAAAGAAGATGTGGCACATATATACAATGGAATATGACTCAGCCATAAAAAGAAATGAAATTGAGTTATTTGTAGTGAGGTGGATGGACCTAGAGACTGTCATACAGAGTGAAGTAAGTCAGAAAGAGAAAAACAAATACCATATGCTAACACATATATATGGAATCTAAAAAAAAATAAAAGTTCTGAAGAACCTAGGGGCAGTACAGAAATAAAGACTCAGACGTAGAGAATGGACTTGCAGACATGGGGAGGGAGAAGGGTAAGCTGGGACGAAGTGAGAGAGTGGCATGGACATATATACACTGCCAAATTTAAAACAGCTAGTGGGAAGCAGTCATATAGCACAGGGAGATCAGCTCGGTGCTTTGTGACCACCTAGAGGGGTGGGACAGGGAGGACTGGAGGGAGATGCAAGAGGGAGGAGACATGGGGATATATGTATATGTATAACTGATTCACTTTGTTATAAAGCAGAAACTAACACACCATTGTAAAGCACTTATACTCCAATAAAGATGTTTTTAAAAAAGTTATAGGTGAATAACTAGGACTATAGAACTTTATCAATATCTAGAACCTTATTCTGTCTCCATTTGGTTTCATACAAAGATGTGATACATATATATACAAGGGAATATTATTAAGCCATAAAAAGGAATGAAATTGGCTCATTTGTAGGGATATGGATGGACCTAGAGACTGTCATACAGAGTGAAGTTAGTCAGAAAGAGAAAAACAAATATCATATATTAACACATACATGTGGAATCTAGAAAAATGGTACAGATGAACCTGTTTGCAAGGCAGAAATAGAAACACAGACCTAGAGAACAAATGTATGGACACCAAGGAGGGAAGGAGGGGTGGGATGAATTGGGAGATTGAGATTGACATATATATACTAATTTGTATAAAATAGATAACTAATGAGAACCTGCTGTATAGCACAGGGAACTCTACTCAGTGCTCTGTGGTGACCTAAAAGGGAAGGAAACCCAAAAAAGAGGGGATATATGTATAAAAAAAAATGATAAATGAGTCAGAGCATGCCTCAAGGGTATGCCTACCGAGCTATTTCATGTGAGTCCAACAAAAAGACACAAGTTTGAACTTCCTTGTTGAAAAGCCTGGCAAATCAGTTTCATGTTGTTAATATGTTTACATGTAGCTCCTCTTCTCTAATCATTAACAATATTTCTCAGCTGCATCTTAGAGACCAAGGAAGCTACAGAGTAACTGAGATTTTCTCAATGAATTCTAATGACTAGTTTCTAGCACAGTGATAAACACAAAAGTGGTCTTCAAAATGTCTATTGAATGACAAGCATGGACATATACACAAATGTAATATTTTTGAATATACAGATGAAGGCACACACATGTAGATGTGTTTTTTTACTGACAAATTTTAAAATAATTTTTATATTTTTTATTGAAGTATAGTTAATTTACAATGTTGTGTTAGTTTCTGGTATACAGCAAAGTGATTCAGTTATACTTACATATATTCTTTTTCATATTCTTTTCCTTTATAGTTTATTAGAAGATATTGAGTAGAGTTCCCTGTGCTATACAGTAGGACCTTGTTGTTTATCTATTTTATATATAGTAGTTTGTATCTGCTAATTCCAGACTCCTAATTATCCCTCCATTCACCCTTTCCCCTTTGGTAACTGTAAGTTTTGTTTTCTATGTCTGTGAGTCTACTTCTGTTTTGTAAGTTCATTTATTTCATTTTTAGATTCCACATATAAGTGATATAATTTGATGTTTGCCTTTGTCTGACTTACTTCACTTAGCATGATAATCTCTAGGTCCACCCATGTTGCTGCAAATGGCACTATTTCATTCCTTTTTATGGCTGAGTAATATTCCATTGTATATATGTACCACATCTTCTTTACCCATTCATCTGTCGATGGACATTTAGGTTGCATCCATGTCTTGGCTATTGTGATTAGTGCTGCTGTGAACATTGGGGTGCATGTATCTTTCTGAATTAGAGTTTTCTTCGGATATAGGCCAGGGAGTGGGAATTGCTGGATCATATGGTAACTCGATTTTTAGTTTTTTAAGGAACCTTCATACTGTTCTCCATAATGGCTGCACCAATTTACATTCCAACCAACAGTGTAAGAGGGTTCCCTTTTCTCCACACCCTCTCCAGCATTTATTATTTATTTTAATGATGGCCATTCTGACCGGTGTGAGGTGATACCTCATTGTGGTTTTGATTTTCATTTCTCTAATAATTAGGGATGTTGAACATCTTTTCCTGTGCCTGTTAGCTGTCTGTGTGTCTTCTTTGGAGAAATGTCTATTTAGTCTTCTACCCATTTTTTAATTGGATTGTTTACATGTAGATGGTTTTTGCACAGGACCTCTTGTATCTGGATACATATGTAACATATATCTCTCTATATTTCATTTTAAGAATTCTTTTCTAAATTTATTTTTTTATTAAGTATAGTTGATTTACAGTGTTGTGTTAGGAGAATCCTGCATTGTTTAATAAAAGCCTCATGAGTTGAGGCTATGTAACCGTACGCAATGTTCAGTATGTAGTAAGCACACAATAAAGAATACAAATAAACTGATTTCAACTAACATGACATTCCAGAGTCTACAGGTTTCTTCAAAGCCCATAATAATATCCACAATTAATTTTCACTTTCTTTTCCATTAAATAATTTTCCAAAGGTATTCTATGGATACCTAATCTTTTGAGATTCCTTCAAAAGAAGTGTTATGTTTAATTTAGGGAATTCTCATTCAATTCTTTAAACTTTTCAAACTTATGTTGAAGATAAATACAAATGACCCTGGAATACTGCTTATTGATCTGGCCTTACCTTCCATAGAAAGCAAGAATAAGGCAATCAAGTTGTCTTTATAAACTCTGCCCTGAATATATAAATTTCCATATAATTTCCCACCATATTATTATAGTAAAGGCTTGGTTAATATTCTCCTATGAAAAGATAATCTATATTCAAATAAATTTGGGATACACTTATACTTTATACTTTCCATTTCCTTTGCAAATTTTTTTAAAAACAATGATGATGACAGATTTTTTTAAATTTATTTTATTTATTTATTTGGTTGCGCCAGGTCTTCGTTGTGGCACGTGTGCTCCTTAGTTGCAGCATGCATGTGGGATCTAGTTTCCTGACCAGGGATCAAACCCGGCCCCGCTGAATTGGGAGCACAGAGTCTTAACCACTGCACCACCAGGGAAGTCCCTTATACTTTCCATTTCCTATCTCCATACAGGTTATCATCTTAAAGGTTAGAGTGTGTAGCCATGTCTCTCACTGTGAACAAAGAAAGCTAAAGACAAAGAAATGCACAGATACATACAAAAATAAAAGAGCTCCTCCTAGCTAACCCCTAAGGAGGGAGGGTGGGCCACAGACTCATAGATTGAGCGAGGAGCAAGGTACTATACCAAAGACTCCCTTATGGTGAAGTGTGGGTAATCCCATAAATTAGAGATATTTCTCAGCTTCCCTGGGGACTGACATCCTCAAGTAGAACACTTTAATATGGATTCTCACTCTCTGGAAGTAAAGATAGAACCAGAAACCCTGCATGGACCTTTCCAGTTCTCTAAAAGGATAATGGGAACAATCTAGCAGAGTGGCCAGGGTAAGATAAATAGTCAACATCAGAGTTGGGACAATGTGGGGAAGTGTGCTTTTTAGCATAATGCTGAAGAAGAAATTTTGTGTCAACCAGTAGTGACAGTGATGAAGCAAACATACGTTGGTAAAGGAAAAATTGACTGGGCCAGAGCTTCTAGGTGTTCATTGGCGTGCACGTTGCAGAAGCTCAAGAACTTCAGCCAGCAAACCCAGCAGCCAAGAGGTAAGAATTCCCAAGGCAAAGTGATAATGAGAAGTCATCAGAAAGATAAATAAGAAGCTTACACTGGAAACTTTTGGGCTTAACCACAATTTGTCATTTGCGAAAAACATATACACATGGTACTGAAACTATTTAGAACAGAAAGAGATCAATATTCTTCTCTCTGTTTTTTTTTCTCCAGCATCCACCTAAAGGAAGGACTTATTAAAAAGCATGAGCTATGCTTTCCATGCCTTACACTGGGACTCACTTGCATAAGACGTGAATTGGCTTTCCAAAAGTGGAGCCACTTATTTAAAATGGAAAGGCATCAGAGCAGGACTTCTGATACTCAGCAGCACATTGGTCATTTTGGGCCAGATAATTCTTTGCTTTAGATGGATATTCTGTACATGACAGGATGTTTAGTAATATTGTTTCCATATCTTGCCTGTTGTGAATAATGCTGCAGTGAACATGAGAATGCAGATATTTCTCTAAGATCCTGATTTCAATTATTTTGGATGTATACCCAGAAGTGAGATTGCTGGATAATATGGTAGTTCTAGTTTTAATTTTTCGAGGAACCTCCATCTTGTTTTCCAAAGCTGCTGAACCATTCTTCTTGGATATGTTACCCAAAGCACAGGCAACAAAAACAAAAATAGACAAGTGAGACTCCATCATACTAAAAAGCTTCTGCACAGAAAAGAAAACAGTCAACAGAATGAAAAGGCAACCTACAGAATGGAAGAAAATGTTTGCCAATCATATACCTAATAAGTGATTAATTTCCAAAATATGTAAGGAACTCTTGACAGCTCACTAGCAAAATAAATAAATAAATAACCCAATCAAATATTTCATAATTTTTAAAGCCTAAGACCACTACTATACTGTAAATGAGAACTTTTTGGGTTTTTTATTTTCCATTTCTCTTATTGAATGCCTTCAGTGAGGTGAGAAACAAAGGAAGGAAGAAATCACAGAAAAACAAGAAATTTATAAGCAAAGGAAAATCTATTATCTTCCCTATTTTTACATGTGTATTCAGAATTTGCAGGGGAGGAATTATCTCACATATTTTAGATTTTCTTTTCCTCCAGAATTCAGAAGTTCTCTTCTCCAGAATGAAAAAAAAACAAAAAACAAAAAACAAACAAAAAAACCGAGAGGGTGGATCCTTTCACAAAGTGCCTTAATCTGGATATTTTTTCAGCAGGAAATTATATTGAGCCCAAGGGAGAAAAGTCTTCTGGCAAACACTAAATTTAGAGCCCATTCTTATTGCTAAACTCTAATTATGTTGTCACTGTCTTGCTTTTGGTACTATGGGGAAAACAGATTTAATTTTAAGAGTCCTTGAAGCTCAGTACCAACTGACTCATCATTCTTAATTCCTCCTGCATATCTCCCTGTTTTTACTTCCTATCTCTATATTTAGAAAACTCTGGTTATTTTATCTATTTGCAGGAAACTAGAACAAAATCTGCTCTAGAATATGTTGAACATCTAGAAGTCACGCTATATTTTCTTGCACTGAACTAAAAGATATATAAATAAAAGGGAACTGAAATAGCTCCTATTTAGAGGCAATGAGTCACTTTTCAAGTTTTCACTGCTTCATCCAGCATAGGAATACCCTTTCTTTTGCGTTATCTGACATTTTCCAATAATCTATGAGCAGAGATTATTTAGCAGGGGAACACATGGAGAATCTTTCTGCTAAACCCGTGTTATGTCACTTTATCCTTTCCACATTTCTATTTAATTTAAAAATTTGAATCCAAGTTTCCAAGTATTAGGAATCCAATTATGTCTCAGTTTGATCTTTGGGAAACTGTTGTCTTGAAATTTTGTAATTTGAAGTCATCTGAAGAGTCAAGGAGGTCATCAGTGAGTATAATCAGAATCTATTAAACCATAAATAAATATTTTAATGCAAAAATAATTTTAATAATCACATATGAGAATCAAATTAGATGTTTACTTTCCAGCTAATCTCATATTTCCAATGATATTTCCTTCTTGATCAAATTTCACACCCTTTTCTTTGCCCCTTCCAGAGGCACTAGTTTAGTTTGCTTTTCATATAGTTTATTATGCATATCCACCCTTCGTTTCCTATCTACTCATTTATCCATGTGAAAAGTGTGTTGACATAAAGTATTTTATTACAGAAGAAAAATCTTTACATGATTCATTATCCTCGAGGAGCTATGAAAGGTAAGTGTTCTATTGTTATATTGCATTCCTCTTATTTTTACTCATTGCCTAGGAAACTCCCAAATTATGTATCTTAAGTCTAAAGCATCAGAGCCTCTGTTTCCATGAAAAATTTACAAATACAGACTGAGTTATAGCATTAATATAGTAGACTTGAGAAAATTAATAAATTAGATCATGAAGTCATAAATTGGTCTAAAAAAAGCTGAAACTTGCCACTCCCTTTTCTTTTCCACTTGTTTTGGCAGCTGTATAAGTCCCTCTCTTCTGCACAGACTTCTTCCAACAGTTGCCAGCATTCTGGCCAGACCTCTGGAGCCTGAATTGCTCCTTTCCTAATACGAGAAACACTCCTTGGCTCTCAAGGTCTGTCATTGTCTTCCACATGACCCCAAATCACTATACCTCATACCGTGTTCATTGCTAAATAAAATGTGCATTTTTCCCCCATATTCTCGACTGAGCCTTGCTCACTACATCTAAAAATATGCCATGCATTAGGCATCCAGAATAAGAAAACATTACTAATGCTGCAGCCCTCTGAGTATGTTTACTATATTTTATTTTTTTAACTTCTTTATTGGAGTATAATTGCTTTACAATGGTGTGTTAGTTTCTGCTTTATAACAAAGTGAATCAGCTATACATATACATATATCCCCATATCTCCTCCCTCTTGCGTCTCCCTCCCTCCCTCCCTATCCCACCCCTCTAGGTGGTCACAAAGCACCGAGCTGATCTCCCTGTGCTATGCGGCTGCTTCCCACTAGCTAACTATTTTGCATCTGGTAGTGTATATATGTCCGTGCCACTCTCTCACTTCATCCCAGCTTACCATTCCCCCTCCCCATGACCGCAAGTCCATTCTCTACATCTGCGTCTTTATTCCTGTCCTGCCCCTAGGTTCTTTGGAACCCTTTTTTTTTCTTTTGATCCCATATATATGTGTTAGCATACGGTATTTGGTTTTCCCTTTCTGACTTACTTCACTCTCTATGACAGACTCCAAGTCCATCCACCTCACTACAAATAACTCAATTTCATT
>NC_041228.1:57798645-57839308 GCF_002837175.3 Physeter macrocephalus | reverse complement strand
AGTGCAAGAGCGTTCCCTTTTCTCCACACCCTCTCCAACATTTATTGTTTGTAGATTTTCTGATGATGCCCCTTCTGACTGGTGTGAGGTGATACCTCATTGTAGTTTTGATTTGCATTTCTCTAATGATTAGTGATGTTGAGCATCCTTTCATGTGTTTGTCGGCAATCTGTACATCTTCTTTGGAGAATTGTCTATTTAGGTCTTCTGCCCATTTTTGGATTGGGTTGTTTGTTCTTTTGATATTGAGCTGCTTGTATATTTTGGAGATTCATCCTTTGTCAGTCGCTTCATTTGTAAATATTTTCTCCCATTCTGAGCGTTGTCTTTTTGTCCTGTTTATGGTTTCCTATGCTGTGCAAAAGCTTTTAAGTTTCCTTAGGTCCCATTTGTTTATTTTTGTTTTTATCTCCATTTCTCTAGGAGGTGGGTTCAAAAGGATCTTGCTGTGATTTATGTCACAGTGTTCTGCCTATGTTTTCCTCTAAGAGTTTTATAGTGTTTAGATTCATTCTTTTATTCAGAACTTGAGATCTTTTAGAAAAGGAGAATGTCATGTAGTGGTGAGAACATGGGTGATGGAATAAGAAGCACCTGCTGCCCATTTTTGGATTGGGTTGTTTGTTCTTTTGATATTGAGCTGCTTGTATATTTTGGAGATTCATCCTTTGTCAGTCGCTTCATTTGTAAATATTTTCTCCCATTCTGAGCGTTGTCTTTTTGTCCTGTTTATGGTTTCCTATGCTGTGCAAAAGCTTTTAAGTTTCCTTAGGTCCCATTTGTTTATTTTTGTTTTTATCTCCATTTCTCTAGGAGGTGGGTTCAAAAGGATCTTGCTGTGATTTATGTCACAGTGTTCTGCCTATGTTTTCCTCTAAGAGTTTTATAGTGTTTAGATTCATTCTTTTATTCAGAACTTGAGATCTTTTAGAAAAGGAGAATGTCATGTAGTGGTGAGAACATGGGTGATGGAATAAGAAGCACCTGATTCAAATCCAGCCTACACCTAGTTGTGTGACCTTGAACAAGTTATCTTTTTGTATCTCACCTGTATACTGAGGATGACTGAATGAGATAGCATAGAAAAAAATCACCCAGCGTGTACTAGATACATAATCCACATTCTGGTGTTTTAAGTGTTCTTTATAATGTTCATAATGTTCTTTATAAGAATGTTTAACTAGTGTTTTGCTCCCTTTTTTCTCATTACCCACAACCCGCCGCACCCCACCCACGCACAACGGGGATTGGGGGACTTCCCTTCACTTTGCAAGTACAATTTAAAAATCCTTCAACGTACCTTTCAGCATGGGTCCTAAATTTACCTTCTGGCAAGGATATGTGTCCAGCATAACTGAAGTGTAAAATAACTGACACAAAGAAACAGACAGGTGTCTCATTTTTACTCATGGTATTTTAATTTATGGAGATGACTGAGTGACAACACAGAGATGTCATTGCTATTGAAAGAAGAATTTATTATTTAAATCTCTTGAGACAAGGGAGCACACCATGCTATGCAGGGCCACATGGGAAGCATCACATTTGGTCAGGATGCAGAAGCAGGAGTGAGGGTAAAGCCTAGGCCAGAGCACTTATTGGGGTTTCCATGGGAAAGGCAAGACAGAGCAGGGGAAACAATTTAGGATTGGCTAGTTTGAATATTTTGGCAGGTTTGGGGCTCTAGGAGTCTGTAGCTGCCCTGGTACCTAACCCTGGGATGATTTAGGGCAGAAGAGTTGGTATGTAAGTTAATAAAGTGGGTTGTTGGGGGTATAAACTCAAGATTTGTGGATTTCAATAAGAAAGGCATAGGCCCTGACAAGCCCTTTTTTCTCTAAGAATTGGCTGGCCCTGGGAGGGGCAGTCCCTCCCCAGCCAGCAAGATTTTTAAGATGTCAAAACATCTGTAAGATAATGAAAATTAATAACATGATTAATACAATAGGGAAAAGAGAAAGAAAATCAGTTGTACGATGTTAAAAGAAAGGATTTTTTAAATGGGGAACAATTAATGCCATTTTTAATAGAAAAAAATGCATTTCAGCCATGATGCTTTTTTTTAGCACTAAATATTTTTAATGAATCTCTCTTCAGTGCCTCCAAACAACTTTATCATACCAACTCCTTGTCTGTGAGTAATTATTATAAATATGGGAATAAAAGAAATACCCCTCACTTTTCTCAGCCACATTTGCTTCAGTGGGGGTTACAGGGGAAAGGTACAGTTTCCTAAGTCAGGGCTGAGTTAGGCTAAGAAGTATAAACCTTCCCTTTCATCCTCACACCTACATCCATATCTCTACTTCCAAATATAACATTAGGCCCCAAATCAGCATTCTCCACTCCACCTATATAGCAATCATTCTTGGAGGACTTAACTTCTGTTAGAAACCCTGTCATGCCTTAGAGCTTTAAACATCAGTAAAGCCAGGCCACGCTTCTAGAAGCTCAATGTCACTGAAACAAATTAATATGACACAATGGGATAAGTAGATTAGTAGAGTTTATCCAATCTAACAGTAGATTAGCAAAAGTAGATTAGTGGTAAGTAGATAAGTAAAAGTTTATCCACTAGCTAGCAAATATCTTTAAGGAGCACTTGAAATACTGTTCATCTAAACTGAGATATGCTGTTAAGTACTAAGCACTTACTGGATCCCATAGATTTGTTAAGAAAAAAATGAATGAAAATATCTCATTAATAATTGTTATATCGATTACATGTTGAAATGGTAATATTTTTTATATTTGAGTTAACAATTATTAAAATTAAAGTTACTTGTTTCTTTTTTCCTTTTTTTTCCAATGTAGCTCTTAAACATTTTTATTACATATATTTTGCATTTATGACTTTGATTATATTCCTATTGAATAGTGGTGATCCAACACTCTACAAAGGTACTTTTAGACACCAACATCCAAAAAATAAGAAAAGAAAAGAAACACCTGAGGGTTCCAGTCATCCCCAAAAGTCACCAAGATTGATCTCATCTTTCCATTTGCATGATCATTGCCCTAGAGAAAGCTTCTGTTATGTCCAACATGAATGAAGAAGCAGATCCCGAATGAACACTCTGTCCACAAAATCCATGCACTCTACTGCTTCCTGAGTTGGTTTCCTTAAACAACAAACTTATGACTGCATCCTCTGTATAAGAATACTGTATTGGCCACACAATAATATCAATAATGTCCAACTCCCTTATTTCTAGACACTAACACTAATATAAATGTCCCGTGTCCTGCTATAGCCTCACAAATCCAAATCCAGCCAGTTCAGATTACTCATCATTTTCCATAAACTTCTCCCCTACTGTTATCCTTTTACTCTCCATTTTATTTGCTTGGAAAACCCTCTCCACAAATTTACCTGTGACCCTCCTACTCAGACTAAAATATATCACTCCAGTTCTACCACCTTCTCCATGATCTCTGGGTCAGAACCTTTCTCAGCTCTAGGTCCCTATAGGTCTTTTTTAGCAACTTTTTGATGGCATTTACCACAGGATACCTTGTGCTACAGCTGATGGTGTGTATTTTCTGTCCCTTCCCAAACTATAAGAACCTTGTAAGAAGAATAGTTTTTACAGCCTTCAAGACAAAACCTTACACTCAGTAAATATTTGAAAGTAGAATGCAATTTGAAGTTTGAAAGGCTATCAGAAGAGGGAAATTCAGTTCTGTGATACTCACAGTTTGACCCAGAGTTCACAGAAATCTCAAATGACTTCTACACAACCAACTTTTCTGTAGCTAACCCACTTGCACGTGATGTGTGATAAAGCATTAGGGAACTCCACAGAGCAGTCAATTTTCATCTCAGCTTTTTAGGTAAAATGATTCACAGGCTGGTCATGAGCAACACAGAAGCCAATAAAAAGATCCTGACTGGCAGGGCAATCCCAAAATCTCTCAAGGCCTGCTTGCTTATAGAGACTAGACTATGTCAAGTTGAAGAAGTGACTCATTTGGTACATACAACAGAGCAAATTGGAGCAAAGAAATTATGGATTAGAAAACTAACTGCCACCACCCCCCAAAAAAAAAATTCTGGAAAAGCTAACTATAAAGAAGCTATCTTGAGGTCATGGATCACAGCTAATTTTATCACAGAGCCAGGATGAATTGTGTGTTTGTTTGTGCCTATTGTGTCCTCAGTCAGATTATACACCCCGAGAGGACTGAAACTGTATAAGAGATGTCCTATACATCTCTTTGCTTACACATCACATTGATGGGTACATAGTGGGGTATAAAATTATATTTCCATCCAGCTAGTGAGCATCTGAAATTCCTTGAGACGTCACATCCGGGGTGGGGGTGGAGGGCTAAATAAATGTAATTTAAATAAATTTTGGTTAGTTTAAATAAAATTTTGCCTTAATAGAGTGTGGAGAATGAACCACCATAACCCTAGAAATCTCAAAAAAAATTAAAAAAGGCAAAGATATCCTTTTCCTTGTTGTTCTTTTATGAGATAGGATGAGATGTCAAAGACCAACTATGAAGAGGTAGAAAATATGCAAATATCAAGACAGATTAATTTCTAAAAAGAGAGTCAACTCATCCAAATTACTGTCTCCATTGAGGAAATATGGTTTAGTTTACCTTTCTAATTTCTCAATCTTACAGTGGAGGCAATGCTTCAAGAATCTGGTAGGCATGATAGGTAGATGAGAAAAATAGTCTTGGTTTCAAGGGAGTGATTTTCACCTATTTTTTATTATATAAGCCAGTGGTTTCATGGATGAGGGAAAGGGAATAAAAAGGGCTTAACAAGGTATATGGGCTCAGTCAAGGAAAGTGAGATTTAAGGCAAGCTCCTGTCTCAGCAGGAGTTTGAAAACAAACAAGTAATGACACAAAACCCATTCTTATGGCCTCAGTGAAAAAAGTGAGGGTTATAGTGAAGTATCCACCTCAATAGGCAAAGATAGAGAGAGGAAGGACATAATAAAATGCTCTCAGAAGGGCATCTTTTTGTGGGAACTCACAAAAGATGGAATAATTCTGAATGTGAGGATCAGAGAAAGTTTCATAAAAGAAGCTCAGCAAGTATCCAGTACAGCAAAGCAGTCTTAATCTCAGCTCTAGACATTCATCTGAGGGTAGCCTGGCACTCATTAGTGAAGGACAAATTCAGGGATTGGGTGAAGTCTTCAGAGCCTGCAGCCAGGGTAGGCCAGTACTCATGGTGGAGTTCCTTTTTGAAGGAGTAAGAAATCTGCACTCACAAATATGTGAGAAGAAGCAAATGACATGTGTCTTTCAATTCAAGTTGTTCATAGAAATTGCTTTTTCTCTTAAAGCAGTAAAAAAAAAAAAAAAAGGTTGAATTTCTTTCCAATCAACCAAGCTACATGAATAATGTCTAGATAGACATTGTCTTCCAGGAGTAGCCATTATGAAAAGGGCCTCGAATAGATTGTTTTGCCTTATGGAGCAAAATTACTCTTTCCCAAATAAAAGGCATGCAGATTGGAAAAGAAGAAATACAATGGTCACAGTCTCTGCGCTCCCACTCTGGAGCCCACAGCCTTCCTCAGCCCATGCCAGTGACTCAGACGCCATACCTTGAGAGTCTTTGTTAGTGGATGTGGTGGCCCAAGGCACCAAGACGTGGAGGGGCAGGTTGAAAAGATCCGATGGTAACACCACTTCAACCAGTTTCATCCTCAGATAGGAGGAAGACAAAATGTCAAAAGCCAGCATCTCTCCAGGTCAGCTGAGGGCCGGACACTGGGAGGAGGTGCACCAGCCCCGAGTGACAGTCAGAACCCTGACAACTTTGAAACAGCCCAGGGGCTGAGTGGAGGTGAGAAACAGGCTCAGGGAGATTTGGGCTGTGCCTGGGTTCCCCAACCAGCAAGAGACTGAGGCATCACTTCATCCAGTTCTTCTGACTTTAAACCCTTCTTCTCTCTCAAGTGTTGGGTGCATGCCACACCCATGTGGCTGACAGGATCTTGGTGTTCTGACTGGGTGTCAGGCCTGAGTCTCTGAGGTGGGAGAGCTGAGTTCAGGACATTGGACCACCAGAGACCTCCAGGCCCCACGTAATATCAATTGGCAAGAGCTCTCCCAGAGATCTCCATCTCAACACTAAGACCCAGCTCCACTCAATGACCAGCAAGCTCCAGTGCTGGAAACCCCATGCCAAACAACTAGCAAGACAGGAATACAACCCCACCCATTAGAAGAGAGGCTGCCTAAAATCATAATAAGTTCACATACATACCAAAACACACTACCAGACATGGTCCTTCCCACCAGAAAGACAAGATTCAGTCTCATCCACCAGAACACAGGCACCAGTCCCCTCCAAAAGGAAGCCTACACAACCCACTAAACAAACCTTACCGACTGGGAGCAGATACCAAAAACAATGGGAACTATGAACCTGCAGCCGGCGAAAAGGAGACCCCAAACACAGTAAGTTAAGCAAAATGAGAAGACAGAGAAATACACAGCAGATGAAGGTAAAAACCCACCAGACCAAACAAATGAAGAAAAACTAGCAGTCTACCTGAAAAAGAATTCAGAGTAATGATAGTAAAGATGATCAGAAATCTTGGCAATAGAATGGAGAAAATAGAAGAAACATTTAACAAGGACCTAGAAGAACTAAAGAGCAAACAAACAAAGAGGAACAACAAAATAAATAAAAATAAAAATTCTCTACAAGGAATCAATAGCAGAATAACTGAGGCAGAAGAATGAGTAAGTGACCTGGAAGATAAATAGTGGAAATAACTACTGCAGAGCAGAATAAAGAAAAAAGAATGAAAAGAATTGAGGAAACTCTCAGAGACCTGTGGGACAACATTAAACGTACCAACATTCGAATTATAGGGGATTTTAGATCAAATATAGATCAATGGAACAGGATTTACACAATAATAGTAGGGGACTTTAACACCCCACTTTCACCAATAGACAGATCATCTAAAATGAAAATAAATAAGGAAACACAAACTTTAAATGACACATTAAACAAGATGGACTCAATTGATATTTATAGGACATTCCATCCAAAAACAACAGAATAGACTTTCTTCTCAACTGCTCATGGAACATTCTCCAGGATAGATCATATCTTGGGTCACAAATCAAGCCCTGGTAAATTTAAGAAAATTGAAATTGTATCAAGTATCTTTTCCGACCACAACGCTATGAGACTAGATATCAATTACAGGAAAAATTCTGTAAAACATACAGACACATAGGCTAAATAATACACTACTAAATAACCAAGAGATCACTGAAGAAATCAAAGAGGAAATTAAAAAAAAAACAGAAACAAAATGAAAATGAAAACACGATGACACTGAAGAAATCAAAGAGGAAATTAAAAAAAAAACAGAAACAAATGAAAATGAAAACACGATGACCCAAAATCTATGGGATGCAGCAAAAGCAGTTCTAAGAGGGAAGTTTATAGCAATACAATCCTACATCAAGAATCTCAGCCTAACCTTACACCTAAAGCAATTAGAGAAAGAAGAACAAAAACCCCCAAAATTACCAGAAGGAAAGAAATCATAAATATCAGAGCAGAAAGAAATGAAAAACAAATGAAGGAAATGATAGCAAAGATCAATAAAACTAAAAGATGGTTCTCTGAGAAGATAAACAAAATTGATAAACCATTAGCCAGATTCATCAAGAAAAAAAGCGAGAAGACTCAAATCGACAGAATTAGAAATGAAAAAGGAGAAGTAACAACTGACACTGCAGAAATACAAAGGATCATGAGAGATTACTACAAGCAACTATATGCCAATAAAATGGAAAACTTGGAAGAAATGGACAATTTCTGAGAAAAGCACAACTTTCTGAGACTGAACCAGAAAGAAATAGAAAATATAAACAGACCAATCACAAGCACTGAAATTGAGACTGTGATAAAAATCTTCCAACAAACAAAAGCCCAGGACCAGATGGCTTCACAGAAAATTCCATTAAATATTTAGAGAAAAGGTAACACCTATCCTTCTCAAACTCTTCCAAAATATAGCAGAGGGAGGAACATCCCAAACTCATTCTACGAGGCCACCATCACCCTGATACGAAAACCAGACAAAGATGTCACAAAGAAAGAAAACCAGAGACCAATATCACTGATGAACATAGATGCAAAAATCCTCAATAAAATACTAGCAAACAGAATCCAGCAACACATTAAAAGGATCATAGACCATGATCAAGTGAGGTTTATCCCAGGAATGCAAGAATTTGTCAATATATGCAAAGCAATCAAAGTTTATACACCATATTAACAAAATGAAGGATAAAAACCATATGATCATCTCAACAGATGCAGAAAAAGCTTTTGACAAAATTCAACACATATTTATGATAAAAACTCTCCAGAAAATAGGCATAGAGGGAACTTACCTCAAGATATTAAAGGCCATATATGACAAACCCACAGCCAACATCATTTCAATGGTGAAAAACTGAAATCATTTCCTCTAAAATCAGGAACGAGACAAGAGTGCACACTCTCACCACTCTTATTCAACATAGTTTTGGAATTTTTAGCCACAGCAATCAGAGAAGAAAAAGAAATAAAAGGAATCCAAATCAGAAAAGAAGAAGTAAAGCTGTCACTGTTTGCAGATGACATGATACTATACATAGAGAATAGTAAAGATTCTACCAGAAAATTACTAGAGCTAATCAATGAATTTGGTAAAGTAGCAGGGTGCAAAATTAATACACAGAAATCTCTTGCATTCTTATACACTAATGATGAAAAATCTGAAAGAGAAATTAAGGAAACACTCCCATTTACCATTGCAACAAAAAGAATAAAATACCGAGGATAAACCTACCTAAGGAGACAAAAGACCTGTATGCAGAAAACTATAAGATACTGATGAAAGAAATTAAAGACAATACAAACAGATGGAAAGATATACCATGTTCTTGAATTTGAAGAATCAACATATGAAAATGACTCTACCACCCAAAGCAATTTACAGATTCAATGCAATCCCTATCAAACTACCCATGGCAGTTTTTACAGAACTAGAACAAAATATCTTAAAATTTGTATGCAGACACGAAAGACCCTGAATAGCCAAAGTAATCTTGAGGGAAAAAAACGGAGCTGGAGGAGTCAGACTCCCTGACTTCAGACTATACTACAAAGCTGCAATAATCAAGACAATAAAGTACTGGCACAAAAACAGAATTATAGATCAATGGAACAGGATTAGGAAAGATAGCCTCTTGGATAAGTGGTGCTGGGAAAACTGGACAGCTACATGTAAAAGTATGAAATTAGAACACTCCCTAACACCATACACAAAAATAAACTCAAAATAGATTAAAGACCTAAATGTAAGGCCAGACACTATAAAACTCTTATATGAAAACATAGGCAAAACACTCTATGCCATAAATCACAGCAAGACCTTTTTGATCCACCTCCTAGAGAAATGGAAATAAGAACAAAAATAAACAAATGGGACCTAATGAAACTTAAAAGCTTTTGCACAGAAAAGGAAACCATAAACAAGATGAAAAGACAACCCTCAGAATGGGAGAATATATTTGCAAATGAAGCAACTGACAAAGGATTAATCTCCAAAATTTATAAACAGCCATGTAGCTCAATATCAAAAAAACAAACAACCCAATCCAAAAATGGGCAGAAGACCTAAGCAGACATTTCTCCAAAGAAGATATACAGATTGCCAATAAACACATGATAAGGTGTTCAACATCACTAATCATTAGAGAAATGCAAATCAAAACTACAATGAAGTATCACCACAATCCAGTCCTAGAAATAATAAATGCTGGAGAGGGTGTGGAGAAAAGGGGACCCTCTTGCACTGCTGGTGGGAATGTAAATTGATACAGCCACTATGGAGAACAGTATGGAGGTTCCTTAAAAAACTACAAATAGAACTACCATACGACCCCGCAATCCCACTACTGGGCATATACCCTGAGAAAACCATAATTCAAAAAGAGTCATGTACCAAAATGTTCATTGCAGCTCTATTTACGATAGCCAGGACATGGAAGCAACCTAAGTGTCCATCAACAGATGAATGGATAAAGAAGATGTGGCACATATATACAATGGAATATTACTCAGCCATAAAAAGAAACGAAATTGAGTTATTTGTAGTGAGGTGGATGGACCTAGAGTCGTTCATACAGAGTGCAGTAAGTCAGAAAGAGAAAAACAAATACCATATGCTAACACATATATATGGGCTCTAAAAAAAAAATGGTTCTGAAGAACCTAGGGGCAGGACAGGAATAAATACACAGATGTAGAGAATGGACTTGAGGACAAGGGGATGAGGAAGGAAAGCTGGGACGAAGTGAGAGAGTAGCACTGTCATATGTACACTACCAGATGTAAAATAGATAGCTAGTGGGAAGCAGCCACATAGCACAGGGAGATCAGCTCTGTGCTTTGTGACCACCTAGAGGGGTGGGGTAGGGAGGGTGGGAGGGAGACACCAGAGGGAGGGGATATGAGGATATATGTATACCGCTAGCTGATTCACTTTGTTAGACAGCAGAAACTAACACAACAATGTAAAGCAATTATACTCCAATAAAGATGTTTTTAAAAACTAAAAAAAGAAAGAAAGAAAGAAAGAGAGAATGAGGATGGAAGGAAGGAAAGAAGGAAGGAAGGAAGGAACGAACGAACGAACGAAGGAAAGAAGGAAGGAACGAAGGAACGAAGGAAGGAACGAAGGAAGGAAGAAACGAACGAAGGGGGAAAGAAAAATATCTTTTGCAGATGACATGATTGTCTATGTAGAAAATACTTATGCATCTACAAAAAAGAGAAAATAACTCCTAAAATTAAGTTCATCAGGGTCACAGAATACAAAATCAACACACACATATCAATCATATTTCTTTATGCAAGCAACAAATAGGTGGAGACCAACATTTAAAATCCAATGCTATTTACAATAACTCCCCCAAACGAAATTCTTAAGCAAAGCCTAAAAACAAGAAAAATGTACCCAATCTGCAGGCTGAAAATTATAATATACTGATGCAAGAAATCAAAGATGATCTAAATAAATGGACATATTGTGTTCATAGGTTGGAAGATGTAAATTCTCCCCAAATTGATATATAGGTTTAATGCACATTCTATAAAATCCCAAGATCTTTGTATGTATAAAAAAATTTACTATAAAATGTATATGGAAAGGCAAAGGGACTAGAATAACTAAAACACTTCTGAAAAAGAATGAAGTTGGTGAAATTATTCTACCAGATGACTGACTTACATAGCTACAGTAGCCAAGACAGTGTGAAGAGGTGTACATCAATGGAACAGAGCAGAAAAGCCAGAAATAGACCCACACAAATATACCTAATTGAACTTGGACACAAGTTCAAGGAAATTCAGTGTGGGAAGGATACACCTTTTAGCAAATGGATGTGTAAAAAGAACTATGTTAGGAATGACTGAGACATGACCTGAGGACCTCCATGTTATGCCGCCCATACTGGACTTTTGCTGGACATTCTCAATTAAAAGTGCAATTTAACAGTTGCTGAGTTGCTAAAAAGAAAGAACAAGGCTGACAACTGGAATTTTTCTGGACTAAAGAAAACATACCTTTCCCTAGCAGTAAATGAGATGCGTTCCATAAGCCAATCATATGGCTAGAATAATTTTACCCTCCAATCCAATTCTCGGTAAACACTTGGTATAAGGCTGCATTAACTCCCCACTTTTTCCTATAAAAACCCCTGCCCATTTTCCTCCAGTGGAATACCATTCTGGGTTCCTCCAGAATCTGTGATCTTCGAATTGCAATTCAAAGATGAAATACACTGCCTTTTTTCCTCTTTACAGTTTGTGGTCCTTTTGGTTGACAGATGTTAAGGGGATGAGAAGATAAGCTACAGACTGGAAGAAAACATTTGCAATCCACATATCTGACAAAAAAAAAAACCTTGTGTCTAGACTACATAAAGGACTCTTAAAACTCAACATCAAAAAGATTTTTCAATTAGAAAAATGGGCAAAAGATATGAACAGACATTTCCTCAGAAATGACAAGATGAATGGCAGATAAGCATGCAAAAAGATGTTCATCATCGTTAGCCATTTGGAAAATGCAAAACTTAAAACCATAGTGAGAAATGACTATACACAAATCAGGATGACTGAAATAACTGGCGGGGGGGGGAGTGACATCAACAAGATGGAATTATAGGGATTTCTAGTGTACATCTCATCTCAGAAACATCAGTTTGAACAACTATCCGCTCACAAAAATAACTTTATAAGAGCTAAGAATTTCAGCTGAAGGATTAGAACACCAGGGTGAAGCACAGAAATAAGAAAAGACACATTGAAGATGGTAGGAAAGGCAATTGCACATTACTGCCCTGTCACTCCTCTCCCAACACCAGGCAGCCCACAGAAACCCTCCCTGTGGAGGGAAGGAAAGTGAAGGGAGTACCAACCTTCATCAGGGACCCAGCACCAGGCCCACACCAGCGCTGACTGGCTCCCCCAGGGAGCCATTCCTGTGGTCCCAAGCTCAGGGCAGCTCCCACGAACCCAGGTTCCCCATCCCAGTATCACCAGGCACCAGGCAGGCTCCCAAGGACCCAGGCTCCCGCTCCGCCCCATTGCCAGGTGGTCCCTGCAGCCTCAGCCTCCAGGCCCATCTCAGTAGTCCCCAGTTAGCGACTGGCTAACTCCTGCCGACCCAGGATTCAGGCTTGCCGCGCAGACCATTCGGATTTCAGGTGAATGTTCCACCTAACAATTTATTGTTATGCTGATTTTCTTTGCCAAATATTTCTCTCTGAGACCTGGTGAGGAGGCATCTCTATATCCTGGGAAGAATTCATATACTTTGGGCTTCCCTGGTCATAACACCACCATAATAGCATTTTTATCTCAATGTTAACACAATCATATGTCTTATTTAAACCAACCTATTGTGAATTGTTCAAAACAGCAATTTGGGGGTGGAACTTTCTCCTGAAATCCAAGGGAAGAGAACTCTGGCAAACTGGGCTCAGTACAGGGAGCAGCCAGTTTTCCTAAGTCATCTGGGTTCTCTTTCAGGGATTCCATCTCCTATACGACTCTCAAACTAGTATCTCTCCTCCTTGGAAAGAGCAATGAAAATAACAGAATGAGGAGCTTGATAGTATTTTTCCACTCAAGAACCTACAGAATTTTCTATTTGAGATTTTATTTTAAAAACAGAGGAAAGTACTTACTTGAGTAGAATTAAGCTGCATTATGGATTGAACTGTCTTCATTAATTCTCTGTTCATCCATTGTAACTAGTCACCATCCACTAAATCTGAGCCTATTTATATTCTGGTTCCTTCTCACCACTCTTGTTCTGAGTCATTGTTTTGCTCTGCTTTCCAGTCCTGTGCTGATCTATGTCCCAAGCTGACCCATGTCTCAAGCTGAACCCATGCTGGGTCCATTTAATTGGATCAGAGCTGCTGTGCTTACTGCAAACACTTTTTGTTTCTTCTTCTCCAGTTGCTCAGCATGCAATCCTTAAATTGTCAGGTCTTGATCTTCATTATTCTGGCTATATTTGTTAGGATCTATGCAATGCGGAATTGATAGAGGTACATCTGCATCACTTCATGTCCCCCTCTGGTAATGTCTACTACAAAATGCTACATAAGGGCGGGGGGAGATTAAAGATTGTTAAGAATAAGCGTATTTTGCGTGGAATTAAGAGGTCAGTCTTGCTAAATATGAGAGTTCTTCTTGATGAAAATGAAGGGGCTGGAAGATGGGTGGAGGTAGAGCTCCATGAAGAGAGAGGTTACCATGAATTTAGATGAAGGAGAGCCAAAAGATAAGGCTCCTGATTTTCTCAGTAAGGGGCAGGCAGGGCTGTATTTAGAGGTTTCTGGGTGTTGAGAACACCTGGAACATACATACCAGAACAGTTCCCTCCAATGAACTTTCTGCAAGGATGGACATTTTCTGTATCTGAAAAGTACAATTTGGTAGCCACTAGTCACATGTGGCTATTGAACGCTTAAAGTGTTTTGTGTGACTGGGGTATTGAATTTTTAATTTAATTTTAATTAACAGAAAGAGCCACATGTGACCAGTGACAACCATATCCAATTGCACAGTTCTAGAGAAAATAAACATTGTATGATTAATTGGGGCACGAGAAATTGCCGTTTATTTGATTTATATAGGCACCCAAGCCAGAGATTAAGACAGAATATTTACTTATGTGGTTGGGAATTTTGTTTGGCAGGTAGCATGGTAAAAATATGTCTTCTAAAGCAGTTAATTTAAATACATTTCACTTCTTTTATCGGTACAATCTTGTCATCATTAAGAACACAAAACACTACCTTCTCTGCATTCTTTTATGAAAGTTGTTCTGTGGTATCAGTTCTATTGATATTTAAAATACTACCTACTCAATAAAACACAAAGTTCTGTGTGGGCAGGAAAAAAAAATGCTATATATACTGCTGGAGGGAAGAGTGGGGGATGGTTATGAGTTTCTAGATACGGGGAAAGTAAAATTACTTTGGCTTCTACTTAGAAAACTTTCCATGGTCTTTGGAGGCAACTCCTTCTTTCCACTGACCCATTCTCCAGGTAGAAGCAAGGGAAGAAAATTAACCAAAATAACTGGTACCCATTTGTTTTTATTTGAGACCCTCTTAGTTCTGTGTACTCCTTATGGTGTTAAGGACTGACTTCACCTTTTCTCATTTTCACCCTAGAAACTCGAGAAATATGAGCTCCTCTTAAGGCATCAGGTAACTCTGTACACATCCTCTGTTTACTCTGGCCCTGTGGTTGGCTAATGGTTGATATTTACTAATAAGCTAAAGATATTATTAGTGATATTGAGAAAAAAATGAGATCCTGAATTTAACAAGGATAGAGGTCAAGTGAAAGGCAAAGACACTGCATTCAAGACAGAGATGAATGGCAACTATAGTCTTAATAAGAGTTTCAGAAAAGATTTTGTGTGACTTCTGACTCAGTCAACAGGAAATGTGACAGTCTGCATTTCGTATCTGAGACAGAACAATCTGTCACTTAGAAATATTTGGGTCAATAATATTAGCTGAGAATAAAATCATGATGTGAACGTGAGAGTGATTCTAAATAAACTGGATAAACAGAAAGATTCCAAGGGCAGAAATTTTCCTCCCTTTTCTTCAAATTTATGTATAAACATGCTGCCACTATGAGATTGCAAGATAATATGTGGTTTATGAATTTCATCGGGATTAGAAAATCATTAGATTCTCTGCCTCTTTACAATATGATGAATTTTACTTTCAAACATTTAGAACTATTAGCAGGAACAATAAAATGATCTCTTCAGGAAGCATATTGTGAGATGGAAAAAAGATGATTTGGGCATTTACCAGTATAAAGAAAAAGAGAACAAACTGAAATATTTAATCTTTCAACAAAATGACTAAGGACTTAGAGTCAAGCAATCTTCTATTTAAACTTATCTTTTAAAAAATAACATACTTTATAGATCTTTGGGCTCAGAAACAAAGGTTGTGGCTTTGTACAAATATTCTGCGATAAAATAATTAAAGTCACGTACGTGTAGATATTTAAGGCAGAGTTGTCTCTGTTTACCATAAATCTTGGACCAAATTCATTTGTTCTAAAAAGGATGTCACATTTCAGTTTATTGTATACTCACAGTGTGGCTGACAGAGGGTTTTGGCCACGCCCAAAACTCTGCTGCGTTGTCTAGGCGATGCTTTATTGTATCTTAAAGGGTTCCTTCTGCAGAAAAAAACTGAGCTGCCTCGTTCTGACTCCTCTTGCAACGGCTCAGCTATCCTTCAGTTTTCTATTTGCACTCTCCAGCCTGGGAGGCTGCAACGCAGCAAACAGTGCTGCCCTGCTCAGAGATCTGCTATGTTTCAAGCTCCTTGCTCTGGATTTCCTGCTTAAAGATTAAGAGATGTGATAAAGCTATATTGGTCAAGCTTTCATTTTAAATCTGTCCAAGGTCCTTGACAGAGTGGCCATTTTACTAACAGCACTCCATTTGTCTTAGGATCATAACATACGTTAGATTTCCAGTGTTATTCAATGATTATCCAGTCCAGCACCCGCAGTTTACAGATGAAGAAATTGATGCTCAGAGAGCTGAAGTGAAATATTTAATTTCTGGGAAAATAAATTTCTTATATTCCTGAGAACCCAAACTCCAAGTATAAACTCTGCTGTCAAAAAAATCATCAGGGAGAGTGAGTTGCTGAGAGCGAGTCGTCATTGGATAAAAGACTCTCTTGGGAATAAAAGTTCTTCTAAATAATCCTTCCTTTTTTTCTTGGTCTCAGATCAAGGAATGAACGAATGTTGGGGAAAAAATGCACTTAACACATATGCATTTAAATTCATTTAAATTCAGAGTACCAAGTTTCTCTCAAGTTCACTGATAAATACTTTAGATTAAGAATCCCTATTCTAAACTGTCTAGATGAATGTCAAGAGCATTCATTATATTCTGAACTAATTATTGCTTTTTTCCTATTGATATTCATTGAGTTCTTACTATGTTCTAGGAGCTTTACATACACTTATGTCTTCAATCCTCTTAAAAATTCCGCAGACCATTACTATTATAATCCTCATTTTACAGATGATGACATTGAAACACAGAGACATTAAGTAACTTGACTAAGGCCACAGAGCCAATAAGTGGTAGTATTAACATATCAATTTGCTAATTTAGGTTGTCTGGCTCCATAATTGAAACATGCTTTTAACCACTGGGTAATATGATTTTTCGAGAATCTATAACATGCCAATCACTTTTGCTAACTATTTTAAGTTTTCCAAACCCTCTGAGGAAGTTGTCATTATTACTTCCATTTTTTAGATCAGGAAATTGAGGTTTATAGATATGAAGTCCAATGTTGATAAATCTAGTAAGTTATAGAACAGGGAACTGGACACAGATCTTCTACCATAGAGAGCAGTGTTATTTTCTCTATAGAAATCCTGTCCAGTAGAACTTTCCACATTGATGGAAATGTCCAGTATGATAGACACTACTCACATGTGGCTATTGAGCACTTGCATTGTGACTAATGTTAACTGAAGAATTTATTTTTAATTTTATTTAATTTTAGTTTTAGTAGTCATACCTGGCTAAGGGCTGCCATATTGAATATCAGGGCTCCAGAGCCTTACTCCTCAAAGTGTGGTCCATGGGCCGGGACCATCAGCACCACCTGAGTGTTGTTAGAGATGCAGACTGCAAGCTTCATCCCAGACCTATGGAATCAGAGTCTGAATTTTAATAAGACTTCCAGGTATTTTATACACACATTAACATTTAAGAATTGTGGTTCTAGATCACTCCACCACTCATATTATTTGTCAAGACCAAGAAAATAAACTATTTAGTCTCAAGAGCCTTTTGCTCTCCAATTATTTTCCAAATTAAGGGTTTGTCACCTCTCTCCACTGCAATATGAATAAAAGCTTTAAAAGGAAAAAGAACATAGCAGATTAGGAGACTTCAGGCAAATTCATACCACTAAAGAGTAAATCATAACATGGAAATTAGTCATATTTGTAGCTGGAGATGTAGGTAAAAGTCAGATCACAAGAACTCAAAAGTCAGATCATGAAGAGATGTGTCATGTAAGAAAGTTGGACATTATCCTATTGGTAATGATCTTCTTTAAGGAGCATTAAGCTGAAGAGCTACATGTTACATGTAGGTGATCCCAATGGCAGTGTGGAGAATAGATTGGCTTAAAGACCATCTCAAACCAGGTCAGAGGTGATGAGTGATAAGTGTTAAGAGTAATAAGAGATAAATAAGGTAGTGGTAAATGGAATAGAGCATAGGGAACAAATTCAAGAAATATTTAGGAGAAAAAAATGGACAGGATTACATAATTGAATGTGAAAGATAAGAAAGAGAGAAAATAAAAGCAAGGGTTTTAGCTTAGGTGACTACCTAGGTTATTGCCTCCAGGTGACATAGAGGATACAGAAGGTAGCCACAGATATAAGTTCAGTTCAGGAATACTGAAGTTTAAGTGACTTTTGGACAGGTAGGAGGATATATATACATGCAGCAATTAGATAGGCAAGTTTAAATTTCATTAGACATATTTGGGGTATAAGATATAAATTTGGCGATCACCAAAGTTTAGGAGGAAATTGCAATGGATTAATCAGGAAGAATATGCAAAGTGGAAAGAGTTTCCACAACATTTCTGAGGGATTGTAGAGGAGGAAGAGAAGTCTGCAAAGAGTAGCTACATTATAAGGAGCACGTGGGATTTTACAAGCCAAGAGAGTAGTTTACAAGACAGTGTCAGTTGAAACAAAGATGCAGAGTAACAAAACACCAAAAATACCACTTTAGTTTGGTAATTACTTGGTCATTGGTGACCTTATGAGAACAGTTTCAATGGAGTGGCTGTGATGGAAACCAGATGCTAAAGAGTACAAAGTAAATGAGAGGTCAGGAAATCAGGGTGGTGAGTAAAGACTCTTCTTTGAAAACTTTTATGCAATTTTACACCAAGATTTACAGATCAAGGAGATTAAAGGAGACATGTAAAGAGTTTAATTAACCAACTTGTGTTATCTCCAAAGGGAAAACATTTTATTTGCCTGTGAATGACCCTTGTAATGGCACTGCATAGAAAGGGAGATCAAAATGAAACCAAACCAAAAGCAGCATGTTTTGAACAATGAAAAACAAAACTCTATTCTGAGCGATGAATATAAAGAGATGCAAGATGCAGTTTGTGGTCCCCGAGGCTCATCATAATGTATAGGAATAACACCCCAAAAATTCAAGAATTAAGTGATCAGAGAGCAGCTGAGAGTCAGAGCTTAAACATGAATTAGGCACCAGTGAATGTTAACCACTTTGTTCATACAACCTAACTATTCCCACTTATCTCTCTGTTGGAGGAGGTCATCAAGAGGGTGTGACACCGGTTGAACCTCAAACTGGATCTGAACGATCAAAGGCTCCTTACTCCTTCCCCTGTACTTAGAATGTATGACTGGCCCACTGTCCCCATGCTAGGAGCCACTTAAGGATGCAGCCTTGAGAGAATGATGTGTTGAGACCATCTGAACTGGACAGTGACTGAACCCTGTTAATGGTCTCCATATAAACTATTACGGTTCTGGTGTGTAGGTGCAGACATCTACTCACCTCATGATTGTCCAAGACAAGCCTCGAACTTAAGTTCCCTTGCTTATTAAAACTACCTTCTACCCATCTGGAGTGGCTTACCTCTTTCTTCAGTCTCTCTTGCCCTCCGTGTAGGATTTCACCCAGGGGGCTCAGGTAGTGAACCAACACTCTCCCTGTGAAAACCTGCCCCTCAACAACTAAACCTCCAGACACATTCCCTTTCAGTCCCTAAACTACCAGGTAGAGTCTATACCATAACCCCTGGCTCCAGGGCTTTGAGATCTCCCAGCTAAAGCCACTTAGCACCCCTGCAAGACCAGCTCATTCCCATTGCTGGGAATGTAAAGAACCCGAGGGCAATAGGATTGCATGTAGGTGATGAGGCTGCTCACCTGCTCTGACCTTATGCTCACATTTCACTATGTTTATTTCTATCTCCAGTAGATTATTTTTATTAAAAATAAACTTTTGGTGGCCTATATGGGAAAAGAATCTAAAAAAGAGTGGATATGTGTATGGCTGATTCGCTTTGCTGTACACATGAAACTAACACGTTATAAATCAACTATACGCCAATAAAAATTAATTTAAAAAATAAACTTTTATTATGTAGCAAGTATCTGTATGCAGAATAGAAAGTTAAAGATAACAGATACCACAGTAAGAAGATTAGATGACTTTATTCCTACAGTCAGGGATAACCACTAATACCTTATTGTAAATTCTTCCACATTTTTTCAATTCACAAATATAAATACATGCATGTTTGCTGAGACAAGATCAAGTTGTAATGTTATTTTTCCCATAGATGATTAACTCTTTAAGAGACCAAATTTTACAATTCTATCACAGGAGTGTCTGGCTTTGTATCTGACTTAGAATAAGACCCGCATGAAAGAAATTTAAAAGTGGGTTCTGTTTCTTGAAATTTACTGTAAAGACTTGTACCTCAAGAGCCACCTATGAGGTCCAAGACTCATGGGTCCCTCTTGACTAAAGAATTAATGCTCACTCTGCAGACCTGTATCGAGATAATGTGATTGAGTTCAAACAAAAAAGAGAGATGGGTGATGGTCGAAGTTGTGACCAGGAGGTGGAGTAGCCTTGAGTGTGCTCTTGCATCCCTTCCCGTAGATAAAATGACCACACCAAGAATGTCCACAAGCATGGGGGCATGGGTGATATGGCTTAGCTGACCTTGAAGCCGATACCTAGCTTCAAGACCTTGCATATGTCAGAGATTCAAATTCTCTTTTGCTTCATGAAGAATATGGATTTATATCTCTTTCCATAAATCAAAACAATATGCAGTGTAATCTTTCCATAAATCAAGAGGTCAGTAGTGTGCATCCTTACTTTCCTAATGCTCAGTGATCCTTATCCTTTCTGCAGAGATATCTGTGCCTAAAAAGGTCTTCAGAAGAAAAATCTATACATTATATGGAGAAGTAAAAGTACAGGAAAGTTTTAGATTATATTACTGCTCAACATCACTAATTATTACAGAAATGCAAATCAAAACTACAATGAGATATCATCTCACACCAGTCACAATGGCCATCATCAAAAAGTCTACAAATAATGAATACTGGAGAGGGTGTGGAGAAAAGGGAACTCACCTACACCGTTGGTGGGAATGTAAATTGGTGCAGCCACTACAGAGAACAGTATGGAGGTTCCTTAAAAAACTAAAAACAGATTTATCATATGATCCAGCAATCCCACTCCTGGGCATATATCCAGAAAAAATGGAAACTCTAATTTGAAAAGATACATGCACCCCAATGTTCATAGCAGCACAATTTACGTAAATCCATTGTGGTCACAATGTTTCCATAATAAGGAAAACTCTCTTTAAATTAAGAAACTATCATAGCAACACTGTTTACAATAGCAAAGACACGGAAGCAACCTAAATGTTTATTGACATATGAATGGATAAAGAAGATGTGGTATATATATAAAATGTACTATTACTCAGCCATTAAAAAAAATAATAATGTCGTTTGCAGCAACATGGATGGACCTAGAGATTATCATAGTAAGTGAAGTAAGTCAGACAGAGAAAGACAAATATCATATATCACTTATATGAGGTATCTAAAAAAATGATACAAATGAACTCATTTATAAAACAGAAATAGACTTGCAGACATTGAAAACAAACTTATGGTTACCAAAGGGGAAAGGAGGAGAGAGGGATAAATTAGGAGTTTGGGATTAGCATATGCACTACTATATATAAAAAATAGATAATCAACAAGGACTTACTGTATAGCACAAGGAACTGTATTCAATATCTTGTAATAACCTATAATGGAAAAGAATCTGAAAAAGAATATATAAATATATGTATAACTGAAAAAATAATAATATATTATTTAACTTCTCTGTGCCTCAGTTTTTTACCTAAAAAGCAGAAATAATAAAAGCACCTACCTCATAGAGTTGTGGTAAAAATTACTTGAGCATATGAAATACTGAAATATGTTTCATACACAAAGATATTTCTCTGAAGAAGATATACAAATGCCATCAAGCATATGAAAATATTCTCAACATCACTAATCATCAGAAAAATGCAAATCAAAATCACAATGAGATATCAGCTCATACCTGTCAGGATGACTATTATGAAAAAAGAAGGATTATAAATGTTGGCAGTAATGTGGAGAACCTGGAACCCTTGTTCACTGTTGGTGGGAATGTAAAATGGTGCAGCCATTATGGAAAATAGTATGGAGGGTCCTAAAAAGATTAAAAATAGAATTACTATATGATTCATCAATTTCATTTTGGGGTACATATCCAAAAGAATTGAAAACAGGATCTCAGAGATGTTTGCACACATACGGTTATTAAAGCATTATTCACAAAAAGCAAAAGGTAGAAGAACCTAAATGTCCATCAATGGATGAATGAACAAAACACAGTGTATGCCTGCAGTGGGATATTATTCAACCTTAAAAAAGAAGGAAATCCTGTCATACGCTACGTGGACAAACCTGGAGGACATTATGCTAAGTGAAATAAGCCAGTCACAGAAGGACAAATACTGCATGATTCTGTATTTAAAGTAATCAAACTTGTAGAAACAGAAAGCAGAAGGTGTACCAGGGACTGGGCGGAGGGGGCAGAAAAGGAGTAGCTGTGTGGTGGGTGTAGAGTTTCAGTCATACAGGATGATGAGAAGGGTGGCGCCCAGGGATCTGTTACACAACAATGTGCATATGGTTGACAGTATTGATCTGTACTCTTGGAAATTGTTGGAAGGGTGGATTTTATGCGTTTTTTAGCCACACTAAAAAAAAAAAAAAAAAAATTGGAAGAAATAAACTCTGTGGCAGAGATTGACACTTGATTATATCTAAATCCCCAGAGCCTAGCCTGAGATTTGACAAAGAGTAAGGATTTAAAAAATTGTTTTTCAGAGGAGGAAAGCCTGAATGAATGCAAGAGTGAACTTGAGATTAAAATTTTAAAGGCATTCAGCTACTGAATATTCACTGGGGACACTTGCCTCTCTCACCCTTGGGCTTGGTGTCTGTAGTGGTGATTGGAAGATTAATGGTCACCAGGGAATATCCTTGAGATGGTCAAAAAGATTCAAAAGTGTCATTTTCACATAAGAAGCTCTGTGAGAAAAGTAGAAAATTCCAGAGTCACTGAATGCCCTTTCCTCTAAGAAACTTTCTCTAAATTGTCCTACTTTCTGAGCCGTTATTGTCAGCAATTTTGCTTCTTCAATTCTTCATTTTTATTATCTTGGACTTCTGAAAAGTGATGTTTCCCTTACTAGGACAAGTTCCCCTCCTATTACATATTTAAGCTTAATTCTTAAATTAAGAATTATAGAATTGGGAGATTGGGGTTGACATATATACACCAAATATGCATAAAATAGATAACTAATAAGAACCTGCTATATAAAAATAAAATAAAATTTTAAAAAATATTTTTAAAAAAGAATTATAAAGTCTGCATATAGGTCACGCCTCTCATGTACTGCAGAAGCTAGAAGGATCTGAAGCAAAGATGATCAGATGCTGAGTCATGCAAAGCTGGCCTCCTTGATGCAGGAAAACCTCCCCAGCAAGTTCTCCCAGTGTTCCTGGACCAAGGGCTCGGGGGGCTGCCCTCTTTTAAACCCATTCTAAGGGGAGCAAGAGGCAAAATATATTCATTCATTCAAAGACCTCGGCATCAGGCACTCAAGTGCAAGGACAGGATTCTTGCCCTAAATCAACCTAAAGTCTGGTCAGTGAGAAAGACAAGAAAATCAGTGATTAATCCCAGAGGGATAAGTACAGGAGGGTAGATACAGGCTCTGAGATAACAGAAGAATTACCACTGTCTTAGCTAAAGATGGCTGAGGATAGCTCAGTTAATGCTCTCAATAACAGAACTAATTTTTAAAAGATTAACAGGGTTAGCCACTGACAGGGCTGGAGGTTGGGTGGGGACCAGGGAAGGAAGCAAGTATACTATAGAGGGAGGCAGCAGCTTGCTTATATCATTTATGCTCTAGGAGGATTGATATGGCTAGAGACAAGTGTCAAGATGGAGAGTGGTGGGAGATAGAAAGCAAGGGACTAATGCAAAACTCAGGTGCTCAAGTGCTTTCTGATAAATTTGAACTTTATCTCGAAGATTAGTGGAAATGGAGTAAGGTGAAGAGATGGGCTCTTCAGAAAGACAACTTAGTAAGAGTGTGCAGCCTGGATTAGAGAGAAGGAGATAGAAGTGGGGAGCCTAGTTACATGGCTATTGTTACTCTTCAGGAGAGACGTTATTAAAGTCTGAACTCTGGAGGAGGTGGTAGGAATGAAAAAGATAGAAAAGATTCAGAAGTCCTTCATCAAGGAGATGGTAAAAGGCAGCATTTAAGATCATCCTGGTGAGATATTATCCTGTTAATGTCTGGTGCAGGATTTTTATCATAATGGTTTATAGAAAAGTCAAGTCCCTGATATTATACATAAACCTGTGGATGTATTTAGGTAAATTTTTTGCTAAGAAAAGTCTTTTTAATTTCCATCAGACTCTCAAACAGCCTCTGTCCCAATAGGTTAAAAGTCAAATTATTAAGCTAAGTATTGACAGTGGCCCACTGTACTACTGGGAAGAACCAAAGCTCTTAATTTCACAGCGTATGTTGACAAGACATAGCCTACAAGGCCAGGCTAGAAAAGCAAGTTGGTTTTTTAATGACATTTATCACCTTGGATTTTTTTTTTTTTATTTATTGTGGTATGCGGGCCTTCCTCTGTTGTGGCCTCTCCCGTTGCGAAGCACAGGTTCCGGACGCGCAGGCTCAGCGGCCATGGCTCACGGGCCCAGCCGCTCCGCGGCATGTGGGATCTTCCCGGACCGGGGCGCGAACCCGGTTCCCCTGCGTCGGCAGGCGGATGCGCAACCACTGCGCCACCAGGGAAGCCCTATCACCTTGGATTTTATGCAAGGCTACTCTTGCACTTCAGAATTCTTTATGGCTCTGAACTACGCAGAATTTTGTCAGGTAACAAGGAAACAATCTCTTATATTCTCAAAAATCTTTTTTTAAAGTAAAATCCACGACTTTCCTGCAAAACTTGAGTGAAAATTAGTCCATCTAAGGAACCCAGAAGGGGCAGCTCAGTTACACATGGCCATACACCCACCTAGAGAATATTTGGGGCATCTTTACTATAAGTGTTCACACATTTATCTATGTATCCTTGTAGTTTAAGAAATGGAAGCAAAGATGAATAAAATACAGTCTTTGTTACAAAATTATCAGTCACTTAATTTAATAAATGGACTCCATAATAGTCATCCAAAGCAGGCGGTAATAAACTTTGTTATGGGATCAAGGAGTGGGAACATTGCCAAAGAGAGATGCCAAAGCAGCATCGCAAACACAGTGTAGGAGTTTGCCAGGCTGCAGGAGCATATGAGGCCAACTGCAGGAGAGCTATCCCAAACTTAACGTCTTACCTTTGGCTTTATTTTAACCACGTGCTATAAGTTTGTGTCTTTTTAAGCGTAGGTCGTGAAATCACTTTAGGGGGAAATAGGTGGATATACCATAGTGTGTTTATCCCTCCACATATTGGTGGACATTAGGGTTGTGTCCACTTTTTGTCTATTACAAATAAAGCTGTTATGAATAGTTAGGTACAAGTTTTGAATGGTTGTATGAATTTCTCTCGGGTAAATACACAGGAATGGAATGGCTGAGCGTATGTTTGCTTTTAAAAAAACTGCCAGCCTGTTTTCCAAAGTGGTTGTATTATTTTGTATTCCCACCAACATTGTATGAGAGTTCAAGTTGTTCCATATCCACCTCAACACTTGGTATTGTCAATCTTTTTAATTTTTAGACATTTTAATCAAAGTGTACTTGTAATTCCTTATGGTTTTAATCTGCATTTCCCTAATGAGTAAAGAAGTTGAGCATTTTTAAGAGTTTATTATATATATGTATATATATACATCTCAGAGAATTTATATATATATATACTACAGGAGATATATATATATATATTTATCATATATATAACATGTACACATATTCTATAGCAAAATGTTCAAATCGTTTTCTTTTTGTTTATCAAATCCTTCTATTTATCAGGATGTTGATACTCATTTATAAGCAGTTATGTGTTCTTTGTATATTCTAAATAAGAGTCTTTGTTGGATATATGTTTTGCAAATATTTTTTTCCATTCTGTGGTTTACCTTTTTATTTTCTTAACAGTGTCTTTTGAGAAGAAAAAGTTTTAAATGTTGATGAAACCTAATTTGTGTGTGTGTGTGTGCGCGCGCGCGCGCGCACGCGCACGCATGTGTGTGAGCATATGTGTATGTAAGTGCGTGGGTTCTTTAGAGGTGAGTGGGAATGAGGCAGGTTAGATAATCCCTTCCCCAACTCAGGAGAGAAGGTTGCGAAATAGAAGGTAATAATGTATGATTCCATATAAGTATAAGGAAGAGAACTAAAAAAGCACGAATTATAGCCCAAATTGTCCCTGTGCAAGAGTGTAATAGGATATGAAATTGTGCTGCTATATAGGGGAGAGGGATGGGGGACAAAATTATAGCTATCTTAAGAATAGTGGTAACTGGCATTTTGTACATTTATATGTGTATATATATATATATATATATATATATATACATATATATTCCCTTGAAACCACTCTTCTGAGAAAATCAATCATTTTCAATAAATTATGTCTTTATAAGTTGGCAAGTAAAAATACTACCAAAAGTGCAAGTCGAGGAACCAGAAAAGTCTAGGTTAAAAATCTAGGCCCCCTGTGACCTTGAGAAATTTATTTAATATCTCATTGATTACAAAATGGTGAACTGAGCAATTGAAATGGAGTCTATAACAAAAAGTATTTCTTAGAAGTTTTTTTTTTATTGAGGTATAACTGACATATGACATTATATTAGTTTCAGATGTACAATATAATGATCCGATGTTTGTATATATTGTGAAATAATCACCACGATAAGTCTAGTTAACATCTGTCACCATATAATAGGGCTTTTTTTTGTTTATTTGTTTTTTTCTGTACGCGGGCCTCTCACTGTTGTGGCCTCTCCCGTTGCGGAGCACAGGCTCCGGATGCGCAGGCTCAACGGCCATGGCTCACGGGCCCAGTCACTCTGCGGCATGTGGGATCCTCCCGGACCGGGGCACGAACCCGTGTCCCCTGCATCGGCAGGCGGACTCTCAACCACTGCGCCACCAGGGAAGCCCAGGGCTTTTTTAAAAGCATCTTTGGATGCATACTTCCCCAGTCAAAATTCTGCAACGATTTTTTTTTAGAAATTGAAAAATTGATTCTAAAATTTACATAAAAATGCAAAAGACTCGAAAAGCCAAACAACCTTAAAAAAAAAATTTGATGAACTTAATACTACTAGATTCTAAGACATAGATATAAACCTACAGTAATCAAGTCAACATTATATTTGAGTATAAAGACAGACAAATAAATCAATGGAACAGAATAGGGGGTTTAGAAATAGATTGATACATAGAGAATCAATTGTTTTTGGTAATGCAATTTAATGATAGTAGAAAAATTGGGTAAACAAATGAAGAGAAAAATTATTTTCTCCCACTATCTCAAATAATGAAATTAACAATATAATAATTTGAGATGAATTGTAGATATAAATATAATAGTTAAAACTCTAAAGCTTTAGGGACTTCCCTGGTGGTCCAGTGGTTAAGACTCTGCACTTCCAATGCGGGGTGGTGCAGGTTCGGTCCCTGGTTGGGGAACTAAGATCCCACATGCCACATGGTGCTATTGTACAATACAATAGCCATTAACCACATGTGACCATATATAATTAAATTCAACTGCTTAAGATTAAGTGAAATTTAAAGTTTGATTTCTCAGCCACAGCAGCCATATTTCAAATGCTTAACAACCAAGGTGGCTAAAGGTTATGATATTGGATAAAGCAAATAGAAGTTCTAGTGGAAAGTGTTATTCTAGAAGACAATATAGGAGAATGTCTTCACAAGCAGGAAAAGATTTCTTAAATAGGGCACAGAAGTTGCCAACAAAAAAACTTAAACATCGATAAATTGGACTTTCTCAAAACTTAATCACACATTCATTAAAAGACACTGTCAAGAAAACGAGTAGACAAAACACAGACTGGAAGAAAGTATTCACAACATATATATATGAAAAAGTGTTCTGTATGCAGGATATGTAAAGAACCCCTACAATTTTATTTTAAAAAGAGCAAAAAAAGCCAATTAAATGGAGCAAAAAATTGAACAAAAATTGTAAATCAACTGTACTTCAATTAAAAAAAATTTAAAGATTTGAACAGACGACTCACAAAGGAAAGCATGCAGATGACCAATAAGTACTCAAAAAAGTACTCAATATCATTGGTCATCAGAAAAATGCAAATGAAAACCACAAAGACATCGTTAGACACCTGTAATTGCGACTAAATTTAAAAAGAATGACACACTTGATATTGATGAGGATGTGAAGCATTCAGAAGTCTCAAATATTGCCATTGAGAATGTAACATAGTACAATCATTTTGGAAAACTGTTTGACAGTATCTTATAAAGTTAAACATGTAGTATAAAATTTCTATGGCTTGGCAATTGCACTTGGGTGAAAGAGAAACCAAAGCACATTTCCACACAAATATCAGTACACAAATGCCCCTTAGCAACTTTATTAATGTTAACCTCAAACTTGAAACAACCCAAATGTCCTTCATCAGAAGAGTAAATCATCGGGCTTCCCTGGTGGCGCGGCGGTTGTGCATCCGCCTGCCGATGTAGGGGAACCGGGTTCGCGCCCCGGTCTGGGGGGATCCCGCATGCCGCGGAGCGGGAGAGGCCACGGCAGAGGGAGGCCCGCATACCACAAAAAAAAAAAAAAAAAAAAAGAAGAGTAAATCATCAAATTTTGGTAGATCCATACAATGAAATACTTCTCAGCAATTAAATGGGACAAACTGCTCACACACAGAACAGCATAGATGAATCTCAAAACTTTTTGCTGAGATAAAAAAAAAGACTTCTAAAAAATAAACACTGTATGAGTTCACTTAGATGGAGTCCTAGAAGAGGTAAAACTAATCTATGCCTCTGGAAGGAGGTCATTTACTGGAAAGGAGCATGAGTGAATTTTCTGGAACAAGGGAAATGTTCTATATCTTGTTTGAGGTGATGTGTTCATGGGTAGAGGCATTTGTCAAAAATCACTGAACTACACTTATCATATGCACCTATCACTGTATGTATATTATCCCTTGATTAAAAATAAAAAGTTCTGGAGGGATTAAAGGAATTCTTGTGTAAATGTGTAAATGTGTGTAAATGTGTGTAAAGGTATATTCTAAATGTACCTTTCCTCTCAGTATCTGCAGTGACTGCAGCTCTAGATATGAGTGCCCCCTGCTCACCCACAGCAAATTGCCCTCCGAAGATATTCCTTATGGAATACCCCATTATCAAGTACCAGTGCAGAAATAGAGACTTTACCTCTTGTGGTCTCCAAAGCCTCAGGTAGCAGAGCTCAGCCTTGTTCTCCATCCTTCTGCCTTTTGGTTTATTGATCATAACTCATCACAAAGAGTCTGACAAACTCATTATGTCATGGACAACTAGAGCTTTTCTTATTCCATCAGCAGCTGACTCAACTATTAGTCATCTCAGAGATCAAAAATCTATTTTCTCATTCTAGGCTTGTAAACCTGAGCCCAGACCTCTGCAGACGTCTTAAAGCCTGCTGTCAATTGATTTTTTTTCTTTTATATTCTGTAAATCTAACAATAAATAAATAATAATGTTCAAACATCCACTTTGCATTTGCTTTATTTATCACATTTTTAGGCACATCTTTTGGTTTTCAAGTGACCTGAATATGCTCAAACATATATTGACATCAAGTAGGTTGCCATGGGAACTGAATGCAGCTGCACAAAGAGATTTACAGGCAGGTGATTTAAAAAGCCCTGGGGCAAAGAATGAGTGCTTGATAGTGTCCTAGAACCCCCCAGGGCATATCAAAATTAAATAAAGCACTAAGTCTTGAAGTAAGGGGTGGTTATTATACAGTAAACAGTAGCTGAAAGAAAAAAGCATTTTCTCCTAAATATCTGGTTTTCAGAATATGCATTATGGTATTAATTTATTTGATGGGAAAAATCAGGTCTGGGTCCTCTATATTTACTCACTAGATGAAAAAACATAATAGTTTGAAAATCTTTGAGTATATGCTTTATTGATAATGTTAGTGTCCTTAAAAAAGGATCAATAGTGAATATATAGAGAGAGAACCACAGACTCAGAATTAAAAGAATCCTTAAAAGCAGCTCACAATTTAGGCTCCAGTGACCTCTTAATTCTGCGGAAGGGCCAAATCATGTATATCGTTAAGAGCTCCAGTTTGGAGACCACTGATATTGTCATTCTCCCTAAACAGCACAAGGCATCCATACCAAATCATGAAAAAGTGGTTTTCTGACCTCTTTATAAACACATCCAATGGCATGAAGTTCACAGCCTCAAAAAGAATAATAGTTGTAAACTGTGACTTTTGTAAGAGACCTAAACATTGAGAGGTTTGATCATCGTCATCTCTTCTGCAGATGAACAAAACTGAGGGAAAGGTGAATTTTATCCTCTCAACCTTCCTACCTACTTATTAGCATGGCCATTTTCATAGTATTAGCTTAAAACACTCTCATTGTCAAAGTCAAAATTCTTTATGATGGTGTAGCTTCTCATACTCTATGAAACACTTCCTATAAATTGTCCAATTTTCAAACAAAATAGTGTTCAATTTTAAAATGTTCCATTAGAACCCTGGTTCTATGAAAAATTTAATACCTTCTACAAGTAAATCCATAATTACATAGTATCCCAGAAAGAAAACAGGATTTAGAGTCAAAAGAACTCACCTTTACTACTGAGTTTATTACGTACCAACTGTGTGATATTAGACAAGACATTTAATTTCTCTAACTCTAAATTTCTTTCTTTGTAAAGTGATGATGATAATCATGCCGAGCTCCCAGAGTTGTTGGTTAGATTTTAAATGAAAATGTGTGTAAAAACATTTTAAAATCATAAAATCATAGACAATTATAATGTTCAATAATTTAAAGCTAAAAGTTTGTCACATGTTCCCCCTCTTTCTTCACTAACAAACAATGGACAGTAATCTTGGATAACGTAACAGTTAGGTGGGATTATAGAAATAAGGATCGCTATTCAGTGATGAAGGAAGGTTGCACAGTTAACACAGCTCAAATGATAATAAGGGCTATCATTTATTGAGTGCAAATCAAATGCCAAGAAATCAACATAGTATCATTTATCAACTATGAGGTAGAACTTAGCTCCATTTTAGAGATATTAAAACCAGGTGTCGTGAGCATATTGTTTTTATTCTCCAGCATCACGTCCTTGCGGGAAAAAACAGTCCCCATTTCATTTCGCCTTAGTGAAACTTTCCATCACAGCTTCCTGACTTCCTCTGGCCATAGGAGTGAAAATATGCAAAATTGGACCAATAAGACATCTTTTTGTGGACTTCCACATGAACTTGGGGAAGAAATCCCTTTCTAAGTTGCTAAGAAAAGATTAGAGTCTGAAGCTGCTGGTGGTCATCTCGCCTACTCTGCATGACCAACCTCCGTGCAGAATAAAGTTGAGCAGAGAGGACCAGTACTAGGTGAGATGAAACCCCAGTAACATCATTGGAACCTGATCCAATCAAACCCAAGCCTGGATGGACCATTCTCTCACACCCAAGTTATAAGAGCAACGAATTCCTTTTTGATTACACTTATTTGAATTACTGTGAAACGGTCACAGAAGGAAATAGAATTTCCTGTGACAGAGTAACAGAGTTACTCATGCCTGAAGTTCTGCACAACTGATGAAGTAACCACTGATCTCTGCTATCTAATACTTTACTGGCCTTTGCGATGTTCTATCATTCTGACTTCATCTTTGAAATGACACCAGGCAGCTAATTGCCATAGTGAGTCAGTCTCCTGACAACACTTGATACAAGCGACAATTATATCATTCAATTCCACATCCCTTTGAGAGTGAAATGAAGGACCACTAAGTCCCCAAGCAGCTTGACATCTTTTGGGGACAAAAAGAGGAATGTATATGCAATGCGGGCTGAAGAAACCTTTAAAGAGCTCATTGAATATCAGAATAAGATGGGAAATACAATTACAAGAGGCTCAAACTGAATCCTGTGGCTGTGAAAATACATTTGAGTTTAAGATTGCTGGTGTAGAGCTTTAAAGTAAAGGATGCCTATTTTTGAGCTGAAACATTACAATGTCAACTTACAGGCAGGTGTAGGCTTTGTGGCTTCAGAGAAATGAAGTATGGTCATAGTCATTCGTTTAATTCATACAACAAATATTTATTGAGCAAACATTATGTGCTAGGCTCTGTTCCAGGCAAATCTCAGACTTCATGAAGCTTACATTCTAGTGGGGAAGTCAGAACATAAACAAGATAAAGGTGCAAACTATATAGTATGTTAGAGGCTGATACATGCTAAGGAGAAAATTAAAGCAAGGAGAAAATTAAAGCAAAATTAAAGAAAATTAAAGCAAGGGAAGAGTTGGGAAAATCACCTCAATTTTAGAAACAATGACCAAGGAAGGTGTAACTAAAATGGTGACATTTAAACGAGATGTAGGTGAAAGAGTAAATTATGTGACTATTAGCAGGGAAAACACTTCAAACAAAGCAACAATTGCAAACATTCAGAGCCAAGAAAAGACCCCTTCGGACAACTTTTAGAAAAATCTTATGACTAAGTATATCCACAAAGTAGCAAATAGTCTCAAACAATTATATACTGATACACACAGAATTCTGTATGTAATTTATTTGGAGAAGCTAAACAGTATTAATACCACCACCACCACCACCACCACACACACACACACACACACACACACACACATAAATACTATTTGGAAATTGCACAAATGTATTTGGTTTTCATCCAGTAGGCAAGAAGAGATCTATACATATCAAATGGTAAAATTCATGGGTAAAAGGAGACCAAAGGTTAATATATGACATGTGCTTCTGTCCTCATTATGGCACTTTGCAATTCAAAATAGTATAAACTAAGATACATCTTCTGAGGATTTGTGAGTCTTCATTCAAACGCTGTACAGACATCCACATGGGAATTCCATTTTCAGCAAGATGTCCTAGATGTACAGAGTGACAATAGTATAGAACACCAAAAAATGCTGGATAACATGTTTTTTTAAAAAATCTTTAAATCACAGTTGAGCTAGTAGTTGAGAAAATAATTTGGGTTTAGAATGAGAAAGCAATTCTATAAGTATAAGCTAGTCTTGGAAATGGCATTTGCCCTGGGGACATTGGATAACTCTTGTTGGCCTAGAGCCTGAATTTTAACAAAAAGTTGATGACAGCAGCTGAAGTAACAGCTTGGGGGCAGATGTGAGGCCCCACATAAAGTTAAGATTGCTGAAGGGTGACATGTCAGTGAGTGAATCAGAAAGCCCCACCCCACAGAGACTCATCTGTGGCCTTGATTGTACATGTCTAAAGCAAGAAAAAGAAAAATGATTCTGTCCTGAAAATCTTTAACTACAATACTACAATCACACTATGTGTGACCCAGAAAACTTCAATCTAAAAACTGCTCAGAAGTGATTCTAGATTTTTGTACTCTTCCAACATGTGTAAGAAGTAAGAAACTTCATCTCTCAAGGAGGAATCTACCTTCAACTGCAAATCTCAAGGAATTCCCACATTATAAAGTTCAAAGTAATTTAAGTTTACAATCAAAACTGAGCAAACCCACAAAAAGAACAAGAGTCTGGAGGAATAGTAAACTGCAGAATCAGACCTGTAAATACTACAGTTATTGGCCATATCAGATATGGAACCTAAGTTAAGCATATATAATATGTTTACAGAAATAAAAAAGGGAATTGAAAGTTTGATAAGGAAGCAACTATTAAAATTGATCAAGGAATTTGAAAAAGAACCACATGGAACATTTAAAAATAAAAAATGCAATAATTGAAATTAAAAGTCCAATGGATCAGTTTAACAGTAGTTTAGAAGCTAAAGGTAGAATTTCTGAACTAGAAAATATTTCTGAAGAAATTGCTCAGGATATAGTGCAGAGATACAAAAAGATATAAAATATAACAAGGATTAAAGACAGAAGACAGAGAAGGCCCAATTTATGTCTAATCAGATTTCAAGATGGAAGAGATAGAAAGAATAGTGGAGAGGTAATATTCAAAGAAATCACAGCTGTGAATATTCCAGAAATGATCAAAGAAATCAATCCTATAAGCCTGGAAGACCTAGGAATCATAAACAGGATAAAGGAAAAGTAGTCCACACCTAGACTTTTGTAGTACTAAATACCAAAGACAAGTGAAAGATATTTAGTACAGTCACAGAGAAAAATTTCCTACAAAACACCAATAGCTGACTTCTCATCATCAAAAATATGAGCCAGTAGATAATAGTGAAAACATGTTCCAAGAAAAAGAGAAAGTAAAGTAACTGTCATCCAGAATTATACAAACAAAACCATTTCAATAACAAAGGTAAAATATAGACATATTTAGAAAAACAAAATCTAAGAAGTATAAAATTCATAGACCTGTAAAAAAGCAATTTCTATATCTATAGATTGTTCTGCAAGAAGAAAAATGATGCCAGAAAGGTCTGAAAATCAAGAAGGAATGGTGAGCAAAGAAAATGATATGCTGTTAGATAAAACCAAATAAATAGCAACACAGAAGAGTAAAAATATTTTTCTGTTAGAGTGGAAAGAGTGTCAAAAATTTTTAAAAATTTAAAATCCTGAATAACAGCAGTACATATGTTGGAATGATGGTGATGGGGTAAAAGTGATCTAAGAGTCCTGGCATTATTGTGAAGGAGGCAAATGTTGATTAACCTTAAACCATGTCATTGAAATAGCAATGTTAAAATTTCTAGGGAAGTCACTAAAGCATAAGGAAAGAGAGTGTATAATTTCAAACTATTACACAGTCAGGCAGGAGGGAGAAATGAAGCAAAGAAATTCCATCAATTTAAAATAAAGAAGAAATGGAGGAGGAGCTTCAAGATGGTGGAAGAGTGAGACGCAGAGATCACCTTCCTCCCAACAAATACATTAGAAATACATCTACACGTGGAACAACTCCTACAGAACACCCACTGAAAGCTGGCAGAAGACCTCAGACCTCCCAAAAGGCAAGAAACTCCCCACGTACCTGGGTAGGGCAAAAGAAAAAAGAAAAAACAGAGACAAAAGAATAGGGACGGGACCTGCACCAGTGGGAGGGAGCTGTGAAGGAGGAAAGGTTTCCACACACTAGAAGCCCCTTCACGGGTGGAGACTGCAGGTGGCAGAGGGGAAAGCTTCGGAGCTGCGGAGGAGAGCGCAGCCACAGGGGTGCGGAGGGCAAAGTGGAGAGATTCCCGCACAGAGGATCGGTGCCGACCGGCACTCACCAGCACGAGAGGCTTGTCTGCTCACCCGCCGGGGCGGGTGGGGGCTGGGAGCTGAGGCTTGGGCTTCGGTCGGATCCAAGGGAGAGGACTGGGGTTGGCTGCGTGGACACAGCCTGAAGGGGTTAGTGCACCACAACTAGCCAGGAGAGAGTCCGGGAAAATGTCTGGAGCTGCCGAAGAGGCAAGAGACTATTGTTTCAGGGTACACGAGTAGAGGGGATTCAGAGCACCATCTAAACGAGCTCCAGATACCAGCACAAGCCGCAGCTATCAGCGCGGACCCCAGAGACAGGCATGAGATGCTAAGGCTGCTGCTGCAGCCACCAAGAAGCCGGCGTGTTGGGCTTCCCTGGTGGCGCAATGGTTGAGAATCTGCCTGCCAATGCAGGGGACACGGGTTCAAGCCCTGGTCTGGGAAGATCCCACATGCCGCGCAGCAACTAGGCCCATGAGCCACAGCTACTGAGCCTGTGCGTCTGGAGCTTGTGCTCCACAGCAAGAGAGGCCGCGACAGTGAGAGGCCTGCGCACCATGTTGAAGAATGGCCCCTGCTCGCTGCAAATAGAGAAAGCCCTTGCACGGAAACGAAGACCCAACACAGCCAAAAATTAATTAGTTAATTAATTAATTTAAAAAAAAAAAAAAGAAGAAGCCTGCGTGCAAGCACAGGTCACTCTCCACACCTCCCTTCCCGGAAGCCTGTGCAGCCCGCCACTGCCAGGGTCCCGTGATCCAGGGACAACTTCCCCAGGAGAGCACAGGGCGCCTCAGCCTAGTGCAACATCACACTGGCCTCTGCCGCCGCAGGCTCGCCCCACACTCTGTACCCCTCCCTCCCCCGGCCTGAGTGAGCCAGACCGCCCTAATCATCTGCTCCTTTAACCCCATCCTGTCTGAGCGAAGAACAGATGCCTACACGCACAGGCAGGGCCAAATCCAAAGCTGAACCCTGGAAGCTGTGCGAACAAAGAAGAGAAAAATCTCTCCCAGCAGCCTCAGGAGCAGTGGATTAAATCTGCACAATCAACTTGATGTAACCTGCATCTGTGGAATACCTGAAGAGACAATGAATCATCCCAAATTGAGGAGGTGGACTTTGGGAGCAAAGATTTTTTTTTTTTTTCCGTTTTTCGCTTTTTGTGAATGTGTCTGTGTATGCTTCTGTGTGTGATTTTGTCTATATAGTTTGCTTTTACGATTTGCCCTAGGGTTCTCTCTGTCCTTTTTTTTTTTTTTTACTATAGTTTTTAGCGCCTGTTATCATTGGTGGATTTGTTTTTTGCTTTGGTTGCTCTCTTCTTTCTTTCTTTCTTTCTTTATTATTTTTAAATTTTTTTAATAATTATTTTTTATTTTAATAACTTTTTTTTTTTTATTTTATCTTCTTTTTCTCTTTCTTTTTTTTCTCCCTTTTACTCTGAGCCGTGTGAATGACAGGGTCTTGGTGCTCCAGCCAGGTGTCAGGGCTGTGCCTCAGAGGTGGGAGAGCCAAGTTCAGGACATTGGTCCACAAGAGACCTCCCAGCTCCACATAATATCAAACGGTGAAAATCTCCCAGAGATCTCCATCTCAACACGAAGACCCAGCTCCAGTCACCGACCAGCAAGCTACAGTGCTGGACAACCTATGCCAAACGACTAACAAGACAGGAACACAACGCCACCCATTAGCAGAGGGCTGCCTAAAATAATAATAAGGCCACAGACACCCCAAAACACACCACCAGATGTGGAACAGCCCACAAGAAAGAAAAGATCCAGCCTCATCCACCAGAACACAGGCACTAGTCCCCTCCACCAGGAAGCCCACACAACCCACTGAACCAACCTTAGCCACTCGGGGCAGACACTAAAAACAACGGGAACTACGAACCTGTAGCCTGCAAAAGGAGACCCCAAACACACAAACACAGTAAGTTAAGCAAGATGAGAAGACCCAGAAGAAGAAGAGAAAAAGAAAGGGACTGAGAAAATATTTGAAGAGATTATAGTTGAAAACTTCCCTAATATGGGAAAGGAAATAGTTAATCAAGTCCAGGAAGCACAGAGAGTCCCATACAGGATAAATCCAAGGAGAAACATGCCAAGACACATATGAATCAAACTATCAAAAATTAAATAAAAAGAAAAAATATTAAAAGCCACAAGGGAAAAACAACAAATAACACACAAGGGAATCCCCATAAGGTTAACAGCTGATCTTTCGGCAGAAACTCTGCAAGCCAGAAGGGAGTGGCAGGAGATATTTAAAGTGATGAAGGGGAAAAACCTGAAACCAAGATTACTCTACCCAGCAAGGATCTCATTCAGATTTGATGGAGAAATTAAAACCTTTACAGATAAGCAAAAGCTAAGACAATTCAGCACCACCAAACCAGCTTTACAACAAATACTAAAGGAACATCTCTAGACAGGAAACACAAAAGAGAAGGAAAAGACCTACAATAACAAACCTGAAACATATAAGAAAATGGTAATAGGAACATACATATCCATAATTACCTTAAATGTAAATGGATTAAATGACCAACCAAAAGACATAGATTGGATGAATGGATACAAAAACAGGACCTGTATATATGCTGTCTACGGGAGACCCACTTCAGACCTAGGGACACATACAGACTGAAAGTGAGGGGATGGAACAAGATATTCCATGCAAATGGAAATCAAAAGAAAACTGAAGTAGCAATTCTCATATCAGACAAAATACACTTTGAAACAAAAACTATTGCAAGAGACAAAGAAAGACACTACATAATGATCAAGGTATCCATCCAAGAAGAAGATATAACAATTGCAAATATTTATGCACCCAACATAGGAGCACCTCAGTACATAAGGCAAAAACTAACAGCCATAAAAGGGGAAACCGACAGTAACAAAATCACAGTAGGGGACATTAACACCCCACTTTCACCAATGGATAGATCATCCAAAATAAAAACAAATAAGGAAACACAAACTTTAAATGATACATTAAACAAGATGGACTTAATTGATATTTATAGAACATTCCATCCAACAATAACAGAATACACTTTCTTCTCAAGTGCTCATGGAACATTCTCCAGGTTAGATCATATCTTGGGTCACAAATCAAGCCTTGGTAAATATAAGAAAAGTGAAATCATATCAAGTATATTTTCCAACTACAGCGCTATGAGACTAGATATCAATTACAGGGAAAAATCAGCAAAAAATACAAACATATGGAGGCTAAACAATACACTACTTAATAACCAAGAGATCACTGAAGAAATCAAAGAGGAAATCAAAAATTACCTAGAAAAAAATGGAAATGAGAACAAGATGACCCAAAACCTATTGGATGCAACAAAAGCAGTTCTAAGAGGGAAGGTTATGGCAATACAATCTTACCTTAAGAAACAAGAAACATCTCAAATAAACAACCTAACCTTACACCTAAAGCAATTAGAGAAAGAAGAACAAAAAACCCAAAAAAAAAAAAAAGGGAGAAGACTCAAATCAACAGAATTAGAAATGAAGAAAGAGAAGTAACAAATGACACTGCAGAAGTACAAAGGACCATGAGAGATTACTACAAGCAACTATATGCCAATAAAATGGACAACCTGGAAGAAATGGACAGCAAGCAATGATGAACAACACAATAAATGAAATTAAAAATTCTCTAGAAGGGATCAATAGCAGAATAACTGAGGCAGAAGAACGGAGAAGTGACCTGGAAGATAAAATAGTGGAAATAACTACTGCAGAGCAGAATAAAGAAAAAAGAATGAAAAGAATCAAAGACAGTCTCAGAGACCTTTGGGACAACATTTAACACACCAACATTCAAATTATAGGGGTCCCATCAGTGGTTGAGAGTCTGCCTGCCGATGCAAGGGACACGGGTTCATGCCCCAGTCCAGGAGGATCCCACAGGCCGCAGAGTGGCTGGGCCCATGGGCCATGGCCACTGGGTGGGCCTGCGCATCCAGAGCCTGTGCTCCGCAACAGGAGGGGCCACAGCAGTGAGAGGCCCGCGTACTGCAAAAAAAAAAAAAAAAAAAAATCTTCCAACACACAAAAGCCCAGGACCAGATGGCTTCACAGGCGAATTCTATCAAACATTTAGAGAAGAGCTAACACCTATCCTTCTCAAACTCTTCCAAAAGATAGCAGAGGGAGGAACACTCCCAAACTCATTCTATGAGGCCACCATCACCCTGATACCAAAACCAGACAAAGACATCACAAAGAAAGAAAACTACAGACCAATATCACTGATGAACATGGATGCAAAAATCCTCAACAAAATACTAGCAAACAGAATCCAACAGCACATTAAAAGGATCATACACCATGATCAAGTGGGGTTTATCCCAGGAATGCAAGGATTCTTCAATATACGCAAATCAATCAACGTGATACACCATATCAACAAATTGAAGGAGAAAAACCATATGATCATCTCAATAGATTCAGAGAAAGCTTTTGACAAAATTCAACACCCATTTATGATAAAAACCCTCCAGAAAGTAGGCATAGAGGGAACATAACTCAACATAATAAAGGCCATATTTGACAAATCCACAGCCAACGTCATTCTCAATGGTGAAAAACTGAAACCATTTCCACTAAGATCAGGAACAAGACAAGTGTGCGCACTCTCACCACTCTTATTCAACATAGTTTTGGAAGTTTTAGCCACAGTAATCAGAGAAGAAAAAGAAATAAAAGGAATCCAAATCAGAAAAGAAGTAAAGATGTCACCATTTGCAGATGACATGACACTATACATAGAGAATCCTAAAGATGCTACCAGAAAACTACTAGAGCTAATCAATGAATTTGGTAAAGTAGCAGGATACAAAATTAATGCACAGAAATCTCTTGCATTCCTATACACTAATGATAAGAAATCTGGAAGAGAAATTAAGGATCCACTCCCATTTACCATTGCAAAAAAATGAATAAAATACCTAGGAATAAACCTACCTAAGGAGACAAAAGACGTATATGAAGAAAACTATAAGACACTGATGAAAGTAATTAAAGATGATACAAACAGATGGAGAGATATACCATGTTCTTGGTTTGGAAGAATCAACATTGTGGAAATGACTCTACTACCCAAAGCATTCTACAGATTCAATGTAATCCCTATCAAGCTACCACTGGCATTTTTCACAGAACTAGAACAAAAAATTTCATATTTTGTATGGAAACAGAAAAGACCCTGAATAGCCAAAGCAATCTTGAGAAAGCAAAATGGAGCTAGAGGAATCAGGCTTCCAGACTTCAGACACTACAAAGGTACAGTAATCAAGACAGTATGGTACTGGCACAAAAACAGAAATATAGATCAATGGAACAGGATAGAAAGCCCAGAGATGAACCCACGCACATATGGTCACCTTAACTTTGATAAAGGAGGCAAGAATATACAGTGGAGAAAAGA
>NC_041228.1:57790409-57797706 GCF_002837175.3 Physeter macrocephalus | reverse complement strand
ACCAAGCAATCCCACTACTGGGCATATACCCTGAGAAAACCATAATTCAAAAAGAGTCATGTACCACAATGTTCATTGCAGCTCTATTTACAATAGCCAGGACAAGGAATCAACCTAAGTGTCCATCAACAGATGAATGGATAAAGATGTGGCACATATATACAATGGAATATTACTCAGCCATAAAAAGAAACGAAATAGAGTCATTTGTAGTGAAGTGGATGGACCTAGAGTCTGTCATACAGAGTGAAATAAGTCAGAAAGAGAAAAACAAATACCGTATGCTAACACATATATATGGAATTTAAAAAACAAACCCAAAAAATGGTCTTGAAGAACCTAGGGGCAAGACGCGAATAAAGACGCAGACCTAATAGAGAATGGACTTGAGGATACGGGGAGGGGGAAGGGTAAGCTGGGACAAAGTGAGAGAGTGGCATGGACATATATACACTACCAAACGTAGAATAGATAGCTAGTGGGAAGCAGCCGCATAGCACAGGGAGATGAGCTCAGTGCTTTGTGACCACCTAGAGGGGTGCAATAGGGAGGGTGGGCGGGAGGGAGATGCAAGAGATATGGGGACATATGTATATGTATAACTGATTCACTTTGTTATAAAGCAGAAACTAACACACCATTGTAAAGCAATTATACTCCAATAAAGATGTTTAAAAAAAAAAGAAAAAAGAAATGGAGTTTTAAAAATAGGAAATGTGGGACATAAAGTACAAAATATGATTTCGGACATTAATCCAAATATTTCAGTAATTCCATTAAACGAAAATAGATTAAATTTTCTCTTTCTAAAGATTATCAGGATTTTTAAACACAATCCAGTTATGTGCCGATTAGAAGAGATATAGCTAAAACATAAGAATATAGAAAATTTGAAAGAAAAGGGATAGAAAAAAAATTGAAAATAAAGCTGGTTTAGCTATATAGCTAGTAAAAATGGACTCTTTCAAAAAAATTAAGAGGCTTAATTCACAGGGAGTATATAAGAATATAAATTTGTAAATTAACATCTAACCCTACAAAGCAAAAACTCAGAGAATGACAAGAAAGGAATAAATCCATCAAAATAGTGAAGACTTTAATCCAGCCCTGCCAGTATTTGATAAACCATACAAACAAATAGCGGCAAAGATAATGAGGTTTAAAAAACTGAAAAAATTGTTCTCATAGACATATATAAGCATACCTCATTTTATTGCACTTTTCTTAATAGCACTTTGCAGATAATGCAGTTATTACAAGTTGAAGGTTTGTGGCAACTCTGTGTCAAGGAATTATATCAGTACAATTTTTTCAACAGCATTACTTTTAATTAAGAGGTGTACCTTGGGGATTTTTTCTGTTTTTTTTTTTTTTTTTTTTTTTGCGGTACACGGGCCTTTCACTGTTGTGGCGTCTCCCGTTGCAGAGCACAGGCTCCGGACGCGCAGGCTCAGGGGCCATGGCTCACGGGCCCAGCTGCTTTGCGGCATGTGGGATCTTCCCGGACCGGGGCACGAACCTGTGTCCCCTGCATCAGCAGGCGGACTCTCAACCACTGCACCACCAGAGAAGCCCTGTTTTTTTAAGTATAATGCTATTCCACACTTAATAGACTACAGTATAGTGTAAACATAACTTTGATATGCACTAGGAACCCAAAATGTTCTTGTGATTAGCTTTATTGCAGTGGTCTGGAACCAAACCCACAATGTATCTGAGGTATGACTATATAAAATAATAGATTGGGTCATAGATTGCATAATATTTATACAACAAAATAATATATAGCCATGAAAAATTAATCATAACAATAATCTAAAGAAGAAAAAAAGTATAATACATAATTTAAAGAAAGCAAATTCCAGGAGAATAGACATATTATGATTCAATGTATATAAAGTGTAAAAATGGACAAACTTATTTAGAGACGTAAATACATGTGGTAAAATAAAAGAGAAAATGAATAGCATGTTTAACACAACTTCAGGAGAATGGTTCATTCTGGATGGTACAGACGTGCATTCAGAAGGGAAACTGAAGAGCTTCAAAGAACTGGTAATTTCTTTTTTTAAAATAAATGTGTCCAGGGGCTTCCCTGGTGGCGCAGTTCGTGCCCCTGTCCGGGAGGATCCCACATGCCACGGAGCGGCTGGGCCCGTGAGCCATGGCCACTGAGCCTGCGTGTCCGGAGCCTGTGCTCTGCAACGGGAGGGGCCACAACAGTGAGAGGCCCGCGTACCACAAAAAAATAAAAATAAAAAATAAATAAATGTGTCAAAATATTCATTTTTTATTATTATTGCTGTTGCTGTTTAAACTGTGGTTTCATGTTATATATGTTCTTATGTCTAACATACAGCACATTAAGACATTGAAAAATATGTACATATGGAGTCTAATGGAAAAACTTTACTGAAAAGCATTAAGTGACTTTCTGGAAGCTACAAGCAAGTCTGTAGGACAGTTCTCACATCCAAATCAATGATTTTCTTGACTGTGCACAAATAGGCCTTATCCTACAGAATATTACTCTTATCATGTCAGCCCTACATAAAATGAGGTCATTTTTGAAAGTTTGCTGATAAAATGACAGAATCAAAAACTCTAACGACTTTAAATGACTTTAAATTATTTCTCAAGTTTGAGACAGGACATATTTCATGAATTTTATAAGCAGTTCTTACAACAGGCCATGATTTGTCCTTATGTGGCAACATGTACCTAGACAAAAAGACTAGAAATGGAAACCCCATTGGAAAATCAGATTATACAAATGTTGGCATCTTCAAGAATTCTAGAAAAGACTTTCTTAAAAAAGATAAATTGGGAGATGTTGAAGGAGCATTAGAACCATGGCTGATCTGAGTAACCAAGCAGGAACTTGGTGGGGGAAGGGAGAGTAGGCAGTAATTATTAAAATACGTAAGACTGTTCCAGTTTAAAACACATTTTGATCCTCAAGTCTTTGCAAATCAGTATAAATTTAGCCTTATTTTACAGAAGATAAAATTTGTATTAAAATATATTGAAAAATTCTTAAAGCTGTTCAATAAGTTGTTTATCCTTCAATGTTTATCAGCATGAACATGGATAAGAGTCACTGAACTATAAACAGCTAGGTTTCAAGCATTAAACATTTACTATCCTATTTTTATGCGCAAAATTTTTGCCCTAATTTCTAGGTATAGTTGAGAAATTCATTTTAATTATCTCTGTTCTCCTTTCTGTTGTTCTCAGCCCCATGCTACTCTGCGGTGTGAAACTGATAATGATCAGAAAGCTGATAAAACATGTGGGAGCAGAAGCTGAAGATGGTGAACTATTTTTGCAGATAAAATAACAATATAAATTTTAGCAAATTTGGGTTTGTTTTTAAGATTTTTTTAAAATAAATTTCTGTTCATGTTAGAACCAAAACACAGAACCATAATGAGATAACAGTCAAAGTTGAACCAACAAGAGTTGCAGTTCAATGGGAGTCAATAAATATGGCATCTTGCTGCCCCTACCTGGTTACCATGGCAGGTTGTGCCTAAAATTGCCTGGAAAGATGTGCTGTCTTACACAAATTTGAAACAAAATCTTCTAGACAACTTAACCCCCAAATATAAGCATCATCTGTACGACAAGTTCACGATTTCTCTTGGGCACATTTTTTTTCAGTTTTTGTTGAAGCCCAGACCCTAGAAATTGACGAAACTAAGGGCTGGATTCCACCCCTGAGGCATATGATAAAAAGCTCTCCTGGAAGAGGAGAAAGGGTTAACATGAATTATTCTGGGGGTCCTCCAGAGTCTGCCACAGTAAACAATACAAATATGTGTGTGGCAGGATCATTTTTTTTTAATATTAACATATCTTCCCAAGTATATTTCCCCTCTTTGACTTTCAAACTATCCCACACACTCCACACACTTTCAGGCAGTTAGGTTACTTCTGCATGATGGTCTTAGTCCATCCAGGCTACTATAATAGAATAGCATAGACTGGGTGGCTTGTAAACAACAATCTGTATTTCACAGCTCTGGAGGCTGAGAAGTTCAAGATCAAGGCAGCAGCAGATTTGGTGTCTTGGGAAGGCCTGCTTCCTGGCTTACAGGTGGTCATCTTCTCACTGTGTGCTCAAAGAGCAGAAGAGACAAGGGAACCCTTTGGGGTCCCTTTAATAAGGGCACTAATCCTATTCGTGAAGCCTCCATCTTCATGAGTTAATCACCTCCTAACAGCCCCACCTCTTAAAACCATCACACTGGGGATTAGGATTTCAACATATGAGTTTTGGAGGGAGATAAACATTCAGTCCGTTGCAATGATTGTCTCAGAAGCAAAGTATGTCAAGGCAAAACGTCTGAACAAGTCTTCCTGGTTTTGATTTCCAAAAGGAAAATGGAGAGAACTTGGGACTTAGGCCAAACTTTTGAGAAAAATTGAAGATTAGAGAGAGTGAAACTTACCTTTAAGTCTCCACACTATTTGCCCAAGCTGGGAAGGGAATTGGGGGAAAGCAATAGGAAGAGAGGTAATGGAAATAAATATATTAGAGAGATTGGAGGATGGAGAAATCACTAAAGTAAAGGAGTACTCAGAAAGGCATATTCAAGCAACCAGGAGTGGTGCAGGAAAAGTAAGTCATCATATCCATACCTTCAGTTGCTACGTGACTGAGTGTGAATGTAACAGATAACTGACCTTCTCATTGGCCTTCTGATGGGAAGTCCCTCTGGTATGCCAGTATTTCACCAGCAGGAGCAACACCATCCATGCCTTGAGAGTCGCCCAGTTTCTATCCAACTTATTCCATATGAACTAAACACTAAATATGTGCTTTGGTATAGACCAGAACAGAATAAATCAGAGAGAAAGAAGCGGGGTGGTGTCCTAGATACATAATGATCTGCTGAAGGGACTGTTATAGAAAATACCATTAGATACTTGTCTGGTAGGAACAGGGTCTAGAAAGAATAAGCTCCATTCTCCCTAGACTAGGATCCCTGACAACACTACTCCTCCTCTCCAGCTATTCCTATCCCCTCTCCCCTCCCTGCCCTTGCTTACTTGTTTTGCAAGAAAAAATGTTATAACAACAAACACTTATTATGCTTTATAGTATACAAAAAGCTCTCTCACATGTAACTTCATTCATCTTCAAACAGTTCTGTGAGATTGGCAGGTCAATTCCCATTGTTATCCCCAATTAACTGATGAGTGAAACTGAGGCTCTGAGAGGTTATGTAAGTTACCCAAGAGCACACAGGCACTAGAAGGTGGCAATAGTCCCAGTCTGTTGATTATCTGTGGTTCTATTGTTCCTTCACTACCATTTTGACCCTGCTCCGAGGTAGAGCAAGCTGTTCCCTACAGTTTAAGAGGCCCTGAAGCCCTTCTCTCGTGAAATGTTTCTTCCCAGACCTTCTTAAGTTCCAGAATACCCTGCCTTAGAGACACTACTCTAAGTTTAGGCAAGGTCTCCAGGAGGCCATTGGTAAAATGAGCCATTCAACCTGGGCTCCCTTAACTGAGACGTCTATGGGCCAGGACTACTGTTTAAGAAACTTAAATGAAAGAACAGACAAAGTGACTATCATGGAGTAAAGGCTCAATAAATAGTGGGTTTCTTTTTTCTAGTTAAAAAAATTTTCAGGAACTTTTTGACCCCCATGACATAATTCCTTTTCTTTCCGAGTAAATAAATAAATAACATAGCCATGAATAATATAACTTCATGTAATTCCAGTGGTAAAATAAAATCTCAGAAAGTTTTTCTTTTAAATCTCAACAAATCTTTCTGAAAATAATGAGCCCCCAGAATCAGCATCCCAAAGGAAAACAGTTTGCTTACCTTAACTCTACTCTTGAGTCGTAAAATACTAAAAATTATTTTCACAAAAATTACTGAATTTATCAGTTCCCCTAGCTCTGTGGCATATGAGCATAAAGAATAATACACCCTGGGACTATGTAAAAGCCTAGATTAGTATTGAATGAACAGCAAAGGATAAACAGGACTCTCTGCTCTGCTCTCACTGAAGACAAACACAAACAGTAAGCAGAGAATCAGGCATGGATCAAGCCCATGAGTGCACGCATTGGTTACTGCAATACCAACAGGGCTTTTAAAATGTCAAAGGGAAAATATACTTTTAATAAAAATACATGAAACCTGTGTTGAAAAATTAATGTAGCACACTGTGTGCAAATAAACCCCTACATGAATAGAAAGTTGAGATTATCTCCATGCATCAGTAAACCTCAGGTGACAAATCACTGGTGACAATTTCTCCCCCCCTTTCAAATACGATTAGAGGTCTTTGGGGGATTGTCAATGCATAACTGGGGTCAAAGATTTTAACTCAAACAACCTAGATATGCAGAGAAAATGTTTTGTTGTTGTTGTTTACAGTTTTCCACATGAGCCCCCATCCTCTGGTTAGAGCTAAAATTTTTAAATGAATATCTAACCCAGTTTGGACCTAGACTGATTTGACAACTTAAATGGTCCCTTCAGGCAATATTCTCCCTAGGAGTGGGGAGGGAAGTCGCTCAGATTTCTTCTGCCTCTCTCTACTCATCTCTGAAAGAAGGCAGTTGGGTGTATATGTGGGGAGAGAAGGACAGGAGTGTGAAATGGGGAGATGAGTGACCTTGAGGGTGGTGTTCTGGTCTTCTAGTTGGTGTTGTCTTAACCATCCGGTTGCTGTCTTGGCATTCATGGCTGGAGTCTGTAACTGATCTCATTCTCCCAATTTGGTCATAACCCAGTTCATTCTCTGGCCAATTCGGTCTACTTGGGCACCTCCTGGCTCCAAAATCCTGAGGTTCCCTGCCAGCCTCCAAGGCCAACTCTGAGGTCAGCCCCCCATCTCCTTGGGAACTGATGGTGGTTCAGGAAAGCTAACCCTAGGAGGTTCCAGCTCCCTGACAACACTACACAACCAAAGGTATGGAGGTGTGTTCGGTGCTGGAAAAGTTAGAAAAGGTCTCTCTTCGCAGAGCCCCAAAAGGGAGTTAGGGCCTATAGCCTTCTCCCTTCACCTCCTCGCAGCCTACACCCTGAATCTACCCTCACCATCCACCGAGGGGAAGCGGGGGCCCACATCCGATCAATGTGCTCCTTCCTTCTCTTCCTCTCTGGCCACTCCCCATCCTCCTCCTCCAGAGTTGGGAATGAGGTGGGCTTTGCTCTTTCTTCGACATTCTGTATCCATCAGGCACAGGGCTTTGCCATCATGGATGGAGGGGGTACCTTCTCTGTGGGGGATCTTCCCGGTTTAGTACCTGATATGTTAGACGGAAAAAT
>NC_041228.1:57770142-57790234 GCF_002837175.3 Physeter macrocephalus | reverse complement strand
CCATGGCTCACGGGCCCAGCCGCTCCGCGGTATGTGGGATCTTCCCGGACCGGGGCACGAACCTGTGTCCCCTGCATCTGCAGGCGGATTCTCAACCACTGCGCCACCAGAGAAGCCCTAGACGGAAAAATAAAGAGATCTGGAAAATGGTCTCTCAAGATCATAGTCTGGGTTATTGTTGGAAGCCAACCTGGAGCCTCTGTGCCATGACAGGGCATGGAACAACACCAAGACAGCGCTGCAGGGCAGTGCTGCGCCCAGGAAGCTGACTACATCTCTTCTGATCTGTTTTGTAATTTTGTGCTTCTGCCTTGAAAAAGTACATGGGGGATTTGCCCCCCGTCCCAAGCTAAACCGTGTAAAACATCCTCTTCCCCCTCCCAAACCAAAACCTACGAATTGGAACTTTTTAACAACAGCCCCTGGCTGGTGGGAGAAAAAACAAACAACCTGGAAATGTAGGGTTGTTTCTATGGAAAACACCTATAACAAAAAAACAGTGGCCCTACATGGGAGTAATAAATGATTATGGGTATTGTTGGTTTTGGTATAAGGATAAATTAATCATACAGAGTCAAATGCCAACATTGGAATTGTTGACTCGTCCATTCAGACAAAGCTTCTTGCCCAGAAGAACATAGTGATAGATTGTGGCGAGCATTGCCCTCTGAGGAATGCGCCATTAAGACCCTCATAGCCTCAGGGCCCGATTGTACTCTCCTTGGTATGCATCCTGGACTTCATGGTATGAACGTAAAAAAGGAGATGGCCTTTGGCCAGAGCGCTCCAGGGACCTGCTCAGATACTGAGAGTCCCTGGTTGTTCCCTAAAGCTAGGAAAAGCAACCCTGGAGGGGAAGTTGGTGCCTTTGTGGAACGAGCAATAAACCCGCTGATGCAGACATGGTGGCGACTGAGCCGAGATAAAAATCCAGTTCTATAGAACAATGTTTATACAAAGTTTCTGCTTTAGGGCACAATGACTGTGCAAAGTCCCTGCTTTAGGAGTATATATATGACTATGCTTTGTTAATAAATTTGCCTTGCAACCATGAGTTGCTTGTGCCCTTCTGATCCCATACCTTGGTGCTTTCCGTTCCCCACCCCTTCTCGTCGATTGTTGCTGCACTTTGAGGACCCGCCGCGGCTGGCGGCAATAGATTAAATTGTGAACTATATTGTAGATGATTTAGGGGATACATTGTTAAAACCTGTCCATGCGGACCTCTGGGACACATAGGAAAGGTCAGGAAACTTCCCCCTCCATAGTTTGATGTTTTGAGAACCTTTAGAATTACTTTAAAAGTACATCTAGAAATATTAGGTACAATCTATTGTAAATATTTTTGAGGTTTTAGCTAAGCACCTGTTGATGTAATCACTTAGGGTATATAAATCTGACTGTGAGAGAATAAGGAGATAGATCATGCTTGTACATACATAGTGTTATTGATTTATTTAACTTTCCCTCGCCGACGCTGTCCATCCCTCGGGTATTCCTGGACCTGCAGGAGACATTTGCTTCACAGATAATTGGAGTAAATAGAAACATTTATCCTGATGTAGCAAATGTTGGGGCTGGAAGAATATATATATGGGAACAGCATAGCTGCTGCCTTCAGATACATCGTGGTTTAGAAGTGGAAACCAAGTCTGATCCATATGACTCCAAGGGGCAAAGTTAAGATTAAAGAAAGAGTTAATGGGAAAGGTAATTTGGTTTAGCTTTCTAATAATCAAAGCTGTCTAAATAGGGAGTGGGTTGACACCTCGAGATTCAATGATTATATCCTAACTGGGATTATTCAAGCCGGGCCACGTGACCACTTAATAAGGATGTCATGATGATTATTTAAAGGTGTTAAGTATGCTGAGTTTCTATACTTCTTAAAGTCTTTAAGCTGAAGGTTTCAGAAATTCAACTACCTGATAAAAGATAAAGAACCACAGTAACATAATAGTGCCGGCAGGAAGATCGTCCATGGCCATTTTTTGATGTTAATCACCGAGCTATTAAATAGGAAAAATTCAAATTACCTATTTGTGATATAATCGGAGTTGAAAGCACAGTTTATGACAAAACTGGTGAAAATAAGGCCATAGGAGGGAGACCAGAAAGTTTTGGCAAAGGATGCTTCAAAGAATTAGAGGGAAATAAAGACCACTCTGGTTTGGTTAAATAAGAGAGAAAAGCATCATTACAGTGATTCTATAAATAGGAGAAAAAAAGATATAAGGTATAAATGCTGAAATGGTGGTGGTGGTGTTGTTAAACTTAAGATGATGACATTTCTGAAGATTTAAATTATTTTTTGAGTCCCAAGCAACCTCAGATTATATCTTTATTGATTCTTTCCTTCCCTTCTTTAGCATTTTGCCAAGAGTGGTGACTGGAGACAGTATAGCTGGGTACTGATAACTGTTAACAGGCAATTAATAACAGGTATAGGAAGAGAAGGAGGAAGCAGAGGACAATTAGAAGGATGCAGATAGGGGCTGCATCACTGGTCATCCTTGTCATAATGTCATGACCCACAAACCCATATTCATTAAGGAGATGGCAGGGAAAGGGATAGAGTCAAACTAGACAAAAGTGGGTCTGCAGTGCCTGGAAAGTCAGTGCAGGATGAAGCAGACATGTCTCTGGGAGTGGAAGTCAGAAGAAAGGAGGTATATAGGCACTGAATGTGTACTAGGTGCCAGCCACTGCCATACGCACTTTGTATCCTGTTAACTCATTCATTCTTCACTTCTACCCTCATAGGAAAGTATTCATAATCTCTTTTCACATTTAATGAAAATGAAAATGAGACCCAAATAGATTGCATATCCCAGGTCACACAGCCAGTTACGGATTGCTGGGGATTTTAAATCCCAAAGCTTATGGTCTTTCCACTACATCACACTAGCAAAATGTGCTCGGGCATGAGCAGATAAAGATAAGTGACAAGTGATGCCAGAGACTGGAGCCAGGTGGCAAAAATAAATCAAGCAGGAATGGATACATCAAGCAGATGGAGGGAGGGACTTGGGGAATGCATGGGGAAGGCTGGGGGTGTCTAAGATTCACAGCCAGACTGTCCATTTGAATAAGCCAGAAATCCAGGAGCTAGAAAGATATCAAACACAGAAGAGGACAAGGGCATTCTCAAGAAAACACCCCTGACAAAATGCTCCAAAACCTTTGGGTACTGTTACTACAATCTTGTCTTTTATTCTTCTTTCTTCTTTATTAGGATTTTCCATCTCCTGAACAGAGGGGAAGAGGATGCCTTCCTCATTCCATTCTTCATTCTTCCTTCACCAATGCTATAACCTGTGATTATGAGCCAGCCAAGGTAAAGCTGCATCAAGAGGTAAAGACTGACCTGAAAAGACTCAAGAGAGATTTTAGAAAGAAGTCACCACTCTGTTTCTTGTTGTCAAATTTTGGGGGATTCATTTTTCCATAGAATCCATGAATCTCCTTACCGTGTGTGATCCACGAGTCATCAGTATCATCAGAACAAGTACAAAGGGAGAAAAAAGACAAACTGAGCAAGCGGGCTAAGCCTGCCATTTTACAGACTGCAGCTTGCATGGTCAGATTTAGTCATTTTTAATCAACTGAAAGCCCATTTTGCATTTGGACAAAAGCCCTATTTTAGTAATTTTCCAAGCGAAAGCATGAAAAACAAATGTCTTGCAACTAAACAAGTGAAAGGATATACTATGTAAGACACTCTCAAAGAATACAGTAATTACCACAAATATAAGGTACTATAATTGTGTTCTCAGAAATAGATCTATTCAAAGAAGGCTTTCATATATGTGATTATGCATGACAGCTAAATGAAGCAGACATCAGCAAGGTTTGTCAATATGCAAATACGATTTCTACCAGTCCATTCTGATATGGTTTATCAAATGGCATTAAACGTCTCAAAAGAAACAGACTTCTCTTATTTCCCTAACACATAGCAAACACCTCTCTTTCCACACATGTGAAATAGTCTCTTCATCTATTGTAACACATTGCTCCCAACAATTAGATTTATGTTCTTTGGATTCTGTTAAGGGTGCAATTTTTCACAGTTACTGTACCTTATTATAATCTAGGTAAAACTCATTTAAATGATTTGTGTTACTGAGAGAGTAATAACATCCATTAGAAACTGTTTTGCTTGACCAGGGAGTTAAAATACGATATAGTCTCAGACGTGACTCCTTGCCTTTTTAAGGCCACACTGACTCCTGAAATGAAAACATCTAGGTAAATGTGTATGTGCAAACACACACATACAGCCACACCCACACATTTTCTCTCTCAGGAAATCCAGAGCATGTTTTACTAGGTTTCATTGTAACTGAATGGCATATGATTGAAATGTAAAGTTACCATTGCAAAGACCTCCCACAGACATCCTTTTAAGCTCCAGGATAAGGGCCCTGTGGCATATTCGTGCAGATTTACTCTGGGGGCTGTTCACAAATGGCTCTGTCAAAGCATAACATGTGACTTCCATAATTGAATGTTATTTACATCAGAATGAAATGAGACTGCTTAACTATTAGTGTGAGGTTCCTGATTTTGGCGCTACAGACTGGAGAAATATCTTCTGTTTCCAGGAAAATCGTTTCCCAATTTGTCCTACGTTTGGTTAGTAATCTCGCTCAGAGGCGGAGAGAGTCAGAGAGCCTTCGCTGAGCCCAGGCACGTTCAGCACTTAGCAAGCCAGGGAAGAAAAAAGACTGGGGCTTGGGCCTTGGCGACTTCAGCATCCCACCCTCAACACGGAGGGGCAGGGACCGCGCTGAGAGAGCTCACAAGGTGAGACCCCTGCACAGGGCCAGGAAGAGGAGAATAGGATCTTCGAAGTAGCATGGCGTCATATAGTGACTGCCTGTCAATGGGCACAAAAGAAAATTTCATCTGGAGGCCGTAGACGCCCACCTCCCAGATTTCCAGACTCAACTTGAGCACACAGGGCCAACATAAGGGGAAAGCTCATTTAAAAAAAAAAAAAAAAAAAAAGAAAACTAACCTGAAGAATCTTTTTTTTTTTAACATCTTTATTGGAGTATAATTGCTTTACAATGGTGTGTTAGTTTCTGCTTTACAACAAAGTGAATCAGTTATACATATACATATGTTCCCATAGCTCCTCCCTCTTGCGTCTCCCTCCCTCCCTTTATTGGAGTATAATTGCTTTACAATTGTGTGTTAGTTTCTGCCCTATAACACAGCAAATCAGCTATACGTATACATATGTTCCCATATCTCTTCCCTCTTGCGTCTCCCTCCCTCCCACCCTCCCTATCCCACCCCTCTAGGTGGTCACAAAGCACCGAGCTGATCTCCCTGTGCTATGCGGCTGCTTCCCACTAGCTATCCACCCTACGTTTGGTAGTGTCAACCTGAAGAATCTTAAAGGAACAACACCCTCAAGCTCACAGGGGACCCCAAGATCTTCTAGGGGGAGCTCAAGTTGCCCAGAATTTGGAATATTACTCAAAGACAGGAACCACAGCTTCTTGGTAGTCATTAGTATGCCGCAGCAAATTGGAAAGTGTGTGTTTGTTTCAGAACCTCACTGGAGCATTTTCCTTTGCATTATCCACTATACCTCTCTCTGTCTGCCTCCCAGTTTAACTCAACAAGTGTTTGTGAAACACCTACTATGCTCATGTCTCTGTGCTTGTTATTACAAGAACATGCCAGATGAAAAAAAATCTAGTCTCTGGCTTCGAAGGGTAGGTGGCCTGGTAAGAGAGACAGTCCTGTAAAGAACCTGTCTATCCAGTCTAGTAAAGGAGAGAGAGACTGTATAACTACTTATAGTAGAATAAGAAGCAGCTTGATTGACAGGCCATAGACAATGGAAATAGACATCAGATTCTTGGCTCCATCACTGATGTGTTATTAGGGAAAATTACTAATATTTCTGGATTGTTTCTTTTTCTCTAAAATGGGAATGATCACACCTACCTTCCCCTTCCCAGTGTTGCCTTTGGAATCAGATGAAATGCATGGACAGAGACTTTAGAGACTGGATGGTGATTCATAGGTCTAATAGCTAGTAAGAGCTAATATTAATTAAACAGTCTGTGCCAAGCACTGTGTTGACTCATTTAAATATTTTCTTTTTTAATCCTCATAACAACCCTGGAAGGTTAGGGGACATGCCTGAGATCACAGACTGACTCCTCACCACACTGGCATACTGTTAATTCTCTGCCACTTACAAGCTCAGTGACTTTGGACAAGTCCTTTAATCCCTTTTGATCCTCAATGTTTTCATCAGTCAAATTAAGATGGTCTCAATGAAATTTGTTTTAATTGTGGTAACATACAACATGAGATCTATTCCCTTGACACATTTTTAAGTGCACGATACAGAATTGTTCACTAAAGACACAATGTGGTACAGCAGGTCTCTAGAACTTTTTCATCTACCCGTTGATTAGCAACTCCCCACTGCCCCCTCTCTGCAGCCCCTGGCCGCCACCATTCCACTCTGATTCTAGGAATTTGACCATTTTAGAGACCTCGTATGAGTGGAATCAGGCAGTATTTGTCCTTCTGTGACTGGTTTATTTCACTTAGCATAAGGTTCACTCTTGTTGTGCATAGGGCAGGATTTCCTTTCTTAAGCCTGAATAATATTCTATTGTATATATATAGTACATTTTCAATGAAATTTCTGGGGCCAAACAGTCCAAAATGCTATAACAGAAGTATGAACTCTTTCGAGAGCACAGAGGAGAAGTCATTAATCCCTATTAGTCAGGAATTTATTGATGTGGAATAAGCCCCAACACATTACCCAACTTCCGGTGTGCCTGCTTCATCAGGTCATCTTTTTGTATTTTTATTCATACAAACTCTTAGTCCTACTGGCAACTGAGGCTTATTCATTTTTATCATCTTTCTGAGACCCTTACAAATGTTTGTAGAAATGACTGGATGGATGAGTGGATGGATGGCTCTTATCCGACAACCTGGGCCAATTTCGGCCTTCATTATCTTCCATCTTCTGATCACTTTCTTAGGTCCCCAAACTTCTGGACGAGGTCAAATCTCAATCCTCTGTATCCCCATAACTTCCTGTACATTATTGTGGTTGCCTGTGGATGTCTGCCTTCCCCATCAGATTTTAAGTTTACTGCAATGAACACTATTTGTCTTGTTCACCACTGTGGCTCCAATTCCTAGCTCATAGCAGGTGACCATTAAATATTTAAAGAACAGTGAATGACTGAATGAGTTTTCTAAAGCCTCTGTTTGTCGATGACCTAGTTTTGGGCCATCCAAAGATAAATTCTGCTCCTGAGAAACCTTACTGACCTGGCATTGCTGCTCTATTTAAGTTAAAACACTCAGTGTATTTGATTCAATATTTGTAAATAGCAAAACACTACGTATGTATTATCCTTTTAATATATATTCATAAGATAACAGACAAGCATACACACACACACACAGCCTGATAAAAGGATGGTTTTTAAAAACTGCCTCCAAGCTGCCTCCAAAATAGAAATCATATTTAGTTATTCCATCTATAAATTCTGTTTTACTATCAAGGTCCTAGATACCCTCAGAAATACTACAAGAATCTAAAGCATCTAAAAGAGTAAACAAATTTAGTCTTACTAATGTAGGAGAAGAGAAAGAGATATTTCAGAAAGATTTCTAAAGATCTGAGTGCTTTCTGGTTACCCTTGAGTTAGGTAGAATGATCTGAACTTACCTCAGTATTCATCAAGCTTTATGCTTTGACTAAAGAAACCCAAGGAGCATTAAATGTCTGAATCATACAACCTATTTCCCTTTATCTCATTCCCTGCCTGCTCTAACATTCAAGATTCATCCAGGGCTTCCCTGGTGGCGCAGTGGTTGAGAGTCCGCCTGCCGATGCAGGGGACGCGGGTTCGGGCCCCGGTCCGGGAAGATCCCACGTGCCGCGGAGCAGCTGGGCCCGTGAGCCATGGCCGCTGAGCCTGCGCGTCCGGAGCCTGTGCTCCGCAACGGGAGGGGCCACAACAGTGAGAGGCCCGCGTACCCCAAAAAAAAAAAAAAAAAAAGATTCATCCAGGAAAACAGAAGACAGTACAATGTACTTCATGGAGGAAATTGGTTATACAGATGTTGATGAGGCAAATACAGGGATTAGCAACATCAGGAAGCTACAAACACCACTGGGCTAGAAGATCAAGGGGAAGAGGGCGTGTTATTGGAGCCTACGGGTCCAGGGCACTTGATGGAAACTAGAACTAGGCAGGAGACTCAGCCATCACCAAAGAAGTCACCTAAGGCAGAGATGGATGAGAAAACGTACACCACATTTTTTTCCTTCTGTCCTCAAATCTGAGGAGCACAGATGACAGGAATTAGCTCCCTTGTGATACAGAGAAAATGAAGGGAAGGCAAGGAACCGATGTGAGGTGTGAGAGCACACAGGCCCAGCATCAGTATACCTACCTACCAGCCTACTGATCTGCCTACCCACGTAGCTTCAGGGTCGCTGAAGCAAGTATCTGACTGTTTTGAAAGAGTCACAGATGTAGAAAACAAACTTATGGTAACCAGGGGGGAAAGGGGAGGGGAGGGATAAATTGGGAGATTGGGATTGACATATGTACACTACTATATATAAAATAGGTAACTAATAAGGACCTACTGTAGAGCACAGGGAACTCTACTCAATACTCTGTAGTGGCCTATATGGGAAAAGAATCTAAAAAGGAGTAGTTGTATGTGCATGTATAACTGATTCACTTTGCTGTACACCTGAAACTAACACAATATTGTAAATCAACTCTACGCCAATAAAACATTTTTTTTAAGTATCTGACTGTTTGGAAAGCTTATTTCTTATTGGATGTTAATAAACTGATGTTCTGATTTAAACTATTTTACTGTTTTAAAAAACCTAAAGTTGTTGATCTTAGGTTCTACTATTTTATATTCATTTCACATTTAAAGTTTCTGTTTCAAAAGATAACCCTAACCAGTATGTTATTATTATGTAAAAGACATGGTATAAAAAAATAACCACTCAGTGTTAAGGATTATTCAAAATAATCGTTAACAGCCAAGGAATTAGTGTTGCTTGTCATTTTGCTTCTTCAAAGTGGGAAGTGTGGGCAAAACTAAGGTCTAAGGGGAGAATAAACAAAGGAGATGCATAATAAGATTCAAATGGGAGAATGCTAAAAAGTTTTCTGATAAATCTCTGATGTCAAATAAGAATCCTTTTGGAAAACAATTTTTTTTAAAGCATGCCTAAAATCACTGTTGTCAGAAAAGTCTTACAGGAATTTAAATCACTTGATTTTTTTCAGAAAATATAGCTTGGAATATACAACATGCACAGAACCTGCCCAGCTCTCATTAAATATTCATTTTCATTGACCAACTCAGTCACTCCACTACAAAGCCCTGACTTGCCCATGGCGTTATTTCTTTGGTCTGTGACCTCATCAGATGGTGCAGGCCAAATAACCTCCAGGTGTGACCATTATTGTTCGGATGGAGCCTTTTCTACCTGTGGTAAATAATGGTATAGGAATTTGATACTACAGTAGGTGTGAGATTAACAGATGTGGTTTTCATGCTTTGTCCTTCCCCACTACAGCTGATCCTTCCAATCTCAGGGGTCATTTTCTTTTCAAAACATCAGACAGCCTATGTTGTCATTAAAATCTCCAAGAAGCCCTATGAGGCATGCCTGGTACTGACTCTGCTGAGACAAGCCCAGTCTTGTGAGGCATGTGAAATTCAGAGTTCTAACCACTAGTGCCCATTAAGGATCCTCCAGCAATTTTCATATGATTAGGAACAGCCAAAGCGTAATGGGGAAAAGTACATTCCTACGGCCTCCACACCCCCTGCAGTTTTAAATGCATTCGATCTCTCCTGCTTTTCCTGCTTTAAAAAGGTAAATTAAGTAGTGCAGTTGGGCACTGCTAACCAGCCACCGTGTTCCTTCCCAGGAGGGCAGACTTGAGGGGGAAGAGTCTCATTAATACAACACAATCTTTAGACATGAATGGTCCCTAAACTAACCCAACAAACCAAGGAACGATGTTTACGTCCTTAGGAATATTTAACCCACTCTCCAGAAATTTTGAATACATAGATGAGGTCAGGGACAAATCAATTTTTCTCTAAAGTGTCTTATAATGCCCTTCACAGTCTTGCTACTTAGTATATTTTTAAACAGAAGAAGAAGTGAGAAATGGATACTGTGGGACGGAACGTACTCAAGTATAATAAAATTTCAACCTTGAGACTAGTTTTAAAATGCCAACCCAGCCAGATGAGGAAGAGAAAATAGAATTGGGAGGAAGAATGAAATACTTTATTCTAGAAATAAATATAGATGTGCCTATCAGACGTCTTTATCTCTACTAGTTTCTGAATAATCCCTAAAATTTTCCACAAAACTGCTCCCATTTTTCTACTTCGGAGAAAAAAAGACTTAAAATTTGTACTTACTTCATGGTTACAAATGATATCTCATTTGTGGTATCAAACAACATTAAATTGCTTGAAACTAAGGTGGTTTCAAAAGAGCCAAAACTCAGGGTATAAAATTGAGAAACTCTCAGATCTCATACATTTTTAGTTCTTATGCTACCTGCAATGTCATTCACCAACAATTCTTTGCCCTAAGTTCTCGATTAGAAATGTCCCAAATTGCATCATCATACATTTTTCTCTATTTTAAGTGTCAATTCTAACATTTCCTGACTTAGCTATATATATTTATAACTATGTCCTTAGACACATAAACATTTTTAAAATATTATGTTGATGCCATCCTTTGTATAAACCAAGCCATAGCACAATACAGACTTATTTTTAATTGTTTAAAATCTAAATGTACATTTATTAAAAGTTCCACTTCTCCTTAGGATGTAGAAAGCCACAAGACAGCATCACTCCTGACCTAAAACATAAAAAAGCTGAATAATCTACAAGATTATAACTTTTCCTAAACCCATCGGATGGTTGAGGTTGAAAGGCAAATATAGTAAATTTATTCGATGGACTACATTAATAATTACAAAGAGGGGGAAAACACTGATATACATAACATGGAAAAATCTGAAAATCATTATGCTGAGTGAAAAGAGTCAGACATAGAAGAATACATGCAGTATTTTTTTTTTTACATTTACATAACCTTCTAGAAAGTTGTGAACTAATCTACAGAGACAAAAATAGATCAGTGTTTACCTGGGGTCTGTGTGAAGGGAAAGACAGACTGCAAAGGGGCACAGAAATCTAGAGTGATGGAAACGTTCCGTGTCGTAATTGCAACAATTACCTCACATGTATATACATCTGTAAAAGCTCATCAAATTGTAAACTTTAAATGGATTTATTTTACATAAATTGTACCTCAATAAAAATGACTTTTATGAAACCTTATTTTCACGGGAGGCTTAAGTCAATGCAATTAACTCAAAGTCTCCCAAGAAGTTTCTGAGCTTTCATTCTAATCAGATTTATCTTTCCTCAGTAGGGAAGACATCACAGGATGAACACCCCAAAAGCTAATAATCCAACTGCTATTTACATAAAGGATTCACTAACAAAGAGCAGTAGCTCTTAATGAAAGCAATAGTCACTTCTGCTGGAGCAGGAGAACAAAAGCAGCAGGAAAGTCTAGTAGCATATCTTCTGACGGTCCTGACAGGGCAGCAACCCTCAAGAACTCCCAGGAGCACCTGAAATTGTCCCTGAGTGCCTCAGCTCGGCATTGCTACTATACATATACATATACACACATATATATATTCTTCTTCAGATTCTCTTCCCTTGTAAGGTTATTACAAAATATTGAGTATAGTTCCCTACTGTGCTGTACAATAGGTCCTTATTCATTATCTATTTTATATATAGTAGTGTGTATATGTTAATCCCAAGCTCCTAATTTATCCCTCCCCTCACTCTTTTTTGATACAGGACTATCTCTCAAACATACAAACAGGCCAGCCTAGAATTGCAGTATACTGCCATCATTTCACTTTGGAATGGTTTAAATAGAAGAACTGGAAAAAGTCCAATATTTGTCTTCTAAAATACCCACCAAGTCAATTCCTAGATATTTTCTTGGGCCTCACAGATTCACCATACTTATATTCAAATTAACTAATCTCTTTTTAGATGAAAAACCACAAAAGAAAATTTAGTGCAGAGGTATCCTCAAAGTTTTCTCTTTCACTGAAATTAGGATGACATTTTTGAAAAACTGCTCTTATTTTTTTTTATTTTTTTTAAAAATCATTTCATGTTTTATTTTTTTAATGAAACTGTTAGATTATATTGAAGTCTGTGTGTGTGTTGGGGGGGTGTGGATGTATGTGGAGAGGGTGGTATTTAAGTACACTGTTGTTTTATGGCTACCCATTTGTGATATAGTTTGCTGATAGACTGTAAAAAAGACCCAAAAAAATTCAACCTCACCTTGAAAACAGTGCATGCTTCTTTTTTTCTAGAGAGTTTATGTTAGTATTATTTTGCTGTATCTGTTTGTCATTTAAAACATGATATTCATGTAAAGTTTTATTGTTAGTGGCCTACTGTCAGCTATCACAAAACTGGATGTATTGTGCTATTGCAAGCTTTGTATAGGTGAGAACTTTACAAAAGTAATTAACAAAGCACATTGAGTATAATAATCAATGCTAACAACAGTCATGTAGATAAAATTATTTGCATAAACAAAATATCCTAATTAGTATGAATTCTTTCTTGATGAAGGATGAGAACTATAGATGATAACATTTTCAATATCTTTAATTCTCTGAAGCACTTCTACTTCTGGTAATAGTTTCAGAAATGTCATAGCAGCTACTTTGGGAGATTAACATCTCTAATGCCTTCTTTGTACTGGTAATATTAAGCTTTCAGTAACCATCTTTTGGATGGTTGCCACTTAACTCTATACTGCATATAAATTTTAGTCAGTGTCTTTTAGATAGCTAATTCATTCAAAAAACATGAATGCATACTATATGTATCTACACATCAAAGATATAGCAGTTTTTTTTCTTACTGTGCAGTTTATTTTTATATATGCATTAGCAATATTTTAAAAACTGCTTTTAAAAGTGAACTGCCTACCTTTGGAGAAGAAACTATGAAATTTAGCTTTTTCATCTTCACGGTCTTTCCAAAACCAAAACACCCTGATAGGGAATGAAGGAATTAGTTATTCAACTACTGACACAAAACTTCTAGATTTTTTTCCAAATATCCCAAATTCTGTTATGCTAAAAGAGGAAGAATCTTTTAAATGATTTTTCACTTTAAGAAAAAAGTGATTTATTTTCCCTTTAAAAGCAGCTTTAGGATATTGTGGATATCACCGTGTAGCAGGATACTGCCTTAGTGAAATGCTCCATGTTTTAGAGCTTCTTCCTCCAGGATGTAACCTACAGTGTGGTTGGTTTTTCTAATCGCTCTGTCTGTCATAGAGATAACTCTCTCCTTCACTGCTTCCCAGTGTGGTCACCAGCGTGGCTGAAATAACAATGTGTTTGAAACAGTCTACCTTATGCAGGAGCCCGTGTTGAAAATTTCATAATTCGTCTAAATATTAGGTTAAACAAAAATGATTTAAGGGCTTCCCTGGTGGCACAGTGGTTGAGAATCCGCCTGACAACGCAGGGGACATGGGTTTGAGCCCTGGTCTGGGAAGATCCCACATGCCGCGGAGTAACTAAGCCCGCGAGCCACAACTACTGATCCCACGCGCCTAGAGCCGTGCTCTGCAACAAGAGAAGCCACCGCAGTGAGAGAAGCCCACACACAGCAAAGAAGAGTAGCCCCTGCTCACCACAACTAGGGAAAGCCCGCGCGCAGCAACAAAAACCCGACGCAGCCAAAAATAAATAAATTTTAAAAATTGACTCTTAAAAAAAAGAAGAAATGATTTAAACCTTGAAATGGTTTTCTTCTTAACTGTTCGAGGCTCAAACTCTAATAGACTATAAAATAATTAAGGGGAAAAACGCTAAAGGAAGCACACGTTTTCTAAGAGGGAGAAAGGTGGAGAGGTTGGATTGTACACACCAACAGGCTCAAGGAAGGATGATAAGCGATGGTGATGAATCTGCGTGCCTTATTCCTGCTTCCAAAGAAATTAAATGTAAAAGGAAAGGGTTTCAATTAGAAATTCAAGTGATATCACCTAAGGAGACTTAAGACAAGATATCCTTATCATACCAAAAAAATGGAAAAAAGAATATAAAAGTCTATTAAATGAAAATGATTTGACAGTCAGAGAGCAAGAAATGGCGCTTTTGCAATTCCAGAATGTTTGAATTATTCATCTTCTCCTTGAAAATGTGTCAATTGTAATAAAGTTTGCCAGAGCTTTCCACACTAAAATAATTTACGGGGCATTACACTGAGAACAAAAAGCAAAATAATATCCTTTATACAAAAGTATTTTTCCTTTAAATTACTTAAAAAAACCAAAAAATATGCTTTTTAAATTAATAATTCTAACTTCTTTAACAACTTAGGTGCCAATATAGCTAAGAATTATCACTCTATCAGCAGTTTTTTAATAAAACATGGAAGTGAACATGCTGTCTCTTAACAAACTGATAAGAATCTAAGTGGAAAAGCATCAACTAGACTGCAAATGAATAGCATAAATCTAAACATGTCCCCCTGAAAAATTCGGAATCTGGCAAAACATCTGTTTGGCTGGCTGGCAGTCATCCTAAGTGATGATGCATGCCTTTTACTTCCTGGAGAAATAATTAAGCAGTAAGTTTAACAGTTTCTTCCAGCTCCTTCAAGAATTGGAAGTGCCAAGGACTCAGAAGTTTATTATCAAAAAAATTTTAACCTGGGACCTTGGGTATCCAGGCTGCTCAGGACCAAAGCAAGGCAGAGATGTGGGCGTGGTATAGAGCCCTGCTCAGTGAGTTAGGGCTCCCGCTTTGGTGTTTTAGTTGTCACAAAGCCACCCTGAGTCCTGCAAAGATGACCCAGCATGCCAGGCTTCTCTCCAGCCTCTCGACTTCTCTCCTCCAAAGGGACCTGGATGAAGCAGAGACCTGGATGGACCAGTCCTGACTCTGTGAGGTCCAGTTTCCTCTACGAATACATGTATTCCTCTATGAATACAAAACATGTATTCAAACTACATGAGCTGAAGAGGTAAGACGAGAACATTTGTCTCTTTTGCTTAGATTGCCCTAATTGACAAGACAAAACACCCCTAAATAGCTCTAGTCCATGAGGAAGGCAAAGGAAAGGAATGGCACTTTTCTATGGTACCAAATCAAGTTTTTAGTGGATAAATAGATAAAGTATCCTATCTCTGCTAGGCACTAATATATTGGGCAGGGGGACACTCCATTAATGCACAATGTAAAAACAGAACTCAACCTATTAAGTGAAGGATTTATTCTACATTATCATTTAATTACCAACCTGTCTCTATATGCAATTATAGTACTACGGTTTCATTAGGCACTTTCACTGAGATTTTCTAATTAAAACCCTCCCAGGTAACTGATGCGCAGTAGGTTTGATTAGCATTTTTATCTTTCTTTTTCTCATCGAAAGTAAAATAACCTATCTTTGCACTTACGTCAAAAATAGGAGCCTCCTCCCTAGGTCTCCTTCGCACAGACACTAGTCACAATTTCCTGCCAGATGCCTCAGGGGAGAATTTCACCTTGCACAGTTCTACTGGAAGATGCTATGGCTTCCTGTTGAACAGAATATTGAGTCTCCCTGCACTGATACAGTTTAGGAATTAAAAGACTTTGGAGTCAGATTAACCTGGTTTCAAACTTCGGCTCCTCTACTAACTAGTTGCACCTCTGGCAAATTCCTTGACCTCTGTGACTATTTCGCATTTGCAAAATGGGGACTGTTATGAGGCATAAATGACAAAATGAGTGAAGCGTTTAGCACAGCATGTGGCACGTAGTAAGTGGTAATTGTTATTGTCGCTATTGTCATTTTTGCTGTTGCTGTTACAGGGTGTGGATAAGGAAAATATTCAGAGATTTTAATTAAGGTATGTGTTCCCAGGCAACTTAGTTTCCTGGAGGCTGTACCACAAGCATCTTGCTCCGGAGACTTGGTTGGCATCCATCATTTAATATTAAGGTTTGAGCACGTTTCTTATTGTTTCTTCTCTGATTGTACTGCCTATTCTGTTCTGTGCCCTTCCAAGTTCAGTTTTGTGTCATGACGGACTGTCCCACACAGACTATCATCTGTGCTCTCCTGTTCTCTGGCTTCTGGTTGGACTTAGCCAATGGGAGGCACCACCAGAAAATCTGAGCATGAGAGAAGACAGGTCAGGAATGTCTCCCTCACTACCACCTGCTTTGGGGCCATAATTCTGGCAGTGGTCAGATGTCTCTGCAGCTACCCTGGAAGTCCCTTCACACCTCCAGCTTTCACTGGACTCTGTTAACAAGTCTATTTTCTCCCCTCATCCCTTCAGGCCTAGGAGTGGCATTAGCTTCTTTTGCTAGTAGCTAGAGCCTGAACATCCTTCATTGGTTTGCTTATCCATACTTTGTAAATAGTCCCTTCTCTAACTACTCATCAGAATTTCATCTAAGTGCATCTCTGTTTCCCATTGGGACCATGAGTAATGTACCCCTTCAGATCAATATGTTTCCCTGAAGCCAACTGGGTTAATGTTCATTTTACAATTTTTATTGAGTCCTACTATGCACTAAACACTGGGCTAAGTGCAAAGTGCAAGGGAAAAAAATTTTATATATATATATATATATATTTAAATACGTATACATGCCCTTCTCTTCAAAGACGTCAGTCTTCCCAAGGAGCTACATCTACAAAACATAAATCATAATCCAGTGTAATAAATGTGCTATGTGCATGTGCAAAGTACACGAAGATTTATAGTCTAACTTATTTGTGGGGACGGAAGGCAGGACGGAAGGGAGGTCGGAAATAATCAGGAACATCTTTTAGTGTGACCTCAAATAAGAGGAGAAATTTAAGAGGCAGAAATATAAGGAAGTGGCACTTCAAGCATAGAAGAGAATGTTTAAAAGTCATGATGACCTGAAGATACACAGTATATTTAGTGAACAGCAAAGTCATTCGGGGTAAGGAGAACATAGTGCTAAGATTAGAATGGTGATGAGATGGGAGGATGCCATCATGAGGTATCGTTAAGTGGCTGGATATTGGCCAGGTTTGGAAGGACATTACGGGAACTTGTGTAAAAGGGTTCATACTGTGAATGCTTCCTCCCACTCATCACAAAAATAATTATATCAGACAGATACTGTACTCAAGTACAATCAAGCTTTTTTAAAAAATATCTTTATTGTAGTATAATTGCTTTACAATGGTGTGTTAGTTTCTGCTTTACAACAAAGTGAATCAGCTATACATATACATATATCCCCATATCTCCTCCCTCTTGCATCTCCCTCCTACCCTCCCTATCCCACCCCTCTAGTGGTCACAAAGGACCGAGCTGATCTCCCTGTGCTATGCGTCTGCTTCCCACTAGCTACCTATTTTACATTTGGTAGTGTATATATGTCCATGCCACTCTCTCACTTCGTCCCAGCTTACCCTTCCCCTTCCTCATGTCCTCAAGCCCATTCATTCTCTACATCTGTGTCTTTATTCCTGTCCTGCCCCTAGGTTCTTCAGAACCTTTTTTTTTTTTTTTTTTAGATTCCAGATATATGTGTTAGCATATGGTATTTGTTTTTCTCTTTCTGACTTACTTCACTCTGTATGACAGACTCTAGGTCCAACCACCTAACTACAAAAAACTCAATTTCATTTATTTTTATGCCTGACTAATATTCCATTGTATATATGTGCCACATCTTCTTTACCCATTCATCTATCAATGGACACTTTGGTTGCTTCCAAGTCCTGGTTATTGTAAATAGTGCTGCAATGAGCATTGTGTTACGTGACTCTTTTTGAATTATGGTTTTCTCAGGGTATATGCCCAGTAGGGGATGGCTGGGTTGTATGGGAGTTCTATTTTTAGTTTTTTGAGGAACCTTCATACTGTTCTCTTTAGTGGCTGTATCAATTTACATTCCCACCAACAGTGCAAGAGGTTTCCCTTTTCTCTTCACCCTCTCCAGCATTTATTGTTTGTAGATTTTCTGATGATGCCCCTTCTGACTGGTATGAGGTGATACCTCATTGTAGTCTTGATTTGCATTTCTCTAATGATTAGTGATGTTGAGCATCCTTTCATGTGTTTGTTGGCAATCTGTATATCTTCCTTGGAGAAATGTCAATTTAGGTCTTCAGCCCATTTTTGGATTGGGTTGTTTGTTTTTTTGATATTGAGCTGCAAAGGCTGCTTGTATATTTTGGAGATATGTGTGGGTTCATCTCTGCGCTTTCTATCCTGTTCCATTGATCTATATTTCTGTTTTTGTGCCAGTACCATACTGTCTTGATTACTGTAGCTTTGTAGTGTCTGAAGTCCAGAAGCCTGATTCCTCCAGCTCTGTTTTTCTTTCTCAAGATTGCTTTGGCTATTCAGGGTCTCTTGTGTTTCCATACAGATTATGAAATTTTTTGTTCTAGTTCTGTGAAAAATGCCAGTGGTGGTTTGATAGGGATTGCATTGAATCTGTAGATTGTTTTGGGTAGTAGAGTCATTTTCACAATGTTGATTCTTCCAAACCAAGAACATGGTATATCTCTCCATCTGTTTGTATCATCTTTAATTACTTTCAACAGTGTCTTATAGTTTTCTTCATACACGTCTTTTGTCTCCTTAGGTAGGTTTATTCCTAGGTATTTTATTCTTTTTGTTGCAATGGTAAATGGGAGTGCTTCCTTAATTTCTCTTCCAGATTTATTATCTTTAGTGTATAGGAATGCAAGAGATTTCTGTGCATGAATTTTGTATCCTGCTACTTTACCAAATTCATTGATTAGCTCAAGTAGTTTTCTGGTAGCATCTTTAGGATTCTCTATGTATAGTATCATGTCATCTGTAAACAGTGACAGTTTTACTTCTTCTTTTCTGATTTGGATTCCTTTTATTCCTTTTTCTTCTCTGATTGATGTGGCTAAAACTTCCAAAACTATGTTGATTAACAATGGTGAGAGTGGACAACCTTGTCTTCTACCTCATCTTAGAGGAAATGGTTTCAGTCTTTCACCATTGAGAACAATGTTGGCTGTGGGTTTGTCATATATGGCCTTTATTATGTTGTTATGTTCCCTCTATGCCTACTTTCTGGAGGGTTTTTATCATAAATAGGTGTTGAATTTTGTCGAAAGCTTTTTCTGCATCTATTGAGATGATCATATGGTTTTTTTCCTTCAGTTTGTTAATATGGTTTATCACATTGATTGATTTGACTATATTGGGGAATCCTTGCATTCCTGGGATAAACCCCCCTGATCATGGTGTATGATCCTTTTAATGTACTGTTGGATTCTGTTTGCTAGTATCTTGTTCAGGATTTCTGCATCTATGTTCATCAGTGATATTGACCTGTAGTTTTCTTTCTTTGTGACATCTTTGTCTGGTTTTGGTATCAGGGTGATGGTGGACTCGTAGAATGAGTGTTGGAGTGTTCCTCCCTCTGCTATATTTTGGAAGAGTTTGAGAAGGATAGGTGTTAGCTGTTCTCTAAATATTTGATAGAATTCACCTGTGACCCATCTGGTCCTGGGCTTTTGTTTTTTGGAAGATTTTTAATCACAGTTTATATTTCAGTGCTTGTGAGTGGTCTGTTTATATTTTCTATTTATTCCTTGTTCAGTCTCAGAAGGTTGTGCTTTTCTAAGAATTTGTCCGTTTCTTCCAGGTTGTCCATTTTATTGGCATATAGTTTCTTGTAGTAATCTCTCATGATCCTTTGTATTTCTGCAGTATCAGTTGTTACTTCTCCTTTTTCATTTCTAATTCTCTTGATTTGAGTCTTCTCCCTTTTTTTCTTAATGAGTCTGGCTAGTGGTTTATCAATTTTGTTTATCTTTCAAAGAACCAGCTTTTAGTTTTATTGACCTTTGCTTTTGTTCCTTCATTTCTTTTTCATTTATTTCTGATCTGATCTTTATGATTTCTTTCCTTCTGCTAACTTGC
>NC_041228.1:57769134-57770082 GCF_002837175.3 Physeter macrocephalus | reverse complement strand
TTCTTCTTTCTCTAATTGCTTTAGGTGTAAGGTTAGGTTGTTTGAGATTTTTCTTGTTTCTTGAGATAGAATTGTATTGCGATAAACTTCCGTTAGAACTGCTTTTGCTGCATCCCATAGGTTTTGGGACGTCGTGTTTTCATTGTCATTTGTTTCTATGTATTTTTTGATTTCCTCTTTGATTTCTTCAGTGATCTCTTGGTTATTTAGTAGTGTATTGTTTAGCCTCCCTGTGTTTGTATTTTTTACAGATTTTTTCCTCCAATTGATATCTAGTCTCATAGCACTGTGGTCGGAAAAGATACTTGATACAATTTCAATTTTCTTAAATTTCTTCAGGCTTGATGTGCGACCCAAGATATGATCTATCCTGGAGAATGTTCCATCAGCACTTGAGAAGAAAGTGTATTCTGTTGTTTTTGGATGGAATGTCCTATAAATAACAATTAAGTCCATCTAGTTTAATGTAGCATTTAAGGCTTGTGTTTCCTTATTTGTTTTCATTTTGGATGATCTACCCATTGGTGCGAGTGGGGTTTAAAGTCCTCTACTATGATTGTGTTACTCTCAATTTCCCGTTTTATAACTGTTAGCATTTGCGTTATGTATTGAGGTGCTCCTGTGTTTGGTGCATAAATATTTACAATTGTTATATCTTCTTCTTGGATTGACCACTTGATCATTATGTAGTGTCCTTCTCTGTCTCTTATAATAGTCTTTATATTAAAGTCTATATTGTCTGATATGAGAATTGCTACTCCAGCTTTCTTCTGATTTCCATTTGCATGGAATATCTTTTTCTATCCCCTCACTTTCAGTCTGTATGTGTCCCTAGGTCTGAAGTGGGTCTCCTGTAGACAGCATATATACAGGTCTTGTTTTTTTTTTTTTTTTTTTTTGCAGTACGTGGGCCTCTCACTGTTGTGGCCTCTCCCGTTGCGGAGCACA
>NC_041228.1:57760040-57768397 GCF_002837175.3 Physeter macrocephalus | reverse complement strand
GTGCATTTAATGTTGTCCCAGAGGTCTCTGAGACTGTCCTCAATTCTTTTCATTCTTTTTTCTTTATTCTGCTCTGCAGTAGTTATTTCCACTATTTATCTTCCAGGTCACTTACCCGTTCTTCTGCCTCAGTTATTCTGCTATTAATTCCTTCTAGAAAATTTTTAATTTCATTTATTGTGTTGTTCATCATTGTTTGTTTGCTCTTTAGTTCTTCTAGGTCCTTTTTAAACGTTTCTTGTATTTTCTCCATTCTATTTCCAAGATTATTTCGGATCATCTTTTCTATCATTCTTTTTCAGGTAGACTGCCTATTTCCTCTTCATTTGATTGGTCTGGTGGGCTTTTACCTTGCTCCTTCATCTGCTGTTTCTTCAGCAACTTGCAGTTCTGCTTGTTGTGTTTGCCCTGCAGGATCAGCTTCTCAAAGTACACGTAGGCCATGGGCACTGTCACAGGCTCCAAAACACACTCCTGGGACAAGTTCCGCATCTCTCATTTTAAACTTTAATTTTTCTCAGCATCAGCTTGATGTGGGGGAACTTCTCCCAGAAGGTCTCCTTCATGTCCTTCTTTAGGTGGGAGGGCTTCACATACTCTATCACTGTGGTCATGTAGGATGCGAAGATGAGGATGTGCTTGTGCTTGCCGCAGGGTCACTGAGGGTCAGCCAGGAGGTTGGGATTGTACTCCAGGGCATCCCCCGCATCGGCCCCTAGTTCCGAGCCAGCTGGTGTCACCCTGGGCAGGACAGGTTTGCATCTGGACCCCAGCAGAGCACGGGGGACTCTGGGTCGGGGCTGAGGCAGTGGGCCTGTTTGAGCGTGACCAGGGTGTTGGTGGGGTACAGGATCTCGGTAAGACACAACCTTTCCATCCGCCCCCAGCTCAACGTCTTCCAACTGGAAGACCATCTCAGAAGACATGGAAACGTCGCCAGACATATGCCTCTGCTTCTGGCTGTCCACCTTCAGGTCACTGACACGCAGGCCTTCTCCACAGGGCAAGACAGAGAAGGTCGCACACAGGGACCGCTTGGCTCAGATGAACACGATCCTGCTGTTCCTGGTGTGGTACTGCCTCATATTATTGATGAAGTGAGTCTTCTTTGAGCCTTTGTGTCTTGGGGATCCAGATGTAATTTGGTTCTTTGAAGGGAGGCACATCCCACTGTGTCTTCCAGAAACTCAAGGGCCACCCGTCCAGGGAGATGTTGTTGAGGAAGAAGAGCATGGCCTGGCGGCGCCGCAAGTCCCCTCACCTCTGCAGTGCCTGTGACGCGGCCCAGACAGCAGGACCAGGGGACTGGCCCGGGGATCCACCTGCTGCAGCCACGGCCATCCTCCGACTGAGCCCGACAGCTGCCCACCGCCCACAATCAAGCTTTTAAAAACAGGATCACTTATGACAATAATGCTCAACCTGAAAACCCAACATTTTGCTCAAATAGCTCCTTAGTAAAATTCTTTGCAGCTACAACTGTCAGACTTTAGGATCTCCACACATTATAATTATTGTTTTCTCCCCTCAGATTACCATGTTAAGAAATATCTTTGAAGTTTGAGACTGACAACATGAACGTTAAACCTCACTGTATTCTAGTGAATAGTGGTGAAAAATGTGTACACACACATACACACACACACACACACACGCATTCTCCAATATATTCCAACATAGCAACCACGTCACCATGCTTTGGATCTTACACAGATATCCAGGGCTTTACTGCCAGGTGTTAGAAGGGTGTTATCACTAATAAATCTTAATTCTTCTAGTGTTTTCAAACACAATCAGACCTAATCAAGGGATCCACACGATGGAAATTTTGATTGCTAAATCAGGATAATACATCACTTCTCTGAGGGGATCTATAGAAGACAAAAAAAAGCTAAGTGGACTCAGTAGGCTTCTTCTTAGTCTTTTAATTAAAACAAATACCAAAAACAAAATTATTCTTGACCCATTTTCGCCATCAAATTCTTTCACAGGTTTACTTTCCTATTTTCCTATTCAAAAGAGTCTAAACATTCTGTTTTTGTGACATCTTACTGAAGGAAGTAGAGTCTAGTGAAAAGACATTGAATTGAATTTGGTGTTCAAAGACCTACATTCACTTGAAAAAGAAGAGCAACAGTGAGGCAAGGGGATTGCTGGCCCAATTAGATATATAAGCATATCCTAAGGTCTCTATAATCAACACAGTGTGGTGTTGGCATATGAGTAGCCAGGCAGGTCAATAAGAAAGAATAGAGAATCCAGAAATATATGTAATTGCTGGTAGTATTCAACAAATGTGAAGTCACAAATCAAGTGGGAAATATGGGCACTTTAATAAATGGTGCTGGGATAACTGGATAAGTACATGAAAATAACAGAAATTGAATTCATTTCTGACACCAGAAATCAGTGAAAATTCTAAAGGAATTAGAAATTAAAATATAAAAAATGAAATTACACAAGTACAAATATTTCTGAATTTCTTTATAACCGAGAGGCAAGGAAAATTCTCTTCCCGCTCAAAATATTGAAGCAGTAGGGAAAATCATTAATAAATTTGACTACATAAAGATTAAACTTGCATGGCAGGGACTTCCCTGGTGGTCCAGTGGTTAGGACTCCGCCCTTCCACTGCGGGGGGCATGGGTTTGACCCCTGGTAGAGGAACTAAGATCCTGCATGCTGCATGGTGGCACAGCCAAAACAATACATGCATGGCAAATACAACTTCATAAGCAAAATTAAAGGAACAACAATGCTATTTAAAAAACAGGGTAGACAGGACATGGAAGCAACCTAAGTGTCCGACAGATGAATGGATAAAGAAGATGTGGCACGTATATACAATGGGATATTACTCAGCCATAAAAAAAAATGAAATTGAGTTATCTGTAGTGAGGTGGATGGACCTAGAGTCTGTCATACAGAGTGAAATAAGTCAGAAAGAGAAAAACAAATACCATACGCTAACACATATATATGGAATCTAAAAAAAAAAAAAATAGTTCTGAAGAACCTAGGGGCAGGACAGAAATAAAGACTCAGACGTAGAGAATGGACTTGAGGACACACAGAGGGGGAAGGGTAAGCTGGGACGAAGTGAGAGAGTGGCATGGACATATATACACTACCCAATGTAAAATAGATAGCTAGTGGAAAGCAGTCGCATAGCACAGGGAGATCAGCTCCGTGCTTTGTGACCACCTAGAGGGGTGGGATAGGGAGGATGGGAGGGAGACGCAAGAGGGAAGAGATATGGGGATATATGTATATGTATAGCTGGTTCACTTTGTTATAAAGCAGTAACTAACACACCATTGTAAAGCAATTATACTCCAATAAAGATGTTTAAAAAAAAAAAAAGGCTAGAGACGTGAGTAGATAGTTTCCAGAAAAGGCAATAAAGGCAATGCAGTTTCTCATATGTTTAGGACTCTATATGTCTCATAATTTTAAAAATAGCTCTTAATAAGAGAAATACAAATTAATATTACACAGATATATCTTATTTATCACACTGACAAAAAAATCAAGAGTGTGATCACATATTTAGTTGGTAGACTAAGAGGAAACAGGCACATATGTGTTTCTAAAAAGAATGCAAAATGTTATGAACCCAATGGAGGGCAATTTGGCATTATTTAATGATTTTACATATGTTTTTGTGTTTTTCCCTTCTCTAGGAATCTATCTAAAAGATAAACATGAAAATATGTATACACATGGATATTTACTGCATGATTTATAAAGGTAAAAACCAGAAACAACCTAAATGTCCATTAATACATGATGAATTGAATTAACTTTGGGATACTTACTATGGAGCACCATACAGCTGGTTAAAAAAAAAAAAAGAGTGCTTTCTAATATGTGATCTCCAGGATATATTGTTAAATGAAAACAGCAAGTAGTATAAGCAATATGTATACTATATATTGTATTACCATTTATCTGAAAAAGGGAGTCTGTGCGTGTATATGTGGGTGTGTATACATGCACATACAATGGGAGATTAAGCTATATTTAAATAAAATTATTACTTATATGTGATGAGAGGTAACATGTAAAGGAGACAGATATAAAAGTCAGGGGCAGGAAATTTACAAGATGAATCTTAGTATTTTGTCATTCCAGAAGGCAAGGAAGTTATCAAAAATTATTGGAATAGTGTCAAAAGGACTCATGAAGTGTCTTGAAGTGGCTCCCACCGCACAATGAGTCATCCTCAGCACGAATAAGAGTAAAAACATCAGTGGGTTGAAATCAATAAAATATGTTAAAAATCCAGGAATTCCAATGATCATGTTTTAAAAAAAAGATCACCTTTGGAGGATGCTAGGAAACCAATTCTTTGTTCTAAAAACTGATAAATAAAGGGAAAGAATCATACAGATTACTTGTTTTTATAGTAAAAACTGTACCTCAGGGTATTCAAAAGTTGATGAGAAAAGATTCTGTCTATGGAAGTATTCCAACTAACATATAAAGATGTAATTACATAATTGGAATATTACCTTTTTGCAAACCCCAAAGTAAACTCTGGGTCTGGGAAATGATCCTCAGTGGCACCTAACGCCACAGCAGTAGACAACTGGACATTAAGCCTCTCTTGACGGAAGTTTAGAACACCATTTATGAGTAGTCTTGCTAAAAATGTAACGTAAATATGGATACAGCCTCTTGATCTAACCACCAGTACAGGAAATACGGGGAATAGAGGAACAGGTTTTCTTTAAAAAATGAGAGTACAATCAGCGATATCCAGAAAGCAGGAAAGTTCACAAGACAAATTACTCAATTTTTTCAACAGATCAATTTCAAAAATTTTTAAATATAAGTTAAGGTAGCCTATGAAATTAAAAAATCCATGAGACGTACCAACAGAATGCAGTGGTGCACGCTGTTGGAATCCCACTTCGAACAAACCAGCAACATAATACCTATAAACAAACAAAAATAAAATAAAACATGTATGAGAAAATACTGACTAGATATGTGATGATGTAAGACATGACTAGGTTTTCTTGTGGATGAAAATGGCACCATGACTGGGTTCATTAACAAGAGTTTTTTCTTTCAGAGACACATACTCAAATATTTATGCGTGAAATGTTACGTATGGGATTTGCTTCAAAACAATTCGGTAGGCAGAGACGTAAAGGAAGTTGGATTAAATGCAAGTGTGGCTGTGAGCTAACGAGTGTTGGGGCTGAATAATGGGTACATGAAGATGCACTGTACTTTTCTCTCTACAATGAGCGCTTAAAATTACCCACAATACACTACTGGTGGGAATGTAAAATGATGCAGCTGCTGTGGAAAATAGTATGAAGTTCCCTCAAAAAAATTTAAAAATAGAACTACCATATGATCCAGCAATCCCATTTCTGGGATTTAACCAAAATAATTAAAATCAAGATCTCAAAGATATATATGCGCTCCCATGTTCACTGCAGCATTATTCATAATAGCCAAAATGTGGGAATAACCTAAAGGTCTATCTATGGATAAATGGATAAAGGAAATGTGGCATATACATACGATGGAATATTATTCAACCTTAAAGGAGAAGGAAATCCTGCTATATACAACAATATGGATGAAACTGGAGGACATCATGCTAATTGAAACAAGCTAGTCACAGAAGGACATGCATGATCCCCCTCATATGAGGTCTCTAAAATTGTCAGATTCCTGGAATCAAAGTGGAATGGTGGTGACCAGGGACTGCAGAGAGGGGGCAGTGGGGAACTGATAATCAACAGGCATAAAATTTCAGTTCAGCAACATACAAAAGTTCTAGAGACTAGTTAACAATACTGTATTATGCACTTAAAAATTTGTTAAGAGGGTAGATCTCATGTTAGGTGTTTATAACACAACCTTTTAAGAAAGAAAAGCAGAAAATATATATATCCGTAATACAAAGGTTAAAAAAGACCCACATACAAATTCTGGATCCACCATTTGTTTGTTTAATAGCAAGCAAGCCACTTAACACAATTTAAGCCCCCATTTTCTCATATGTAAAAGGGATATAATAATAACAATTTTATAGGTTGGTTTGCCATCTCTATTTTGGGACCCTGATCATGGTTAGTTGAAAAGAGAAAGAGGTTTTGGAATTATTCTTACCAACAGTGTATATGTATAATTATGTATAATTTTAAACACACATGGCAGAGAGGAAAGTACAATGCACCTGTTTGTACTCGTCATTTAGCCTCAACTCCCTTTTAAATATCTGTCATAATTTTATGATACTGACAAGTACTTAACTTTTCTAGGTTCATTTTCTTTCATGTAAAATGGGGATCATACCAGCTTCATACCATTGTTATGCGGACTATGTGAAGTTGGAACTTTATAAATAACACTTTCTCTCCTCCGTGAAGCCATTTTGATTCCTAGTTGGAAATAGTCACTCTTCTGATAGATTTACTTTGATTACTATTATACTAATAATCTCCCTCGAATTATTATTTAAATATTTTTTTCATGAAAGGACCCTGGGTCCTTTGAAAACAGATTATTCATGTCCTCTACCTCATGGAAGGCGTATGGCACATAGTTGGAGATCAATAAATTTTGATGAATTAAATCCCTTGACTAGATTAGATGCTACCTCCAAAACTGATTAATCTTCTGCAACTACTGACACTGAATGCTCTGGCCATATATTACTTAAATCTTTTAAAATGCACGTAAGATCCCTGGGAAAATGTCAGATTGTTTCCTGGACAAACAGTAAATGAGTTTGTCATATGTCAAGAAATCACCCAGTTCATTGTGTTGATAAACCTGGCCTGCAAATCCAACTCTGCTTTTTACCTATCACATTTATAGTTTGTCCAGGTTTGCTCCTACAAACATGTCACAGATTCTTCAGTAGAAAATTGTTTCTAGCGTAAGGTTTCAGCTTTATTCCAAAAAGTGTGTCCCTATGAAGAACCACCTAGTACATATCCATGATGCTCCAAAGATAAGCAGTGATAATGGAAGGGTAGATTTCCATATATTGCCATTCCCCTTAAATCAGGTCAAAAACTAGCAGGAAAAATGAATGGACTCTCCAAAAGATAGTGGTTCCGTAAGACTATTTGAAGTGACAAACAAACCAACCTTAAATGTAGTTCAAAATATTTCCACTTGAGATGAAACTCAGTTTCAGCGTTCTGAACATGGTGACAGCATAGTTTTTACTTCTGAGTATTGTAAGGCCCTTTTCTCATAAAATCTGGAGAAAGCCAAAAGCAGTTCAATTAAAGTGTCTAAATGTGGTCATCTTTTATCTATAGCTCAGTGGGACAGCTCAGCTAGAGCCTATAGAGTTCAGCTATGCACTCTTCCCAGAATATTCCCTAACGCTTCTCTGAAGCTATTCATTGTACAGGTCACTGTAGTAAAACTCACACCTCAGCACTCTCCCTGGACGCCAACAAGCAAACACTAGAGTGCAGTGCAGAGTAAAGAAAGGGTTTGCCTCTGAGTAAAAGGAAGATCATGATCTGTAATTTCAAAGTCCATCAAACAGAGTCCTATAAGAAAACATATGAGCTATGCATGAAGTTATAGGATCTATAGCCAAAAAAAAACCAGACAAAAAATTAAGTCAAGCTCCTTCCAAAGTAAGACATTTGAAAGGAGATCATTGCAACATCATAAGTTCACCATAAAGTGATGCATTCATATTTTACAAGACAAGAACTGTACTAAAATCCTTAAAGTCTCTACACAATTGTGTTTGTCAAAACATATTTGGTGCCATAACTCACAAGGTTATTGACATTCTTAGTTTACATCAAATATTTTACTTATTGTGATACTGGAATTTTATTTCACTTCTTAGAACATTTTATGCTTAAAAAGGGAGCAATCATAATATATTCCATAGAGTTTTCTCCAATTTACATCATAATATTCTGAAGTAAACTGAAATAAGCCAAGGCTTTATGTAACTAAATCTTTCTATTATTTTCATGGCTCGGAATGAGAAGGGGAATGAAGAATAAATCTGTAAGAGAACAAAACGTAAATTCATTGTGTTCACAATGTTGCATTAATCAGGAGAACTCTCTGTAAAATTGATTAAGAGGGAATCTGAACACATGGCTGCATGCATTCAGAAGAGGCTGCACTCACTAAAATAAACTAGGGTTTTATTTCTCCTTAAAAAAAAATCTATTAAAAGGCTAGATCAGGACTTCCCTGGTGGCACAGTGGTTGAGAGTCCGCCTGCAGATGCAGGGGACACGGGAAGATCCCACAATGCCGCGGAGCGGCTGGGCCCGTGAGCCATGGCCGCTGAGCCTGCGCGTCCGGAGCCTGTGCTCCGCAACCGGAGAGGCCACAACAGT
>NC_041228.1:57738737-57760030 GCF_002837175.3 Physeter macrocephalus | reverse complement strand
CGTGCCCCGCAACCGGAGAGGCCACAACAGTGAGAGGCCCGCGTACCGCAAAAAAAAAAAAAAAAAAAAAAAAAGTCCAGATCAGATTCATCTGTGAAATAGATATCATAATTAATTCCTACTATATCTATCATAGAAAAATTGTGTGAGGTTGAAAAATGAGCTAATGTATGGTGGGGGGGAGCTTTGTAAAAAGCAAAGGAGCTTAAAAATGTGCGTGATAATCAAGATGATCATTACCTGCTTATAGATAAAAATAGATAGCATTACACCCAGCATGCAACAAAGCACTTAGCACATACTGTTTACTATATGTTTTAACTAAAATATTAATAGGGAAAAAATAAAATAAAATAAAATATTAATAGGTATTAGGCAGCCACATTGTCAAAAGTACTGATTTAAGCAAAATTAAACACAAAATAAGCCTGGAGCATCTTGTAATGCCAGAATGTAAGAAAGTACTGTATTCAAACAAACAAACAAAGCACAATGATGAGGGAATGTCAAAGGAACAAAGGACCCAAATGAAAGAACTCCCAGGGGCCAAAGATGGAAAAATCTAAGCATCAAGATCAATGAAATAGAATTGGCTTACAACCCATAGTACAGAATAAATAGCTATAAGTCCACAGTGAAATTATTTAATTAATCAATTTAAGAATCAGTGGGGGAGGGACTTCCCTGGTGGCGCAGTGGTTAGAATCTACCTGCCAATGCAGGGGACACGGGTTCGAGCTCCGGTCCAGGAAGATCCCACATGCCGCAGAACAACTAAACCCGTGTGCCACAACTACTGAGCTTGCGCTCTAGAGCCCACGATCTACAACTACTGAGTCCACGTCCCACGACTACTGAAGCCCATGCACCTAGAGCCTGTGCTCCGCAACAAGAGAAGCCACCGCAATGGAGAGTAGCCCCCGCTTGCCGCAACTAGAGAAAGCCTGCACACAGCAACGAAGACCCAACGCAGCCAAAAAAAAAAAAAGAGAATCAGTGGGGGAGAATAAACAAATTTCCCCTGTAGAAGGATTCCAAATAATTTATGTAGATATTTCATCCTCAAGGAGGATGCTGTGCACGGCAACTTCATTTCGAGGAGTACAAGCAGGAAAGCAATAGGAGGAACTTTACAGTGGAGAAATCTGTCAACAATAACTCAGCCAGGTGACCAAGGTCAACAGCAACAGCAATAAGTCATGTTGATCGTGTAGATCCTTGATATGATGTGATGAGAGTGTCCTTTTACCTCTGCGGTTTTCCTCTCCAAAATCCATAACCCCAGTCTAATTACGAGAAAATTATCAGACAAATCCCAATTAAGGGATACAATGCAAAATATCTAAACAGTATGCGACAAAATTGTCAAAGTCATTGGAAACAAAGAAAATATGAGAAACTATCACAATCAAGAGAAGCCTGAGGAGATATAACAATGAAATGTAATGTGTTATACTGATCCTGAAACAGAAAAAGGACATTAGTTTAATACGAAGGAAATTTGAATAAATGATGGATGTTAGTTAATAATAATGTATCGGGCTTCCCTGGTGGCGCAGTGGTTGACAGTCCGCCTGCCGATGCAGGGGACGCGGGTTCGTGCCCCGGTCCGGGAGGATCCCACATGCCGCGGAGCGGCTGGGCCCGTGAGCCGTGGCCGCTGAGCCTGCGCGTCCGGAGCCTGCGCGCCGCCACGGGAGAGGCCACAGCAGTGAGAGGCCCGCATACCACAAAAAAACAAAACAAAACAAAACAAAAAAAAATAATAATAATGTATCGAGATTGGTTCGTTAACTGTAGCAAGTGTACCACACTAATGCAAGTCATTAATAACAAGGAGAACAAGATGTGGGCATGGAGGGGGAGGGAGCATTGGGGAATTCTCTCTTCTATCTGCTCACGTTTTCTGTAAATCTAAAACTTAAATTGAAAAAGAAAGAGGCTTACCAAATATGCCTTTTCTTTTTTCTTTATAGGTAGTGCAAGGTACAGCAACTTGTCCTCCACCTTAGAGGTGATGTCACAACACACTCCTGCCCATTGGGTTTCTAAAAACTTCACTAAGATGGCAGTCTTCTGAAATTTTGTGGGGCTTATCTCCCACCCTCTGGTTCACATAGGTCTTACTCAGGCATGAAAAATACCCACTACTCTGTGCATATTATATTCAGTCAGCATAATGTCCTCAATATAGTGGATCATTATAACATTTTGTCAAATATCAGTGCAATCGTGGCCTCTGGAGACCCTATTGTGGCAGAGAGAGCAGGAGGGTTGACACAGGCAGGCAACTTGGTGATGGTATATTGTTGTCTCTGCCAGGTAAAAGCAAACAGCTTCTGGTGGTCCTTACGATACAGAGAAAAAAGTCTTGACCGGGTCATAACTGCATATCAAGTGCCAGGAGATATGCTAATTTTCTTCAGTGAAAATACTACATACTGCAGATCTCCACCTGATAAGGTTTACAAAGATCCACAGCCATTCTCCAAAATCCATTCAACCTCTGCATAGGCCAAGCAGGCAAGTTAAGGAATGATATGATATGATACATATCACCACCTCTCCTTTTTTAAGTCTTGATAGTGTCACTAACATCTGAAAATCCCCCTAGAGATGTGGCATTGCTACTGGTTTACTACCTTGGTAAGGAGCAGAAAAATTCAGAAGTTTCCATTTGCCCCTCCCACCATAATGGCTCTTACCCCATGGCCCCAAGGCAAGTGTGGGGATTCTTCCAGGTGCCAAGTATTTCTAATCCAATTATACCTCGAGAAACTAGTGAAACAATACAGTGTGCCTATGAACGAACTGGGTACTCTGTGAGCCACATCTGGGTTGTGAGGTACATCCATGTATATCACCTAACGATAGCCACCATGGTATTTTGGGTCATCGGAATTAGCAACAATCCAGAAGCGGTATTTAATAATTCCCAAAGGTCTGGGTATTTTTCCCTAGTGTACTTTCACTCTGCTAAATTTATGCAGGCTTGAAGATAGATTCACAGTATATGTTTATGGCAATACTGCAGGGTTCTTCCTCAGGTGAACTTGACCTTCCCTTCAAGGTTACCTGACCTTCCCTTTTCCTTCAATAAACCCAAGATACTCTGGGACTATGAACATGCTTAGTTTCAAGCAGTGTTCTTGCAGACTGCCCATCTATTTTATTCCTAGGGACACTGTGATCAATTAGCTACAGTCAGTGGTCCCTATGGACCAAAGTGTTCAGATTACTATTATGTCCCTACTGGCCTTTCTAGTAAATGTGCCTACTTTGTCCTTGTCAGTGGGCCACTTGGCCTCTGATACTCTGGCATCCCTTTATCTCTGTTAAAATCAGGGAACTCATATAAAGAGTGGTGTCAGCCACAGTCATACCTGGCTACAAAGGAGAGTAACCCCAGACCTTTTCAAGGATGCAGGTGGTCCCCTCAGTGTATGCATCAGTATCTTCCCCAGTGAAGGGATTGAATTCTGGGCCTTTTAATTCCTTCTCCACATCATGCCACACAAGCACTGGATCTCAGCCTCATTAAAATAGGCCACTACTGACTTCAAGGTTTGGTTAACCAACCAAATAACTTGTTAGAGTCACCACCAGCTCCATGAGCTAGCACATTAAATGCAGAATGTTCAGTAACTGCACCCATATCAATGCATTTGGCCCAGCTTTTCTAGTGTTATTTCCATGCTCCTTGGTCTAACTCCCTTAGAATCCACTTCCACATACATTATGGTTAAAAAAATATCAGCAAATTTTGCAATTCTATTTCCTCTTGAGTCATTCTCTGTACCTGATTCCTGAAGTATACTGAGATTTGGCCCTAAGAAGATCGACCGAACTTCAGAGGTATGTGTCTTCATTTCAAAAGGTATGAAACCCAGACCTAAGGACTTTCTGGATTCTGTTACTTTTCTCAGAAAAGAATAGAATAAAATAAAATAAAAATAATAATAATAGTTTGTTGGTTGGTTTATCTGTTTTAGCAGATAGCTTAATTGGACTAAAACTCCCAAATTTGTCTTTCCTTTAAAGGGTGGAAGCTGAAATCTTTGTTTAAGTGTTTTAGCCTTAGCTGGGTTGCTTGTCAGACACATGCATAGTTCAGAGGTGAGCCAGAGATCAGAAAAGGGTTCATATGCAGAATGTAGGTCTTTAGCTCTCCAGCTCTCCTCCTTTTGGGGTTGAAATTCCCACTCTATCTGCTGTGGTCAGTACAAATCCTACCCTCTGGTTTTTCAAGCCAGTAAGACCACATATTTCTATCAGAGTGTCAGTCATCCTGCATTGCGATAACAGGAGTCTGCACTCAGGCAAAGGGCCAACCAGTGTCATTCCCTTCTTGAAATGGTTGCTTTCTTTACTTTTAACTATTTAACTTTTATAACTGTTATCCGTAGGAAGGTTGGGGCAAATAGGAATTGCTTTGCCATTCCTGGATATAAAACCTTTTCCAAACTGAGATTTTAAAAGGCTCAGCAAAAAATAGTATATGTCAAATCTATTTTTCATATCACTTATGTGGCAGATTGTGTTTTCCTAAGAGACCACAACAACATCACCCCCATTCCTTTTGATTTTTTCCAAATTGACTTTAGCACTTCTCCACCAAGAGCTGTCATTTATGTTTCTTATCCTCTTGAGTCTAGGTGAGGCTTGTGCCCGCTCTGATCAATAAAGTGCAGTGGATGTGATGTCATATGACTTCAAGGCTAGGTCAACAAGAGGATATGCATCCACAAGGCTTCTCTTCTTGGATGGTAGCTGCTGGGGACTGAGCCAGTCAAAAACCAGCACCTACCACCAAACAAGTGGGTGAAGGAGCATTTGGACGATACCAGATTCCAGCCTTCAAGTCTTCCAGCTAAGACCTCAGACATCATGCAGCAAAGACAAGCTGATCTCATTGTGCCTTCTCCAAATTTCTGACACATAGAATCTGTGGTTGGCTTTTGCTACTGAGTTTTGGGGTAATTTGTTAAACAACAATAAATGGCCACAACAAGTTAGATGTTAGGATTATCCAGCTATGACATCTGTAACAATAATGGTTTCCAGTTTATTTGGGTTGATATGGATGCTTAAAGACATGCTCCCTTTCTCTCTCACAATTCCCTCCTAAAGTGACAAGTTAAAAAAGGAAGCAAATTTCCCATATAGAAGAGGACAGTTAAATGTATTCCCTCATTAGGACCTCATGTCCCTTGGAAATTTGAAGAGACTAGTCAGTTATTTAAACCTGAATTCTTTGTCTCCAAGAATCAATAATTTAATTTTTATTTGGAGTATTTATGAGTTAATTATATTGCTTCTTGGAATCACATATATGCAAAGTCAACTCTACACTATACAAGCCAGCATTTCTTGAATTTTAAACAGGAGACTAATGCTCTTAGTACAGATTCAATAAAGGGGGAGTTAAGCAAATTCTGTCCACCTTTTTCAAATAATAAATAAAAAATGTATTAGGTAAACAGTTGCAAATAATAATAAAGGATAAGTGCACAGCTCCATACCCAGGAGCGGGAGGAGGAGGGGGAAGCTAAGTTATAGCTATAAACTTCCTTCTGAAGAAGACAATTTGAGAAGGCATTCAACATCAAGGGGAATTACATAGGACCTGTTATATAAAGGTAGACTTATGTATTTAAAGATAAAACTTCCATGCTATATTTCTTTTGAGTTGTTTGTATGTTCTTCAAAAGTCATTGATATACGTGAGCTTTTCAAAGACAAATATGGTCTAAAATCTATCACATATGATTACAGAAGAAAACAAGAGAGGTAGATAAAGATAATGCAAATTAATGCCGGTGTAGTTAAGGTCAAACTCATTCATCACTAACGGCAACATAAATTGGTACAACACTTTTGGAGAGCCACTTGGCAATGCCTATCAAGAGAAATAAAAACGTTCATATCTGATCACTCAGTGATCCCATTGTTGGGAATTTTTCCTAAGAATTACATTAAAAGCATAAAAGAGCTATAAGTATGAAGGTTTTTGTTTCATAAATTTTTTAGACTCACTTAAAAACTGGAAACAATCTAAAGGATGAGCAATTAGAGAACGGTTTTGAAAAGCCAGTGAACTCTTATGTAGTTATTAAAAATAATAATTTTAAAGGCTATGTAACACTCTGGAAAATATGCTAGTTTTGTGATATAACATTAAAAGATAATAGAACAATATAAATAGAAAATGCTACTGTACTAAGTAAAAAAATAAATATAAAATGTGGGCAAGTACTGGATGGGAACATATAAAAATGTGTTGTTTTTAGGAGTTGTGAGCATTTCAATTAATTTTACCTTTTTAACTGTTGATATCCTTTAATTTGTAAACAATGCTGATTGTACAATAAATGATAATAGACCCATAATCCTTAAAACATTGTTGCTATTTATTTAGATGTCTGTCATCTCTTAGAGCATTAGTAAAATATTTTGCTAGCCATTCTAACAGGTGTGAGGTGATATCTCATTATGGTTTTAATTTCCATTTCCCTGATGATTAGTGATATTGAGCGTATTTTCATGTACCTGCTGGCCATTTGTATGTCTTCTTTGGAAAAACATCTATTCAGTTCCTTTGCCCCATTTTTAACTGGATTGTTTGGGGGTAGGACAGGGGTTGTCAATGAGTTGTGTGAGTTCTTTATATATTTTGGATATTAACCCATCATCAGATATGATTTGCAAACATTTCTCCCATTCTGTAACTTAACTTCTCATTCTGTTTATTGTTTCTTTTGCTGTGCAGAGGCCTTTTAGTTCCATGTAGTCCCCGTTAGAATAGCTATCATCAAAAAGATAGAGGATAACAAGTGTTGGTGAAGATGTGGAGAATAGGGAACCCTTGTGCACCATCGGTGGGAATGTAAATTAGTAAAGCCACTACGGAAAACAGTATGGAGTTTCCACAAAAAGTTAAAAGTACAACTGCCATATTATCCGGCAATCCCACCTCGGGGTATATATCCAAAGGATATCGAAAAGATATTTGCATTCCCATGTTTTTTGCAACGACATTCACAATAACTGAGATATGGAAACAAACTAAGCATCTGTCAATGTAAAAATGGACAAAGAAGATATGGTATATATACACAGTGGAATATTATCCAGCCATGAGAAATCAGGAAATCTTGCCATTTGCAAAAACATGGATAGATCTTGAGAGAATTATGCTAAGGATTATGCTGTCTGAAATAAGTCAGACAGAGAAAGACAAATACTGTGTGATATCACCTATATGTGGAATCTGAAAAAGCAGAATTCATAAAAATAGAGAGTAGGATGATGGTTACCAGGGGCTGGGGCTGGGGTAGCTGGGGAGATGTTGGTCAAAGGGACAAACTTCATTTTCCAATTAGAAAATGAATATGGTTTGGGAAACTTGGATATAAAATTAAAATAGATAGGTCTGGCTCTTCTTCCCAAATAGCCCTCATCTGGTCAAAAAAGGGAAAAAAATATATACATAGGGACGCCATAATATTCCTTTTTGTTTAATTTCATTCCTTCATCCCAAATGCAGACACACATATACACATACGTGGACACATTTTAAGAGAGAAAGCTAGCCAATCGGCTGTTACAGGTGCAAAATATTCTACATGACTGACTAAACACATAACAAAATTATCTACGGAAAATAGTGGGAGTTTACCTGGTGAGTCCCGGGGGCTGTTATGTTACTCTCCAGGTCTTCTCTCTGTCCTAGGTTATCAGGACTCCCAGCTGGATCAGAGTGAAGTCAGCAGCACCGTCACCTGCCCTTCGTCTCGCTCCCTCACCTCCTCTGATCATGCTTTTCCAGTCAATTGGCTTCTTGATATCTCAAATTTTACATGCCTTAAAAATAAGGCTTCCAGGGAATTCCCTGACCGTCCAGTGGTTAGGACTCCACGCTTTCACTGCTGAGGATCCAGGTCGGGGAATTAACCCCACAAGCCACGCTGCAGGGCCAAAAAAATAAATAAGGCTTCAGAAAGAAAAAAACTGAGGGTTGACAGTTCTGACTGAAAGAAGAAACTTGGTCAAAGTAATCTAGTTTTTAAATTTCATAATTACCAAGCAACACCAACCAAACTAACTTGGGGAAGCCTTGGAGACTTATGTTTTTCCTGGTCCCCCATTCTCTCCATGGGTCTTCTACGTTGGGAATTCCGAATATTCTCATTCCTAAAGAAAATTCTAGAAAACTCAAAACACATAATGGGTTTAGCTTTGAAGAAATATAAAAAGGGTGGCGTCACTTTATCAGACAATGGGGAGCTACGTGCACCTTGAAACCTAAAATAGGAAAATTTTGAAAGATCAATAAAATATTGATTCAAACATATTTTATAACATTGAGAGTCATACAGGAGACGTCATTACATTCTCTGTAGATTCTGAGTTAAATGAGCTCATCAGCACAACCCTGCAATAAAGTTAAACTAGTCCAAAACATTCTTTCTCTCTGTCTCGGTAAAAATATCAGTCTGGCCAAAGTGGTCCCCAAAATGCTAAATATGTGTTGCAGATTATATTCATAATGGCAGTGGAGTGTGGTATACATTTGGAATAAAAAAAGTATTTTGCCATTTAAATTATAACCTTCCACATTCCTAAGGTGTCACTTGGAGAATCAAAGAAATAGATTAAGGATTGGGAAGTATAGAGAATAATTACTTTTGCTGACTCTCAGTAACAAATTTCAAGAGACTCTCTGTGTTTGGGTCTTTATTTGGAAAATATTTAGAAAAAAATTTTAAAGCATGAAAATGAAGTCACCAGCAAAGAATTTTCCATCCCGAATTCCTCACGAATATTTCTGGCATTGGTGTGACAACTCTAGAGCATATTATAAATTCTAGTCAAGAAAAAGACTTTTAACATTAGAGTTCTATAAAATTACCTCAATTTGAGTTTAATTGCCAGAGGCTGAGTGCCATGCCGATGTCTGTAATTAGCAAAGTTGTAAAATATTCTGAAAGCCAACAAAAGGTTGAGGGCATGAATGAAAGTTTTGTGTCCTTCCTGACTTATGACAACATGGCTATCCTGAAAATGCAAACTTTGGCTGTTACACTGCCAAAGATATCTGGAACTAAACTGTGAAAACATAGGCAAACAGGTTCAAATTGGAATAGGCTGACCAAATGTTAAATATACTATCAGGCTTGCCAGGTATGCTTTCACCTTTTTATAAGAAATAAGTTTTCTTTTAAGCTAATGGAACTAACTTCTCAACTGCACCTACCCAAATACACCCCAATTCTCAGAATTTCTTACAGCTGAATAATTCTTCCGGTCTTCTTCATAGCCACTGTTTTGCAATCAATGTGTTGGGACATTTAATTAAAAAGCAGACCTCAGTATGTTCTAAACGGAGAACAAAGGAATGGCATGTGTGTATACAGAAGGGTTACATCTAAAGAGCAGGACAAATGAGTCAGAGTCTTATCAGCTAGTTTGTATATTTCACAAGAATAGCCCTTCTAACTTAACCTTGTTTAAATTACTTAATTTCTTTGTACCTCAAGTTCTTTATGAATAAAATGCAGATATATCTTGTAAGGTTTCTGTGAGGATTTAATGAGCTAATATATGCACAAAACTTAGCCCAGGGACTAGCTCTTGGCAAGCTCTCAATAAATATTAGATATTAATTTCAACACTTCAACTAGATCAACCTAGATTGCAAGTATTTAGGTCCCAAGGGATTACTCTGGTTTAACTAAACATTAACCATTAGAAAGAACTTCAACCTACAATAAAATATTAGCCAAATATTAAAAATTCTTTAACAGAACTATAAAATAAGTAGGCGAAATAATGTGAATAAATGTATGAGTCCATGGATGGATGGCGTGGAGGGGGAAAATGTTTCAAATTAATACAGTTTCCAGATTAGAATTCTGAGTTAGACAATTAGGATCTCTATCTGCATGGGGGTTTTGTTTGCTTGTTTTAATCTCCAAAAGCTTTCTGAACCAAAAAGCTTGTAAAGACATATGTATATTAATTATTTTTAATTCTCCAAACAATTGTCTGATGCTTTGAGTGATTATATAAATTTGACCTTATATAAATCCTTTCTTTACAATTTTCCAGCATCTCAAGATATTAAAATAAAAATTAGAAAGCAATTTAAGAACATAAAACATCCCACTTACAAAGATTCAGATGCTACCTTTAGAAGTAAGTACTAGTAGAGTAATTTATAAATCTGCTTTCTCAACGTACTAGTATCATTCTGAGTGATGGTTGTATAACTATATCTTTTGGAGCCCCAGGGTTCCTTGGGGATAACTCAAGGGCAACATCAGGGGTGGGGAGAGTGGGTAGGTTTCTGGGTCTCCCATTATGCTTCCCTTTCCCACTCCCATTCAACCACAGTTCCAGTTTTATCAATTTTATGTGTGACAATAATTTTCCTTAAGAGAAAGAATGGTTTTACTCCTATTAAATATTTGAAAGTTCTAAATATTACCACGAAATTCACCTGCAACAGCTAGAATTCAAAAGATGTCATTAAAGCCCTCAACTAAAATAACAAAAACTTAAATATTTATCATTGTACAGAAGAGTACTAAGAATGAAAAATTAGCTAAAATAAGGTGGTGGAGGAAAGGATAAAAGAAAAGAAATACACTAGTTTTATGATTGTTTATAGCAAGAAAGTAAAAGATAATGTCTAATGTATTAAATAATTAAGAAAATTATATAACCTAATAGTTCTAAAATAGCCACTGGAACACAAAGGCAACCTTCTTAAATACCACATTATTTAGGAATTATACTGTAGAAGTAAAGTTAAAAATATGAACTAAATGTGATCTTTGAAAACAGCAAAAACATAAAGTATAATTAATTTCAAAGAACAAGATTCAAATATACCTGTCAGAAAAATATAAATGGGTTAAACTTATATCTTTAAGAAAGGAAAGAAAGTAAAAACATGAACAAAGGTATACAAGGCAAATACAGAAAGAGAAGGAAGTCAGGGGAAAGGGGAGGGAGAAAGGAGGAAGGTAAAGAGAGGGGAGAAGAAGGAGAATGAAGGAAGGGAGGGGAAAAGGGAGAAAAGAAGGAAGAAAGAAGAAAGAAGGGAGGAAAAGAACAGGTTGTAACCTGAATATCAGGCCATGTTGAATTCATGTTATAAAACATTAAATGAGACAAAAGGTCACTATATAATGTTAAAAGTAGATATTCACACTGAAGATTTTTTTAAAGTCAAGATTGGCAATGCACCAAAAGATATAGCATCAATATTCACAAAGCAAAAACTATAGGAATTATAAAGAAAAGCACAAAGTAGTAGAATTTTACTCACCTCTCTTAGTCTTTGACAGATCAAGAAGGAAAAAAGTAAGAAATAATAAAGAAGACTTAAATGACATAATAAAGTAGTACTATTTATATAGATCAAGTTCTGTCCCCTGAAATAAAAACTACAACCATTCTGAAAAAAAAACAAAAAAAACCTACAACTTATTTTTATATAGAACCATCATAAAAAATGGCCATTATATTAGGCTATAATGAAAATCATAACTAATTCCAAAATAGTAAAGGAATACAGGCAACATTATCTGATCACAATGCAATAAAACTAGAAATTAATAATAAAACTGAAAATAAAAATACATTTATTGATTGGGTGACTTTGTGCAAGTTGTCTATCTTTTCTATTGCATCAACTGCAAAGTTAAAATAATACTTAAATCACAGGATCATTGTGAAAATTTTATGAACTTTAAAACATTACACAAGTGTAAAATACTATCCAAAAAGAATTATCTTCCTCCTCACACATGAGAAGTAATTTAATCTGGCAGCTCCAAAGACTTGAACTTAGTCTATACTGTTTACATGTGGCTCTTTAAATTAACTAAATTAAATTAAATTAAATGAAAAATTTACTTCTTCAACACTAGCCTTATTTAAAGTACCCAGTAGTTACATGTGGTTAGTGGCTACCATCTTGGACATCAGAATATTTCCATCATTACAAACAGTTCTATTGGATAGTCCTAGCTCTTGTTGGGGAAATCAACCAAATATCTAGAGGTTCATGAGAATTATTTAAGTTTTACTTCAGCAAATTAACAGGGTCCTTCTAGTGAGAGTCTCAGATGACTTTTTTTCCCACTTCACTTCCTAATTATACTAAAAGATCATCCTCTCACTTAATATAATCCAAATACATTAAGGTGCTAATTGAATATGATGAGTAAGCTGTGCATACTAATTGTCACTAATAAATGTAATGCTGATCGCTTAAGCCTATAATAGCTACTCACCTGCAGAGTGGTTCAAGTCAACTTGATATCCCTCATTCTTCATTAGGAAAACGTGTTTATTAAGTTGACATCATTATATGTGAGCCCTGAGGATTTTCACCGTGAGTAGTCATTTTAATGTTGAAAAGTATACCATATGTGAACCCTGAACAAATTGCTTGTGCAGCTGAAGGTGACTCTGACAGTCACCCATTTTTCAGTGATGCTTAGAGCATTCCATTTTGGTAAGCCTGAATCAATAATAAGTACCTCTATGTCTACTACATTTCTTCACTCATTTAGCATATTTTTAAATTCTTAGTCCCACTTACTAGTCTTGTGATCCTCGGCAGTTCACTTATCTTCTCTGGGCTTCAGAGTCTCCTTCCTTGAGTCGGGGAGTGGGAGGGTATGAGAAATCGCAGCCTAATCACAAGTTTATTTCCCCTTTTCCCTCCCAGTTGAGGAAACTCTACTTAAAAAATACTAGAGACTAGATCTAAATTGTCCTCACCACAAAAAAATATAATAATTATATGACATGACAGAAGTGTAAGCTAACACTACAGCAGTAATCATATTGCAATAAGTAAATGAATCAAATTAATAGGTACACCTTCAACTTATACAATGTTATATGTAAATTACATCTCAATTTAAAAAAATTAGGGCTTACTTGGGGAACTTGGAGAGGTCACAGATATACCTAAGAATTGATTTTTTTTAATATCAAACCAATTAGCACTGACCAAGACATTTAGTATAAAAATAAGGGGGTAAAACCTTAATTCATGGCTCAAAAATTATAACCAAGGGTAAACAAAGTCAAAATAACCTATATTTTTAAAAATCATAATATTTTATCAAAGGATAGAGTGTAAAACATGAGTAAATAAGGCAAAATAAAAACAATAATTCTTCCCAAAATAACATATAAATGTAATGCAATTATAAGCAAAATCCCATTAGTTTTTTTTAACTAGATGAAATATATCTAATATTTGTATGGAAAAATAAAGGTATGAGGTCTGTCAAGAAATTATCAATAATGAAGATAGTGACTGGGTGTATATATTATTATCAAAACTTACTATGAAGCTATAGTGTGATAAAAGCACAGGAATAGACAAATACATCAGTAGAACAAATTCAAAAGCCAAGAAACAAATACAAGTGTATGAGAAAACCTCATTTATGATAAAAGTAGCAAGTCAATTCATTGGGAGAAAAATAAATTATTCAACAAAGTGTGCTGGAAAAATTGGCTCTCCACCTATTTACAATAGCCAGGACATGGAAGCAACCTAAATGTCCATCAACAGAGGAATGGATAAAGATGTGGTACATATATGCAATGGAATATTACTCAGTCATAAAAAAGTACAAAATAATGCCATTTGCAGCAACAGGGCTGGACCTAGAGATTGTCATACTGAGTGAAGTAAGTCAGACACAGAAAGACAAATATCATATGATATTGCTTATATGTGTAATCTAAAAAAGGGTACAAATAAACTTATTTAAACTTATATGTATAATTGATTCACTTTGCTGTTCACCTGAAACTAACACAACATTGTTAATCAACTATACTCCAATGAAATTTTTTTAAAAATTAGTTATCTATATGGAAGAAAATAATCATATATAACACCATAAATAATCCTCAACCTCTGTTCAAATATATAAATGTAAAAGTAAAGTAAAATATTAGAAGAAAATATTGGAGAATAATTTTATAATATTATGACAAAGATGACCATCCAAAACAACATATGAAATGCATAGGTATAAGAAAAAATTGACAGATTTGATTATATAATTTTTTTTTTTTTTTCGGTACGCGGGCCTCTCACTGCTGTGGCCTCTCCCGTTGCGGAGCACAGGCTCCGGACGCGCAGGCCCAGCGGCCATGGCTCACGGGCCCAGCCGCTCCGCGGCATGCGAGATCCTCCCGGACCGGGGCACGAACCCGTGTCCCCTGCATCGGCAGGTGGACTCTCAACCACTGCGCCACCAGGGAAGCCCTATATAAATATTTTTGAAACTTCAGTATTGAAGGGAAAAAACCTGAACAAATCCAAAAGATAACAATTTTAGTTATGATGGGGTAAGATCCTATATGTTGTTAAGAAAAAAACAATCAACCTAATTTTTAAAAGGATAAATTATATAAATAAGCAATTCACCAAAGAGAAAATATGAAAAACTATACATTAAAAAAGATGTTCAATGTCACTAAAAATCAGAGAATAGCAGCATAACATTTTCAACCATCATTTGGCAAAATTTAAAATAACTGATAACATCCAGAATATTAAGAACATAATTTAAAGAATATTTGCTTACATTGTTGATAAAAGTAATCTGGTTAAAGAAATCAATATTTTAATGTATATACCGTTTGACCTAACAATACTACATTTATGAATGTATACTACAGAAATAAAAAGCATTCATACATAATGCAACATTGATTTGTGACATCAACTTAAATGTTAGTCATCCAGGTGATGCATTTTATATTACATAATGTTATATTTTATAAATGTTTATATATGTTTGTATTCAAATACATATAATATGACATTCTGTATGGCTCCTGCATCAATTCCTTTCCCAAGCAACTCTAGTCTACTTACACCTATCTCCATCTGCAAAGAAAGGAGAATCAAGAGCAGATCCACCTTTCCACATTTAGAGCTTATATAATTTGGGAGGCTCCAGTTACAGAAAAAAAACAAAACAAAAACCAAAAATTCCAAATACAAATTTAGATATCGATATTACTTTGTCGACAAATATACATAGGAGTTTTGTCACTGGAACACTTGTTTCTTTAGGCCATTTTGCTGAGTGTGGTTTCATCTGGAAAAGATACATGAATACACTTCAGACTCAGTCCAATGCATCAGGATGCATGAGACATGCAACTTCATACACTGTGGTCATACAAGTTTGTGCCTTAGAAACAAGAATTCTGGTAAATTCTACTTCACATGATTCCTGTCAAAGACAGGAGAGAAATAAAAGATACTTTACACAGACGAAATTGCTGACGAGTGGGTTTTTCCTAGGCATGTCTGAGCACTAAATCCTCCACCTCTAATTGTATACATCTGATGATCAGAAGACTTTTTTCTAGACTAACTTCTAGCCCCATATATTTCAAACCTTATTTCTCCTCTAAACATCCCATTCCTAGACACAGTCGGGAATGCATCACATGTGACAGATGGTGATGCAACTTCCGGTCCCACAATTTCTGATGATCCAGGCGAATTGGCCCAAAAGGTCCTGGGAGTACTCCTGGAACTCGCACCAAACCAGAACAACACTTACTGATAACTGCTACACGTGGAGAAGAATGAAAACCACCAAAATAATCCCACTAAACTCAAATCTATGCCCCATTAAATTTCTCCATATATCCCCAAAATGCTTTGGCCATTCTACTTCCACCCAACATAAGGGGAGGTAGGCCTGAAGGGAAGTTTAGTGAAACTGGACAGCAGCTCTGTTTGTGATTAAAATAGAATACTTTTGCAAATGAAGAAAGAACATACAATTACATACCACATTGCTAGGGCTCCTCCCAGGATCTTGGAAACAAGTGAGGGTCTTAGAGACTGAGCTTAGTAAGCTTCACAGTGAATCCGACCCTGGGGAGAAGATAATATATTTTCACACTGTCAAATTTGCCCATTCATAAAATCTGCTTATTATCCACTCTTTATCCTTAGATTCATGTCCCATTATTAACAGCTCAAATGCCCAATTACCAACTAGCAGTTGATTGATATAACAACTAAGAGTTTCGTGCTCTCTGAAAGGAAGCCAAAGTCTTTAGAGTTTGATTTTCGTTTTTATTCCACACAGTATTTCTAAGAGGCAAGAGATATTCAAAAAAAATAAAACAAGGATCCAGACCTAGACTGATCTAAGGGCAGGGTCTCCTGGTTTGAGGCTTGTTGGAAGGAGGGAGGACAGTGCCCCCAAGGGGGTCAGCTGAGTGGGGACAAGGACAAAGGGATGGGTGATGGCAACAGGTCACAGTGGGCAGGAAAGGATAAAAGCGGCCACATAAGGTGGTTTAGGCAGAGTTGGAGGTTCCAGAGGGAGATAAGCAGTTTCAGGTTTGCAGTTGGCTGCTCGCCCTGTGAGATCAAAATGAAGAAACAGTAGTGAACAGGTGTGTGCATCCGCCAGGGGAGGGCAGTCCCCCGCCCACCCCGTCTCACACCCGAGGAACACCACTTCTGGGTCCAGGCAACCAAAAAGCTGAGTGGTTTGTAATTGGGGTCCCCCAACCTGTCTTTGGTCGCTCTGGGTGGCCCCTGAGGCAGAAAGAGGACCTGAGGAAAGACCATATTCCACACCTGCCGGCCCAGAGCAATGGAGATGCCCTGCAAGCCTTTTTAAAAGGTGTGGAGGAGCCTCAGGGGTGGTCTTGATAAGAGCCATGAACAGCAGGGCATGATTATCTCCATGGGGAAACCGTGACCACCCTAAGAGGCAGAGTATGCTATATTCAAGTAGCACCAAGGTTTGAGAGCAACTTTATCCAGATCAGCAAAAGAGAAGTGAGCAATGTGCACCACCGAGCGTGAATGGTGACTGTGGGTGCCACATGCACCTGTCCTGCCTCCCATTCCCAGAAGTCACGCTACTGGTCCACCAGCTGCGAGCTGGGAAACAGCACCCAGGGAGAGCCTGCCAGCCTGAGAAGACCCTAGGAAGGCCCAGGCTGCTTCTCTGGAAGTCTGTAAAGACAGCCATTCGTGACCGTGAAAAACAGCTCCGCCTCAAGCTTGTCACTGGCTGCTCTTTTACCTTCGGTTGTTCATCCCTTTAGAGGCAAGAGATCTCTTCATTTATCGAAAACGAAACTTGTTTACCTCCTGAGCCCAGCAATGGCGGTACGCCAGTACCCAGGTCATCCCATCTGGGGACATAGTGGACATACCTGTGTTTGAGGCAGAGGCACCTAGCAGTTATCTCAAAAACTGGGGAGGAGATCATCTAAGACCGGTTCGGGGTCTTCCAAGAGCCCCAGAAGACCCTCAAAGCCCATTTAACCAGGTTCTGAAAATAGGAAACTCAGGGGATTGGCTTTTTATTAGAGAACATCAGAGCTGCCATACTGTATATGAGTCAGAGGTGGACATCATGTCCAAGACTGTGGAAGCAGCACAGAGGTCACATGCAGCCAACAGAGCATGACAAGGGACAGAGATGGCTGGTACCATATAACTGAGACCAAGAAGACAGTAAACTTTGAGGCCCATCAAGAGGAGCCAGAGCATATGGGGACCAAGCTATTTCCAGCTCAGCTTTTTTAGTTTGAAATAAATCAAGCCATACAGTCTCAGAATGAAATGCTCCCTTTTTAAATTTACATATTCCATAGCACAGTGGTAACCTCACAGAGGGTTCTGTGATATCACCTTGTGTTGCAACCTGACACTCTTCTCCAGGAAAGCAGAGACCCACCTCACACCCATGTTCCACAGAGCTGCCTCAACCACGGTTGGCCTTTGTTTCCCCTAGGCCGTGACTGAAAGTCATCTTGTGGGCTAGGATGCACCCCCATTTCCTTCAATTCCTCTTCTTCCCTCTGAATGTGCCCAAACATAAAATTAAATCCCGTCTACCAATTAAGCAAAAAAAAGGATTCATGTCCCCTCTGGATATTCAGGGATGGGAGGAGGGGGCATGGCAGCATCTGTTGGCAATCAGAATAGGAAAGGCTACCGTCTAGATGTAGCACCTTCACTTTTAGGTATATACCCTGGAGGATAAAGTATAGTTTTAGGAATATATAATACTAACTCTCACACATGCTCTTTAGGAGACAACTATAAGAATGTCTGTAGCCAAATAACTTATCAGAGCAAAACACTGGAAATAGCATCAATTGTCCATCAACTGTAAAATTGATAAATTATAACATACAGTGGGGTACCATACAATAATGGCAGCTACACTGGCATGGATGAATCTCGCTGTTGAGTATTACAAGCAAATCACGTAAGAACACGTGTTATAGTTCCTTTTATAAAATAGTTCCAAAGCAAGACCAAATTATTTACATTATATACTTGGCAAAATTAAAGGAACACAATTATCTCTAGAAAGGAGGGAGATGTCCTCACAGTTGTATACACAAGTGTTTTAATAGTGTTGGGACTTGTTCTCCCTCATAGACAAGGTGGCAGGTATTCAAATATTTCTAAGTATTGTCACGTTTTGACATTTCTGAAATCAGGGGGATCTTAAGAGATGTAGTTGTCATTTCATAGAAATCTTAACCAGTTTCTTCTAGCAATACCTTACTTTTTCTGTATTTCAAGTATGTCAAAATTAAAAGTCTGAGAAGAATTTGTAATAAATACAAAATAAAAATTCAGAAGGACAAGAAAAGATGTGTCCATAGGTCATGGTGTTAGATTTTCATTTCCATGGAAACGTCTGCATTTATTCCACTGAACATGACACATCTCACATCAAAGGGGGTCACCAAAAGTGTTTCCCTAGTTGTTTATAGCCTTGGATAGAGGCTTGGGGGTAATCTTCAAAGACATTTTTGAGTATTCTTTTGGCATAAGTAGATAAATAAGTAGTTGAAGTATTGCTCTTTGTTCTGTCACATTTCCTAAAAATCTAAGCTTAATAAAAGAATTCTGAACATAGTGATCAAGTATTCACTAGAAAATGCCAACCTGGCGACATCCAGCTGAAGATCAGTTTTTTCAGAGCTTCACACACTGCCTATGCGGTATGAGTGAATTTCTGTGTTCCTAAGAACCTTCATTTCCCTGGCCACTATCCCCTATTACAATAAAGTTCTCCTATAAAATGTGAATAAAACTATTTCATCCAAGGATTCTTCTGCACACCAGGGTTAAAGAAAAAGAAAAAAATAGAAGGACTTGTTTTCCTTAGCTCCAATGTGTTACTTAATGTCAACAAGATAAGCTAAAATCCCATTCCATTTAATACCAATTCAAGTATAAAGACTCACTTCCTGGTATATTTAGGTCTGGTTTTCATTTATGGGAAAGATCCCTGGAGGAGTGGGATCTTTTTTACTACATTATAGTAAAAAAATAAATAAAAATAAAGGATAAAGAGAGGTATAGAATTGGTGAAGAGGGATACAACTGGGAAAGTACCAGTGGGAGAATTAGTTTTGCTTTTTATAAAAGAATTGTTGATTTTCATTCAGAAATAATCTGGACATAAATCTGTTACTTTCATTCACATGACCCACATCCCTGCACTCCCTAAATACACTTATAGCAAGTAAGTATAAAGGTGAGCTACCAAATTTCAAAACTAACCTGTTTTCAAAGTCATAGGGCGGATAATTGTGGAAAAAAGTGTTAGGCTCTGTTTATAAAAAGTAGCGCGCTTACCTGCAGCAAGCAGTAACATCACATGGAAATAAGACAGAGGTGCCAGTCACATAGCCAGCCTTAGGTTAGCCTTGAAAAGTCTGACTACCTGATCTTTTTTCTTTTTTTTTTTTATTGAAGTAAAGTTAATTTACAATGCTGTGTTAGTTTCTGGTGTAGAGCAAAGTGATTCAGTGATACATGTGTATGTCTATACTCTTTTTCAGATTTTTTTCCATTATAGTTTATTATAAGATATTGAATATAGCTCCCTGCGTTATACAGTAAATCCTTGTTGTTTATCTGTTTTATATATTGTAATTTGTATCTGTTAATCCTAAACTCCCAATTTATCCCTCCCCCTCCTTTCTCCTTTGGTAACCATGAGTTTGTTTTCTATGTCTGTGAATCTGTTTCTGTTCTGCAAGTAAGTTCATTTGTGTCATATTTTAGATTCCACGTATAAGTGATATCATATGATATTTGTCTTTCTCAGTCTGACTTACTTCACTTAGTATGATCATCTCTAGGTCCATCTACGTTGCTGCAGATCTGACCACCAGATTTTTTTTTTTTTTTTTGCGGTACGCGGGCCTCTCACCGCCGCGGCCTCTCCCGTTGCGGAGCACAGGCTCCGGACGCGCAGGCCCAGCGGCCATGGCTCACGGGCCCAGCCGCTCCGCGGCATGTGGGATCCTCCCGGACAAGGGCACGAACCCGCGTCCCCTGCATCGGCAGGCGGACTCTCAACCACTGCGCCACCAGGGAAGCCCGACCACCAGATTTTATACCAAGAACCAGACCCCATTGTAGGAAGTGAACAGTTACTCAGAATCCAACACAGCTTCAGCAAAAGGGTTATCCTACCATGCCTAAGCAGAAAGTATTTATTGATCCTTTTTACCATAGATCATAGCAGTGAATAAGACTCAACTGCCCTCTCCGTCTCTGTTCTTCCAGCTCCTGCGACTATGCACTTCCTTCCTCTCTCTCTTAGCTGGCTTGCCCTCCTTCACAGTTTCTACTAGGACCTCTCATCTGATTTTGTGCTGTCTTCTTTTCAGACATCAAGCCCAGAGACTTCCAAGCAGTGGTGGAGGGAGCTAGGAAAATAAATGGATTCCAGGACTCTCCTTGAGTTGAAGAGTCAGAGCTGGGGACCCAGGAAGCCAGACCAACTAGAGTTCACAGAGCAGAGCACCACAGAGAAGAGACCTGCACACAGAGAGAGCACTAGCGATCTGTTAATCATCCTCTTTGGGTCTTCAGGTAGTACAGCTGTATAAGGTCTGTGGAAGGAAGAACCCCGTGACTCACCCAAGGCTGGGAATGCTATATGCTCTCACCACCTAGGGTAGAAAACTTCATAGTACATGATGCAGCAGGTAGAATAGTCAGAAGCAATTGTCCCAATACTTAAAAAAGAAAGAAAGAAAAAACATAAAAGAAAAGCTGCATGGCTTCATCTAAAAAAAAAATGTAAACGTTGGGCTTCCCTGGTGGTGCAGTGGTTAAGAATCCGCCTGCCGATGCAGGGAACACGGATTCGTGCCCCGGTCCGGGAAGATCCCACATGCCGTGGAGCGGCTGGGCCCGTGAGCCATGGCCGCTG
>NC_041228.1:57734295-57738637 GCF_002837175.3 Physeter macrocephalus | reverse complement strand
CGGAGCACAGGCTCCGGACGCGCAGGCCCAGCGGCCATGGCTCACGGGCCCAGCCGCTCCGCGGCATGTGGGATCCTCCCGGACAAGGGCACGAACCCGCGTCCCCTGCATCGGCAGGCGGACTCTCAACCACTGCGCCACCAGGGAAGCCCGACCACCAGATTTTATACCAAGAACCAGACCCCATTGTAGGAAGTGAACAGTTACTCAGAATCCAACACAGCTTCAGCAAAAGGGTTATCCTACCATGCCTAAGCAGAAAGTATTTATTGATCCTTTTTACCATAGATCATAGCAGTGAATAAGACTCAACTGCCCTCTCCGTCTCTGTTCTTCCAGCTCCTGCGACTATGCACTTCCTTCCTCTCTCTCTTAGCTGGCTTGCCCTCCTTCACAGTTTCTACTAGGACCTCTCATCTGATTTTGTGCTGTCTTCTTTTCAGACATCAAGCCCAGAGACTTCCAAGCAGTGGTGGAGGGAGCTAGGAAAATAAATGGATTCCAGGACTCTCCTTGAGTTGAAGAGTCAGAGCTGGGGACCCAGGAAGCCAGACCAACTAGAGTTCACAGAGCAGAGCACCACAGAGAAGAGACCTGCACACAGAGAGAGCACTAGCGATCTGTTAATCATCCTCTTTGGGTCTTCAGGTAGTACAGCTGTATAAGGTCTGTGGAAGGAAGAACCCCGTGACTCACCCAAGGCTGGGAATGCTATATGCTCTCACCACCTAGGGTAGAAAACTTCATAGTACATGATGCAGCAGGTAGAATAGTCAGAAGCAATTGTCCCAATACTTAAAAAAGAAAGAAAGAAAAAACATAAAAGAAAAGCTGCATGGCTTCATCTAAAAAAAAATGTAAACGTTGGGCTTCCCTGGTGGCGCAGTGGTTAAGAATCCGCCTGCCGATGCAGGGAACACGGATTCGTGCCCCGGTCCGGGAAGATCCCACATGCCGTGGAGCGGCTGGGCCCGTGAGCCATGGCCGCTGGGCCTGCGCGTCCGGAGCCTGCGCTCCGCAACGGGAGAGGCCACAACAGTGAGAGGTCCGCATACCGAAAAAAAAAAAAATGTAAACGCAAGACTTAAAAGGATTAAACTGTTTCCAAGGAGCTTCATTTTGTCCCAGAAAGCTCAAAGGTATTCATGGACTACAAAAATATGCAGCATCTAACAAGGTAAAATTTACATTCAATGAAAGGCACATTCTGACATTTAATATAAAAATTATAAGGCATGCAAAGAAGCCACACAATATGATTCTTCAATTGCAATAGACCTAGAAATAAAACAGATGATAAAATTAACAGGAAAGGACCTTAAAACAATTATAACTGTATCCCATGCATTCAAAAAACCAGAGGAATGATTGATCATGTTAAATAGGGAAATAGATGATCTAATAACGACCCATATCAAACTTCTGAAGATGAAAAATATGCCTGAGATAAAAATTGCAGTGGATGGATTAACAGCATATTAAGAAAAGATCAGTGAACCTGAAAACACAGCAATAAAAACAATTCAAAATGAAACAAAGAGAGAAAAAATAAATAAACAAAGCTCCAGAGATGTGGACCACGTCAAATTAAGGGAAACAAATGATGTGAGCCCTATGATTACCTCAGCTAACTGAGGTATTTGAAGAAATAATGACTGATGATTTTTTTTTGTAATTCGATGAAAAGTATAAACTCACATATCCAAGAATCTAAAGCATGACTAAAACTACAAGGGACATCAAAATCAAAACACTTAAAATTATGACAAAGAGAAACATCTTAAAAGCAGCCAGAGGAAAGAAAGACACCATTACCTACAATGAACAAAGGATAATCACAGACTTTTCAGAAACTATGCAAGCCAGCAGATGTGGAGAAAGATTTTTAAAGTACTGAATTCTGAAAATAACATTAAAAGAGAGCAACACTTATAGAGATGGAGAAAAGATTAATGGTTCACAGGGGCTAAGGACAGGATGGATCAGAGGCATGTGTGTGGTTATAAAGGTATAACATGAGGGGTATTTGTGGTTACATGGGATACACATGTGATAAAACTGCATTGAATTATACACTCACACAGGTGCATGCAAAACTAGTGAAAATATTAATAAGGTATATGGATTGTATCAATGCCAAGTTCCTGATTTTAATATTGTACTATAGTTATGCACAATGTTACCTTTAAGTGAACCCGGGTGAAGGGTATAAGAAACCTCTTTGTACTATTCTTTGCAACTTTCTGCAGTTTGTAGTTATTTCAAAATAAAAATGTTTTAAAAAATAAGAGAACATACAAAAACTAAAAGAATTCGAAATCAACAGAAATGCACTATCAAGCAAAGAAAATCATTTAACAGAAAGAAAACCATGTTAGATGGAAATCTAGATCTACACAAAGGAATGACGAGCCCCAGAAATAGAATATGTGTGTCAATTTTAGATGTATTTCTTATATTTGCATATCTTTAAATAACTGACTGCTTAAAGGAAAAATAATAACAATCTATTGTGAGATATGTGACATGAGTTGCATATCAAATGTACATTTAAAAACCCCAAAGACGGGCTTCCCTGGCGGCACAGTGGTCGAGCGTCCGCCTGCCGATGCAGGGGACACGGGTTCGTGCCCTGGTCCGGGAAGATCCCACATGACGGGGAGCGGCTAGGCCCGTGAGCCATGGCCGCTGAGCCTGTGCGTCCCGAGCCTGTGCTCCGCAACGGGAGAGGCCACAACAGTGAAAGGCCCGCGTACCACAAAAAATTTTTTAAAAACCCCAAAGACTAGAAGGGAGGAAATGGGAATGTATTGTTTTAAGCTCTATACCACACATGACATACTATAATATTACTTAAAGACAGCTTGTGTAAAATTAAAGAAGTATACTGTAAAATATAAAATATCCATTTTTTAAAAAAGGTTATTAAAAATATGCCAAAAAGGAAAATAACAAATGCTTAGCTCAAAATAAGGCAAAAGTAAAGGAAAGAGGGGGAAAAAGAACAGATGGGAGAAATAGAAGAATGTTAGATTTTAAACCCCCAAATAGTAACATTAATATTAAATGTACATGGGCAAAAACGTCTACAGCTATATTGAAGTTCTAACCCCCAGCAGTGCAGAAGGTGAACTTATCTGGAAATATGATCACTGCCAATGTCATTAGTAGTCAAGATGAGGTCAGACTGAAGTAGATTGAGCCCTTAATCCAACAAGACTAATATCCTTATAAGAAGGAGGAAGATGCAGTGAAGATGCAGACACACAAGTAGAAAGTCATGTAAAGACAGTGGCGGAGACTGGAGTTGTGCAGGCACAAGCTAAAGAATACCTGGGGTTACCGGAAGCTGGAGGAGGCAAAGAAGTATCCTCCCGCAGAGACAGCAGACTGATAATATCTTGATTTGGGACTTCTACTCTCCAGACTGTAAGAGAATAAATTTCTGTGGTTTTAAGCCACCAAGATTGTGCCACATTGTTATGGCATCCCTAGAAAACTAATACAGCATCTCAATTATAAAACAAATTGATTTTTAAAAAAAGCAAGTTCCAACTACACGTTACCTACAAGAGACCCACTTTAAATATAAAAATGCAAAAGTTAAACATAGAATTAACGTATGACCCAGCAATTCCATTTCTAGCTACATATCCAGAAGTATTCAAAGCAGGGATTCAAATAGATACTTGTACACCAGTGTTCATAGCAGCATTATTCACAATAGCAAAAAGGTAGAAACAACCCAAGTGTCCATTAACAGATAAATGGACACAAAAAAATTATGCCAATGAAAGGTTTGAATGGACACTTCACCAGAGAAAATACAAGATGACAAATAAGCATATGAAAGTATGCTCAACCTTATTTGTCATTAGGAAAATGTAGATTTAACCATGGTGAGGTACCACTACAAAGCTATTAAAATGGCTAAAATACATTTTTATTTTTTGTTTGTTTTTTTTTTTTTTTGCGGTACGCGGGCCTCTCACTGCTGTGGCCTCTCCCTTTGCGGAGCACAGGCTCCGGACGCGCAGGCTCAGCGGCCATGGCTCACGGGCCCAGCCGCTCCGCGGCATGTGGGATCTTCCCAGACCGGGACACGAACTCTCGTCCCCTGCATCGGCAGGCGGACTCTCAACCACTGCGCCACCAGGGAAGCCCTAAAATACATTTTTAAATGACAATATCAAGCGCTGGTGGAAATGCAGGGCAGCTGGAACTCTTGTGTAGTGCTGATGGGAATGTAAAATGGCACTGTTACTTTAGAAAACACTTGGCTTTTTTTTTTTTTTTTTTTTTTTTTTTTTTTTGCGGTACGCGGGCCTCTCCCTGTCGTGGC
>NC_041228.1:57716813-57734272 GCF_002837175.3 Physeter macrocephalus | reverse complement strand
CATCGGCAGGCGGACTCTCAACCACTGCGCCACCAGGGAAGCCCCTTGGCATTTCTTAAAAAATTAAACATACACACCAGGGAAGGCTCTCTTCCGGGTCGGGTCTCTCTCCTAGCTTCTACTGGTCCCTTGGCTGTGGCAGCATAACTTAAATCCTCACACTGTGTTCTCTCTTTGTGTGAACCTCTATGCCAAAATTTCCCCTATTAATAAGGATATAAGTCATACTAGATTAGGGGCCCATCCTACTTCAATATGACCTATTCTCAATAATTACATCTATAACAACCTTATTTCCAAATAAGGTCACATTCTGAGGTACTTAGGACTTTGGTAGGGAGAAACAATTCAATCCATAACAGCACCTATTAGAATAGCCAAAATCCTCTGTTCTCCTAGACATCTTGTTTTCTTAAATTAATAAAGAGTAAAAGGACTTTTCTGACATTTTTGCTTAGAGAACTGGATTAAGAAGTATGCCATTTACATTTGGTACATTTAATTAAATGTTTGGCATGAGTTTGTAAGGAACTTTTATTTATTTTAGTCCAGATTGCAATAGATGATTAAAAATTCCATTAGTGATAACTGTTGACATGATGATTTTAAAAAGTATATCTAGGGCTTCCCTGGTGGCGCAGTGGTTGAGAATCCGCCTGACGATGCAGGGGACACGGGTTCGTGCCCCGGTCCGGGAAGATCCCACATGCCGCAGAGCGGCTGGGCCCGTGAGCCGTGGCCGCTGAGCCTGTGCGCCCAGAGCCTGTGCGTCCAGAGCCTGTGCTCCGCAACGGGAGAGGCCACAACATGAGAGGCCCGCGTAACACACACACAAAAAACAAAAACAAACAAACAAAAAAAGTATATCTAATCATATAAAGCCTCTCTGCTACCAAATTTTCAACTCTTCTTTGATATATCTTTTTAGTTGGTGAATGTTTAAATCTCATCATCTCTTAGTAGCTTCCCAATTTTGTACTTTATGACTCAGATAATTCTATTTAATCAGTGGGTGAGACTAATAAACGCAAGCACATTCTCACTAACAAATAAAGACCAAAATTAAAAACAACTGACTATGCCAAGTGCTGGAGAGTGTGGGGAATGATTGGAACTCTCATACACTGTTGCTGGGAATGTAAATTGTACAACCACTTGGGAAAACAGTTTGGAAGTTTCTTAAAAAGTTACACGTTTCTACCATATGACCTAGCTATTCCTTCACTAGGTATTTACTCAAAACAAATGACAACATGTGCCCATGCAAAGATGTACCAAAAATATTCATTATAGCTTTAGTCATACTAGTAAAACAAGGAACAATTCATGTCCATCAATGGCTAAATGGATAAAACACTGTGGTATATCCATACAATGGAATACTGCTCAGTTATAGAAGGAAACTACTACTGATACTTGACAACTTGAACGGATATCAAAATAGTCATGCTGAGTAAAAGAAGCAACACAAAAAGTAGTGCAGACTATGTTATCCCATTTGTGTACAATTCTAAAAAATGCCAACTAGTCTATAGGGGGGACAACCCAAATCAGTGGCTCACTGAGGACAGGAGGAAGAGGGACAGAAGAAGGATGACAAAAGGAGACAAGGAAACTTTTGAAGGTGATGGACATTGTTCATTATCTGGATTGTGGTGATAATTTCGCAGGTATACATCTATGTAAAAATTTATCATAATGAACACTTTAAAGAAGTTCAGTCTGGTTCATGTCACCTATACCTCAATAAAGCTATAAAAGAAAATCCTGACTCACTTGAAACAGCATTATATTTTTCATATATCTACAAAGTACCTAGCACAAAGCCAGGTACACAGAAAGTACTCACTGTAAACTTGATGACTGAAAAGAATCCTAATTAAATACTATGAGGAAATATTTTAACTACCCTCAAAAATCATGCATTTATTAAGCATTTACTAGTCTGTACAGATACATAGTATAAAGGAAAGTATAAGACAATATAACTTCAGTTTCTAAAAGCACCACTTATACAAAAATTACCTGATAAATATAATTGATTTGTATCTGTTTATTAAAATGGTTTCTCTAAAGAGTCCTACTAGGTGACATTGATAATATAACTTGATTTATTTAACATTTAAAAAATACGTCTCTATAATCCATAACGTGCGTTATACGCTTAGTTGCTTTATTGTTATTATCGGTGTTATTACTATTCTTTTAAACTAGATGTTCTTTTTCCCTGAGGAAATCAAAATTTATACAGTTCCTTTCCTGGCAAATGAACATTTAACAAGTCAGTTTCTAAAAATTTTACTTCTTACAGTTTAGCCTTATTCCACTAACCCAAAATGAGTACTTTCCTCTCTTCCCCCCACCTATCCCCAGCCCCCATTCCAGTATTTCTTTAGCATATACATTAGCAACACAGCATCAATTTGGATTGGTCATCTTAAAATCCTTCTGAAGGGGCAGTGAAACCCCATCCTTTATTTTATTCGAATAGCCCATCATTTTAAACATATTAAAGCTACACTTCCTTCCCTGAGAATCTATAAATAAGCCAAAAGATTTTATAAATCAGCTAGTGTCCATATACTAGCTGTCATCTTATTACAGTTATACTTATTCAAGCCTAGTTTCTTTATTAAAAAATAATTTTAGTAAGTTGTATCTTGGGTCCTCCCATTTGATTTATACGGTAGATTTTACAATAGCAATCTTACCAAATCTCAATTTACAAAATCTCTGGAATGTGATGTAGTATAATAAAACTTTGACTTGAGATATTAACTAGGTGATAAATGTGCTACATAAGATTCATTTGTAATGTGTAAACTGCTAGTTCTAATTTAATGCCCTGTAATTAAAGGGAAGAATAATACTCATGCTTATGCCTTGAAGAAAAGAAAAGGGCAAAAGAACCAAGAAATTTGCCTTTTCATTATTCCAGCAGCCTGAGTAGGATGACCTAAGATGATGATCTTCTAAGTAGAAATCAACACCAAACTGTCACTCCTTGCTGGGGAATAGGAAGAGCCCCTATTCCTCTGTCAGGACCCACAATCCTGGGAAAATATAAAAGATCCCAACAACTCTTACATCAGATAGGGATCTGACACAAAATACCTATAAATTTTCCAACTGTAACTGCCCCTTTCCTTGCCAGCTCTTGCCCAATACCCCTTTGCTGCCACTTTTTAAAGGATGTTTTTTTATTGTGACACTGACCTAAGCTCTTCTCTTAAATACTGGCGGCAGCAGCAGCTTTCTTTAAAAGAGAAACGCCAGGGCTTCCCTGGTGGCGCAGTGGTTGAGAATCTGCCTGCCAATGCAGGGGACACGGGTTCGAGCCCTGGTCTGGGAAGATCCCACATGCCGCGGGGCAGCTGGGCCCGTGAGCCACAATTACTGAGCCTGTGCGTCTGGAGCCTGTGCTCCGCAACAAGAGAGGCCACGATAGTGAGAGGCCTGCGCACCGCGATGAAGAGTGGCCCCCACTTGCCACAACTAGAGAAAGCCCTCGCACAGAAACGAAGACCCAACACAGCCATAAATAAATAAATAAAAATTAAAACGTTTGGTTGATACTAGCCAAACTTTAGTATTAAAAAAAAAAAAAGAGAGAAACGCCAAAGAGAATGTTACTTTCTTAAAGAAAAGTGAAAGGATGCAAATTTTGTATGCAATCCTTCCATTTTTTTCCTACAATGAAGAAGCTGTCTTGCGGAGGATATTTACATCGTCAAACCTTTGATGACCCACTCACCAGGAAGAATTTACACCCCACTGAAAAGTCCCTACTGTCTTTCTTTAAGCAAACTTGTAAGTTGAATTACAGTCTTCCCTTTACTTTACTAGCCTGGAAAATCTCCCTTTCCTATTCCTTCAGTTTCTGCGCCATGCTGTGAACATGAGTAATACTCAAAAACAAAGAGCTAGACTCCAAGTTCTATTTTTCCATGTATGGATTATCTTGAAATGAGTCATTCACCAATGTAATAACAGAGTATTTGATAACCTGGTATAATTGAAAAATATCAAGATGCTCTCTAGATAACTGGATGGAATCTGTCATTTATTGCTTGCTAAAGCCAGTGAATACAGTTCACTCAACTAAGTTCTAATGGTGAGAGTCTCAGCAAAAGCAGTCCGCACAAAGGAGAAACTATACTTCTAAAGAGCTGGGGCTCTGTGCTTTTATTTCACTATTTATAAATGGACACTAGAACCCCCCAGACTACTTTCCATAGGGACCGGAAAGAATGACTCGTTGTAAATTAGGAAGTTGGGGAGATAAGCAGCTGGAAACACTAATATGCATTCAAGAACCAAATTCTCTAAGAGCTCTTCCCTAAGGGTCAGTCCATTTCAAAATGGAACTAGGACTTTTCCACTGGCTTATTGAATTGAATGTCCTACACATTTTAAAGGAGAGGGAGCATTCAAAAAATCATCTTAAAACAAAGTTGAAAGACAAGAGACTAATGAAAAGCAAATTCACAATATATGTGATTGAGAAAGGCTAAATATCCATAATACATAAAGAGTACAGACACATTAAGCAAAAGATAAACACTCTCATATTAAAATAGGTAATGTATATGGACAATCAACCTCAAAAGAAAAAACAAAGATACTAAAAAGAAATTTAATCACAATAATAATCAAAGAATTAAAATTGAAATGATAATATACTTTTCTCACTTATCAAAGTGGAAAATATTTTCCAATGATATTAATACCCAATTTTGCAAGGGTTTAAGAAGCAAAGCATTCTCATATGTTGCTGGTCACAATTAAATTGCTCTTCTTAGAAGACAATGTATATTTATATGACATATATATTAGTTTATATATATATGTAAAGATAAATATTTTTAAAGGCATATGTGTTATATACATATTTAAAGACATGCATATATTTATAGCATGCAGATAAATGTATGTTATATATTATTTATTATTTACATATGTATTTTAAAGAATAAACATTGAAAGCATATTTATTGTGTATACATATTTTTATTATATATATGAGTTTACTCATATATATATGAGTAACCATATTACATGGTTATTTTTAAAGGCATATTTCTATTCTGCTACTATTTCCTAAAAAACTAATTAAAGATATGTTAATTCGAGATTCTGGCTCTCCTAAAGTGGAGGACTTTCATGGCACATAGACTTCTTTGGGATTCTTCTCAGAATCTCTGATGCCATGTATGCTAATGGAGAATGACTAATGGAGCCTGAAGAGCGGACATCATTCTTCATCAAATCAATAAAACCAGACGCATTGTCAAACATTACAAACACTCCCTCTATAGGCAGAGTAGATGACATTCTCTTTTTCAATTCATTCTCAGTTGAATTTTTTCTTAGCAAAGTAATTTTAACCATTTTAAAGTCAACTTTGCAATTTCCAAAAAAAACCCCACAAAATGATATCAGCACATGCATATGTGAAAATCCAAAAATGAGGTCACTAAAACATCTATAGTTTCACCCAACTGCGTGTTGAAAGAAAATATCATCACCTTCATCAGCCATTTCAGATTATTAGAATAATGTCAGCATTTCTGAAGTATATGACATCATTTAAAGAGACTAATTCTGTTCTCATTCTGCTCCAAATTACAAATAAACTCCACCATTTCCAAGACAAATGGATTCACCAAAGTCATCCACTATGTAAGGCTTCTTTTGCTTGTCATTATAAAAAGCAATTTTGTAGGATGGATCAAGAAGACTGTGGATTGGAGAAAACTTTAGTCTTGGTAAAATTCTGGACTCTAAATTGATGCATCTTCAAAACACATTTTGTATCTGTGTTTTCGACTGACCAGTATAAAGGCCTCATTGGTTCCAAAGGCTTTATGTTTCCCTTACATGAGTCTTTCCATAAAAGAAGTACTTTAGCTTTTGTGTCTCATCATAGGCAGTGAAAAAAGTAAAACCAATGACTTCGTCAGCTAAATTATACATTCTTTGCTTTGACATTTTCAACATCACCTTAAGCCCCATACAAATACAGATATGTCTCTATAATGTAATCTCCAAATTACAAATAATGTTTTTTAGAATAGTATCAATGAGAAACAATCATAGACACCACAACTTAGCAAACTTGATGACTAATGGTTCTTGATCATGTACTGAAGAATTCAAAAAAATATTTGTTTAGAGTTAAATTATAACTTAAGTAAGATAATATATCATTAAAAACAATTTAACAAAGAAAATTTTATTCCAGAAGAGAATTAAAAAAATTTTCACCTAGCTTATTGTGTGAACTTATCCTGGGACCCAATAGGAGTCAATAAAGCCTGTAGACTGAGGTCTAAACTCCTCATCATTTTACAATGACCAAAATTATCACACATTTACTGAACACCTACTATGTACCTGTGGTTACAGAATTGAATGAGATACACCCTTTACCCTTGAAAACTTTATAGTCCAGTAGGAGATATAAGTATCTAAAGAGATAATTTTAATATAATATTGTAACCACTAGGATAAAAGTAAATAAAAATAACATAGAAGACTTAGAAGAGAAATATTTATCCCTCAAGGAAAATATCCTTGAGGAGATGATGCCTCACCTAAGTCTAAAAAATGAAAAAACTTATCCAGGAGGAAAAAAATGTGAGGAAGGCATTCCAGCTACAGCAAACATCAAGAGCATAAGCACAGAGGTAGGAAATAGCAGAGTATATTCAAGAAATAATTAGGACCTCAAAGAAAAGTAGAGAGAATGTTACAGATGCGAAGTATTTGAAATCTAAAATCTGTAGAACTTGAAAATTGATTGGATACAGGCATGAAGAGAGAGGAAAGAGTCTAAAAGTCTAAGACAGGATTCTGTCTTAACTAAGCCTAATGCCATTAAGTGAGATTAGAATCAACACACTTGCTTTATCTCCCATTGACAACCCCCCAATGCATCTGTGCATGCACAAACACACACACACACGCACACGCACACACACACACACACGCACACACACACACACACAGAGAGAAAGAGAAAACCTAATCTTTAGTGAAATGTAGGTTTATAGACAGAGTATGCTCACCTTGGCATACCAGAACTACTACTTTCCATCTATCCAAATGGTACCCATTTTTCAGGGCCCAGCTTATGTCCTGACTTTTTCATTGAAGGCTTTCCTGACCATCACCACTTCTAAGACTTCTTTGATCTCTCCTTACCCTGACTAAACCAATTACCTGATGGCTAAATCCACACATTTCAGAGATTAGTCACAGATTATTCTTTCATAATCTTATGCCACTATTTTGTTTTTTAGAACAAAAAAGCTTTATTATTGTGTTTCATTTGGTTTTGTTTTTTTTGTTTTTTTTTTTTTTTTTTACGGTAGGCGGGCCTCTCACTGTTGTGGTCTCTCCCGTTGCGGAGCACAGGCTCCGGACGCGCAGGCTCAGCGGCCATGGCTCACGGGCCCAGCCGCTCCGCGGCATGTGGGATCTTCCCGGACCGGGGCACGAACCCGTGTCCCCTGCATCGGCAGGCAGACTCTCAACCACTGCGCCACCAGGGAAGCCCCTCATTTGGTTTTTTAAATAGTTACTTTTTATGAATTAAATTCTTCAAATATGAAGCATATAAAGAAAAAATGAAAAATTACCCAAAATACGATCACCATACGCAATCATTATTTTAGAGTTTGCTTATGTGTATTTTCATACATATTGCAATGCATATATAATGTTACATAAACAGGATAAAACTCTAAAACCCCTACAAGCTGTTTCCTTCCACAACATAGCATATCAGGTATATAGAATTTTACAATGCACCATAATTTATGCATTTATATTGCTGATTTTCTGTAGTGTCTCAGGTTTTGGTAACTGACATTTAATAGCTTTTATTCTCTAATATATGCATTTAAGGCCACACATTTTCCTTTAAGTACCACTTTAGCAGCATCACAAATTTTGATATGTTGTGTTTTCTTTTATTCAGTCCAAAATATTTTACAAAATCCATTGTGATTTCTTCTTTGACCTGTCGTTTATTTAGAAGTGTATTGATTAAATTCCAAATACAAGGAGATTTTCTAAATTATCTTTTGTTATGTATTTCTAGTTAATTCCACTGAGGTCCAAGAACATGTTCTGTGTAAGTAAAAATTTTTGAAATTTGTTATAACTTGCTTTGTGGACAGCATGTAAATTTTGGTTAATTGTTTCATATGTGCTTGAAGATAATATGTATATGTCAGTTGGTGAATGCAATGTTTGATAAATGTGAACTATGTCAAGTGTGTAACTCATGTTGTAAACTATTTTATACCCTTACAGATGTTTATCTGCCTGTTTTATCAGTTATCAAGACAATTGTTTAAAATCTCCTACTATGATTGTGAATCAGTCTATTTTTCTTTTAAATTTCATCAATTTTTGTTTTCTATATTTTGAAACTATTTTTAGACACATACAAGTTTAGAATAGGTATACTTTTCTGGCAAATTGAAATTTTATTATTAATATGGAACATCTCTTCACGTTCTTAGTAAGGCTTTTTTGCATTTTTCTAATTTGCCTGATAATAATATAGGCAGAGCAGCTTTCTTTTAGTTAGTGTTTGCATAGTATACATTTTTTCATTCTTTTTTTGCTTTTAATATTTTCTGAATCCTTATATTTTAGAAGTGTTTTTTTGAAGCAGCATACAACTGGGTTTGAGTTTTTACCTAACTTGTTAACCTTTGTCTTTATTTCTCTACAACTATGTTTTCGCACTTTGTGTCTTTCTGTACTTCATTGTGGATACTTTTCCCAACTATTTAATTGATTCTCTCTTCAGTTGTGACTAATCTGTTGTTCAGCACATCCACTGACTTCTGAATAAATTTTTGTCATATTTTTCAATTATAGAATCTTGATTTGGTTCCTTTTTGCAGGTTTTTTCATTTCCCTGCCAAATTTCCCAATTCAGCTTTTATTTTCTTGAATATTTTAAACAGAGTTGATTTAAAGTCCATGTCTAATGAATTAATTATCTGGATTTTTACCTATTTCTCTTGGCATTTGTTCATCTTGCCTTGTCACCTAGTATACCTGGGCTTGCTTTATTATTTTTATGTGAGGCACTAAATTCTAAAGATTTTGAGAGACCATTTGAGGCTAAAATGTTGTTATCTTCCCTGAAAGAGGGTTTAACTTTTCTTCTGAGCATTCAGGAAGAGTAGAGATATGAGCAATCCAAAATTATTTTAGTCCAATTAGCATTTAAGGTTATTAAACCTGAGCTTTCATCACCCTGGGTGCTCTTCTATCAAGGCTTTCACTTACTTCTAGGGAAGACTCCTGATTCTCAACCCAAAACCTGGTGCGTTCACCAAATCTTCCTTCACAGGCCCTGAGCTCCAATTTTTGCCCCTCACTGAAGGGGAGAATGGCCCAAATACATACCCACTATTCTAGGTTTCTTTCTTCTCCTAGTTTTTGACCCTATAATTTTTCATTACCTTCGTAGGTCTTCCATGACTTCAAATATATGGGATTTGTATATTTTTGTCCAACTCTTCTAGCTGTTCTCAGGGGAAATGTTGGTGAAAATTAGCCAGTCTATCATTACAGTAAATTGAAACAATAATTATTAGCCAATCTCTAAATAATCATAGCCTATATTTTTGAGTGCTTACGAAGTCCCAGACTCTGTTTTAAGAGCCTTAATTGCATTACACTATTTACAACCCTCGCAAATATACGAGGCAGGCAATTTTGATATCTCCATTTTGTAAATGGTAAAACTGATACCAAGAGAGCTTAAATAATTTGTCTAATGTCACTCAGAAGTCATGGAGCCAGAATTCAAATTCATGAAATTTGACTAAAATGTTGACAGTGTTAACAACTCTTCACTACCTCTTGTTGTTTTTTTTCCCAATTGTAAATAATGCTGCCACAAGCCTTTTTTGTATCTATATTTTATATACAATTATATGTGTATTATATATAAAAATATAATTATTCATTTTTAAGAACTTATTAAGAAAATATTCCCACAAGTGAACTCACTGGGTCAGAAGCATACATATTTGAAATATTGACACATATTAATATACTGCCTTTCATTAGTTTAAATGAATTTGTCACACTCTAAATATCCATTAATATCTTAAATATTTGTTCAGAGTTTCCAATCTAAGAAGTTAAAAATAACATTCTACTGTTTTTATTTGCTTCTCTGCTTACTTGTTAGGTTGAACATCTTTATATATACTTATATGCCATTTATATTTTTTTTTCTCCCTTACCTAATCATATGATTTTATTTCTAACAGTATACTCATCTTTTTCTTTTATTTATGAACTTTTGCTGTTTGTTAAAAATATTAAATTTTTGTCATAGATGATACAAATATTTTCTATCTTGTATTTAGTTTCAGTGGGTTTTTGCTCTGTGTGTGTGTGTGTGCGTGTGTGTGTACATGCGCGTACACAGGCGCAGAGCTCTATTCCAGCTGTCCTAACATAATCTATAATTTTTTTCTGATTCTTAATTTTCTTTTAATATTTTTATCATTTCACTATTTTAATTTTATGTCTTAGTTCACCTGTAACTTATTGTGCGTAGTTAACAGGAGAACAAATTTGTCCTTCCTTTTCCAAATAATTAATTAGTACCCCAACATAAGTTAATAGCAAAAGCCCATTTTTTATTAGCGGTTGAAACTTCAACTTATTCTATACTAAATTATCTGACATACTTTGTTCTACTTCTGTAGCCTATTTAGCTCTATTGGTCTATCTCCTCCTGTGTCATCACCACACTATTTTAATTAATAGAATCTGTCAGGATTGCTTTCTAATTGTTTCAGTCGTATATACCCTTTATGCCCGACCAGATTCTCACCTCCTTGAAATCAGAGACTAGAAATTATATTTGTGCCTGTTTGTGTGTGTATCCTCAAAACACTCAAAACAATCTTACACATTAATGGAACTAAATTGCATTTGTCTGAGCTTGGTCTCAGAATTTCATAAGGCTCTATGTTTATGAAGAAGCTTTCAGATGTTTGCTACATGTTGAACCCTGAAAATATCTCTGGAACCACCTCAGCTAATCATAGAGTTAGATGATCTATCGTCCTTTGTTCTGTTCTCATAATGGCCCAAGAATCAGAAGTATTAGCTGCTCTATTGAAGTATGTGGGCTTTATGAATCTGACTGCTTTCATTTAAAGTTACAATTACTAGGGATTAGGAATAATTCTATTACTGTACAATGGAAACAAGCAAAATATTTTTACTTTGGGGCATGTGCTTAGGACTTTGGAAAAACTGTTGTTTTGTGGTATAACAAACATGGGCTTTGGTGTATGAGATTTACTACAAATTTTGATTTTGTCACCTACTGGCTCTGTGCTTGATATGTAATAGACATGTATAAGTATTTTGATTAATAAAGAATTGGTGAAGAAAGAAATATTTAAGTTTTTCTAATCATAATATGTGTTACTAATGGCAACAACATCTCAGGATGTGGGCCATTTTCAGTACCAATATATTCAATATTTCTTGATATCAGACTCATTAAAAGCAACTGTTTCATGGAGAACTCTCAGATGATGAAAGCAAAAGACTCCTTTAAACCATCTTAAAATCAAGTATTCAGAACTTGAAAAGTGAATTTTGTATCCAAATACCTCCTTCCTTCACTCATCCCATGATTTCCACATCCAACATATAAATTTGGAAACTAACTATTCCATACTTCTCATTCCTTGGAAGCATGCTTTCCCTCCTTTAATCAAAGCAAGTTGTTTTCTTGGGAAGATTTACACAATAGGTCTAATGTTTTGTAAAAACATTGGTGATTTTTCCATACTTCCATGCAATAATGGAGGCTGAGCAGTGCATTTAGTATTTGGGCCCAGGGACTTCCCTGGAGGCGCAGTGGTTAAGAATCCGCCTGCCAATGCAGGGGACACGGGTTTGAGCCCTGGTCCGGGAGGATCCCACGTGCCGTGGAGCAACTAAGCCCGTGCGCCACAACTACTGAGCCTGAGCTCTAAAGCCCACGAGCCACAACTACTGAGCCCATGTGCCACAACTACTGAAGCCCGCGCACCTAGAGCCCCTGCTCCACAACAAGAGGAGCCACCACAATGAGAAGCCCGCACACTGCAACGAAGAGTAGCACCGCAACTAGAGAAAGCCCGCACGCAGCAATGAAGACCCAATGCAGCCAAAATTAAATAAATAAATATATATATATTTTTAAAATGTTACTGGCCTGCCAAAAAAAAAAAGGAAAAATTTGGGCCCAGGGTAGGGTGTGTTGCCCAGCGGCCTGGCTCTGGTGGAAAGTCCAGGTTGAGAGAAATGTGCAGGACAAACTGGATAAAAAATAGCTAGAACTCTCTGAGGACACTCAGATTGAGGTTACGAGAACCTGACTCAGGGCAGTTGCACATCACAAATTCTAATGAGGAGAAAAATATGAGATAAAATAGGATTTGGTAAGTAATTGAACGTACAAATAATTAAAAGGCAAAGGACTCAAATTTGCCTCTATGATTCACCTTGGAAGGAATAGTAATGATACGCCATTAATTAAAAATAGAGACCTCACAGATACTAAGTCCAGTTAGAAGACAGAAGTCTAATTCATGAGATGAGTTGGCCTGAATGAAGAAGGAGGGTGACACTAGGAGGCTGGAGAAAGAAAGCTGACAGCTCAGGGAGAGTGATCTATGAAACAGACAAGAGAAGAAAGGAGTACTGGTAAAAGTTCAGTTTAAATTAAATACCATGAATCTTCAGTGTAATAAATCATTTCACTTTAAATGACTTTTTCAGCAACATTCTGTGATGCCTATGCAAAAGCAAATAAAACAGAAGGTGTACTACTGAGAAATGGAACCACAGAAATGGCAAAGAGACAGATAAATCCCTGCCCAAATGTTTTACAAATAGTACCTCAATTAATACTTGCTAAAGACTGTACAGTAGACTCTGGTCAGACCTAACTTAGTCAGACCTCCTAAAACTTTCCATACACAATTTGTTTGCAGCCTCCTCGGGAGTTTTCAGGTCATCATCTGAAGTCTGCCCCTGTACATGGAGAGCAGGGAGAAACCAAAGAGAGAGGCAGGTCACTCCATATTGGTAGGTGGCAGGTTTTATAAGCAAGGGACCTGAGTTGTGCAGTTTGCCTTGGGCAGCCTCAAAACAAGATTTCCACACTCCCCACCAAATATTGTAAGTTTATATAGAGGCTTTAAGGGTTTAGTCATATACACCGTCCAGATGTATACAATACCACATTACTATCTCAAAACTGTATCCTTGGGTAGCTTCTAGAGAGGGGAAGGTAAGTGGAGTACACATTCCAAGGTCAGGGGAGGGGGTGAGCAGCCTTCCAGATTACAGGTCAAACCAGAGGTCACGTCTTCTTGATGACCTTTCCTAACACATGCCTACAAACATGTCATCATTTTTTAGTTACAATATGACTGGGCATGCTTGACGACTACTCGTTATGGTATTTTGTTAAAAATGTTTCTTTTGTTCTTATAACGGCAAACAATAGCTTCAAGAAGATTTATATGTTCAATAATCTTCAACTCAGTCCTTAGAGAATTCTCTTCATCTTGTGAAACAGGTTTTTATTTTATTTCCATTGTACAAAAAAGAAGCTCCACCGTACAAAAAAAAGAAGCTGAAATCCAAAGTTAGCTACGGTCGTTCAGGTATCACATGGTGGAAGAAGATTGAGACTCAGACCTTCTGCCTCTTACTCTTCCTACGGCACCAACTTATGCAAAGTGGGCAAAGAAGGAGAGAGAAATGCTTATGCATAAGAAAAGGTAAGGGTAAGATTTAGTGAATGTTAAGACGTGTTAGCTAAGTGTCAGATAAAAACAAGTCAGCAATCTGTGAGATGGAGCTGGGATGGTAATGGCAAAATCCAGGATATGAGAACAATAATAGTAGTGTTAGGAAGTGAAAGTTAAGGTCACTGGTAGTACGAGTAAGGGACTTTGATTCAGCATCTTATAGTCAATGTGGATATTAAAGTCACTAATTATTTAGTGGGAGATAAGAAATATGACGAGAGTAATGTGAGCGGTAGCACAGACACAATGTCCAGGTGAAGCAATGGCAGGAAAGAGTTGAAATGCAAAAGTTGCTGAAATGCAGAGAACGGGTTGAGCCTTTCTGAGTTCACAAGTCACAAAAGAAGGCAACAGTCTATCTATCATCTATATACATATCTATATTTATTTCTATTTATCTATAGTGTTATTTGAGGAAACTGCATTTCCACTGAAGGAATAAAGAATGAAGATGAAGGAAAGTTTCTAGCAATGAACTAAAGCTCACATACCAAAGCACGGGAAATGATAGTTAAGGGACAGGCATGGATAGCCCATGAGTGGAATTAAAGGATAAGCTGAACTGAAATGAGTTTTGAGGTGTGAAAGCAAGAAAAAGGAAGATAAACTAGAGGGACAGAAAGGGGTGATGTCAGAGCCTGGGAACTGTAGAGATAAAAAAGGAGTATTTTTGCAGTATTTTAATTCCAAAATAACTAGACTATCACTAGAGTAGACTTAGGCAGAGATTCCCATAAAATTTCACATGAGGTGTTTTTTTTACTTTAATGAGCTCTCTTTGGTCATGTACTTTGTACTTTATAGCAAGATCAAGCATTTTCCCCTGCCTGTCTTGTTCTTAAATACATCTCAAATTAGAAGCAAGGTGTGTGTGCTTACCAGAAACATGGGATACATCAAACCCAGTCCATGAATTTTTTATAGGCAGAGAAGAATTAAAAGATCATTAAATTCAGAGCGATAACTGAAACCCTGCTCAGAATTAATGTGCCTCATTACTTGAGTGAAGTTTTCAAGAGTAAACACTGCTCATTTCATAGTCAGAGCACTGAACTGATGACATATTTCTAGTTTACTCAGACAATGCACTCACACTTTAATATGATATTTCATAATTATGGTAAAATATTCTAGGATGGAAATTATGTTTGGCCATTTATGCAAACTTTCATTTTGTACAAATTAACACAATTCATGACCTGGTATGCCTCAGGGCTTAAATATTTAAATGATGTTTAATATAATCTTTCCCAATAGATAAAACCATTTTGGAAAAAAAAAAAAAGCAAGTTTGAATGATATTAAGAAAATGTTTACTTAAATCTATATTTACTTAATGCTTAGAATAAATGCTTCAATTTACTTTATAACCTTCTACTCTGTTCCTCTGTGTTTTTTTTTTTAATTCTTAGGTTATTTGCCATTTGGATTTCTCTGTGTTTTAAATAATCATACACCAGTTTTTTCTACCTGTGGTGGGTCATTTGCAAAGATGACCATGCACTATCAAGAGGTAAAGTTTTTTTCTCCACACTTTGAATCTAAGCTTGGCCATTTGACTTGCTTTGGCCTATGAGATACTAACAAGCACAAAGACTTACTTGCACATCAGGGCTTGCTCTCTTTCAACTCCAGTTGGGACCTTAAGACCACAATGTGAATGATCCTGAACTGGCCTACTGAATAGACCATGTGGAGTAGAGCAGAGCACCCCAGCTGGACAGTCTACTAAACACTTCGCTTGTGAGTGAGGCCATCTTAGACAATCCAGTCCCAGTTAAGCCACTAGAAGTCTACGGCCAAGTGAATGGCCCAGGAAAGACAATGAGAACAACCCAGCCGTGCTCAAAAACTGCCCAAATTGATAACTCGTGGAATCATTAGCAAATAAAATTGTTGTTGTTTTAAGCTAATAAATTTTTTAGATTTTGTTACACAACAGTAGATAATGACATGCTAATACCTATTATCCTCTGAAATAGGCAGCATTCATTTAAAGAGGTTGGTAAAGAAGAGTGCTGGTAAACAAAGCAATGCTTTAATTGGAAGAAAATGAGGAAATTAAAGTATGAGAGTTACGTTAATTATCTGTCTCATCCAATTGCAATTTATATCACCAATAAACCTGTCTAAAAAAATTCTAGTCTTCTAAATTGGCTTACAGTGTTCTAAAATTATAGAAATATGTACCTTCCAAATGGTTTCAATTCAAACTATTCTACTATCCAAGTAATCCATATAGTAAACCCCATTTCCTAACTTGTTAATAGTGGATGCTGGGAAGCAGTCTCAGTATTAGATTAGTTCATGACTGCATGCCTAGATTGATCACAAGATACCTGCCCCACTATCATTCACTTTATATCACGAATAGGAAAGGCTGCCAGGAAACATGGTTCTATCATGAGTTAGACTGAGGTTGGGCCAAGATTGCCACTAAGACCAGAGATATAAGACGAGGCAAAAATTAATTACTGGTCAGGATCTGGGCTAATGGTTTTTAACCTGGAATAGGCATGTAATAATCACCAGTGGACTTTTTTAAACTACAATTTATCCCCCATCTACTGGAAATTTAATTCATTCAGTCCGAGATGGAGTGCCAACATCTGCTTTGTTTTAACATCACAAGAAATTGCCTGCACACTGCTAAATAAGAATAACCAGTAAAAGCAAAGGAGGACATTAACAATGTGATATGATTTGAGTGGTAACAAGATAATTTTTTTAATAATACAACCTCCCACTGGTCAAATATAGTGCCTGAAGTTACACTGTCTCTTCTTTGGCTGAAAATGTATTATCCATGGTCAGGGAACTTAACAGTAGAAGGGAAAGGCCTAGAATCAAGAGACCTAAGTTCTCTCCTAATTACTCACCTAACTTTGAGGAAGTCATTTAACCTCTCAGTTTCTTCCTCTGCAAAGCAGGGAAAGAAGTCTATGCTTCTGTGAATGTCAAATGAGATGCATGGGGATGTATTTGGCAAACTTTAAAATGCCATCTAAAATAAAGAATTACTACCCTTCTGTAGGAAAAAGCCATTAATTTCTCTGAACAAAGGAAACTCTGATGTGAGATAGTTCTGGGAAGGGAGAACCAACTGTTTCACCTCAATGGGGGACCCTCCCCAAGTGGCTTGAGGACAATACAGATGAATTGGACAGAGTAAGGTGGCTCAAAAAGGATGCTAAGTGCTAGCATTGCCTACTTCCTAATTTAGCCTGAAATCAGCTCAACAAATGGCCCTAAATCAAAATAGTTCAATGGGCTCATTTTATTCTTAAATAATGGGACTGGTTAGAGAGAGAAAGAATAAAATAAGATACACCTCGGAATAAAGCTCTTGGTTGGATGTTTGATTTTTGTAGGCTTCTCTTTATCGTTTTCCATTTGAAAGCCAAGTTACTGCCATTTCTCATATTTGAAAGCATACACCTCAAATAACAGAGGCAGAGGAGGAATTTTTCAGCTACAATAAAAAAATAAAAGGGAACTGCGCGGGCTTCCCTGGTGGCGCAGTGGTTGCGCGTCAGCCTGCCGATGCAGGGGAACCGGGTTCGCGACCCGGTCTGGGAGGATCCCGCG
>NC_041228.1:57704903-57716710 GCF_002837175.3 Physeter macrocephalus | reverse complement strand
CCGCGGAGCGACTGGGCCCGTGGGCCGTGGCCGCTGGGCCTGCGCGTCCGGAGCCTGTGCCCCGCAACGGGAGAGGCCACAACAGAGGAAGGCCCGCATACCACAAAAAAAAAAAAAAAAAAGTGAATTGCTCTTCTAATTGCCTTGCAGACTTAGCTTATATGAATAATTATTCATAATCTTTTTTGATTCCGTAGTGTTATAAGAGGTTTTTTTCTTTTGATGGCAATAAAATAGGTTCATTTATTGAGGCTATAATGATCAAAATGAAAACTTGAAAAATGACGGGCTCATGCACTAGAAGTAAAAAGTTTGAATATGTAAAATACTGAACCACAAAAGCAAAGTTTTTCTCACTTCAAGCTTTTGAAAATGTTATATGAAGGTGAGTCCTGTGCACTTGGATTGTTTTTTTAATTTTGATAATATATTTTATTTAACTCAATATATTCAAAATATTATCATTTCAATGTGCAGTCAATGGAAAAATTATTGAGATATTTTACATTCTTTTTTCATACTTAGCCTTTGAAATTCAGTATGTATGCACTTGTCTCGTATGTCAAATTGGCTGAGCCACATTTCAAGTGCTCAAAAGCTACACAGCTACATATAGGTGATATCATACAGTATTTGTCTTTCTCTGTATGACATTTCACTTAGCATAATGTCCTCCAAGTCCATCCATGTTTCTGCAAATAGCAAAATTTCATCCTTTTTTATGTCTGAGTAATATTACAGTGTGTGTGTGTGTGTGTGTGTGTGTGTGTGTGTGTGTATCCCACATCTTCTCTATCCATTCATCTGTTGATGGACACTTAGGTTGCTTCCATGTCTTGGCAGTTGTAAATATTTTTAAATATTTAAGTTTGCATGAACTTTATTCTTTGTCAAGAACACTGCTCTAGATCTGAGCCACAGGGTGAAGGCTTTAAAAAACTAACAAATATTTTAAAGGAGGAGGGTTTTTAGTCAAAGGGCTGTGGGTGGGAAGATAAAATCCCTAATCCATCTCTCTTTTCATTCCCATAGAGCATAGCAGTGAACACTTCCTGCTGCCTTCTCCACGATCACCCACTCCCCTCCATCCAGTGGGTGGGGATCTGACACCCAATGGGGCTCTCGCTTCTGGTGGAAGGGTCAGATGTTAAAAGCCAACGGCCCAAGCTTTCTTTCCTCGGAGCTGTCAGCCACAGCACAGGCTCTCTCTTGGTGCTCACCAGACCCTTGCCCACCCTAGCACACATAATAATGAACATATAATTTCAATACAATACAGTAACTGATTTAATGGAACTTTGGTCAAAGAAGCACTAGAGCAGATAGGAAGGAGGACATGCTTCATAATCAATGATACTCTTTCACTAGTCACGTCAATTTGTATAACATTTTGTCATTCAACATTACTATGGAAATGTTATTTTCTTCCAGCTGTACTGGGATATAATTGACATTATAACATTATATTGAAACATTGTATAAGTTTAAGGTCTGCAACATAATGATTTGATATATTTATATACTGCAAAATGATTGCCACAAAAAGATTAGTTAACAGATTCAGCACCTCACAGAGTTACAAAATTGAGTGTGTAGTGAAAACTTTAAATTTTCTCTCTCAGTAACTTTCAAATATACAATACACTATTGTTACCTAGAGTCACCATGCTGTACCTTACATCCCCAGAACTTGCTCATCTTATAACTGGGAGTTTTTAATCCTTTGACTATCTTACCCTTTTCCCCTCTCACTTCTCACTCCCAGCCCCTGGCAACCACTCATCTGTTCTGATTTTATGAGCTCAGTTTTTTTGATTCCATGTATACGGGAGATCGTATAGTATTTCTCTTTCTCCGCCTGGCTTATTTCATTTAACATAATGTCCTCAAGGTCCATCCATGTTGCTGCAAATGGCAGGATTTCCTTCCTTTTTATGGCTGAATAATATTCTATTCATTATTTTCTTTCCATTCACGTTTTCTCTATCCATTCCTCTGTCAAGGGACACAGGTTGTTTCCATGACTTGCATAATGTAAATAATGCTGCAATCAACCTGGAGGTGTAGATATCTCTTCAAGACAGTGATTTTATTTCCTTGGGATATATATTCCAGTGGAATTACTGAATCATATGGTAGTTCTATTTTTAATTTTTTGAGGAACCTCCATACTGTTGCCTGCAGTGGCTGCACCGATTTAGATTCCCACCAGCAGTGCACAAGACTTCCCTTTTCTCCACATCCTGCCCAGCACTTGTTACTGCTTGTCTTTTTGATAGTAGCCATTCTAACAGGTACAGTGCTGGTTGCTATAAGCCCTGCCACCCTGCTCCATTTCTATCTGATTCTCAGTGGTCAAGCCCCAGAGATTTCCCCAGCGATCCCTGTGAGGATACCTAAGTGGGCTTCTTGGGGAGCGCCAAGCAATGATGAGGAAGCTGAATGTCCACCTTGGGCTCTTTTTCCCTCCACTGGAGAAACCATAGACCCAGAGGGGCCCCTTAGTGTGTTGCTATGTGGTCCTGGGTGAGGGGCAATGTAGCCACTTCCTTTACCCTTCTAATTCTGTCCTTCGGGATCTCTGTGGTCCATGGAAATGCTTCAGCCTCACCCCTGGGTTTCTGGGATGTTCACAGTGGTGCTTTGCCTATGGATAGTTGCTAGCTGGTCTCCTTGTGTGGGGGGCTGAAGTTGGAAATCACCTATGTCACCATCTTAATCTGTGCATTTGGTTTAAATTTTTTTAATGAGATGTTGATTTGGGGAAAATATGATAATTCTTCTATATTTTCTTAATATAAAAGCCCAAAATTATATTTTTTCTTCTAAGAACTTCACGGCAATTCTAAACACTTTTCAAATAAATAAAAGTTGTTTACTAATTTTGTGAAGATGTATTTTTTTCTCCATACACTTCTTTGCCCTGTAAACCACCAAAATATGCCTTTTTACCATCTCTCTCCTTTCCTACAAATGAACACAATGGCATAAATTCCTTTTCTCATGTGACGCTCTTGTGGGCAATAGTAAAAGACACCTGATGGCATTGTCCAGCTCTTCTTAGTTAGACAAAGACTGAGATTTCAAGATGTCTCCTAGCCCAGTAATTTTCTTCCCTTTTGGACATGTTCTACAAATGTGCATTGTTTTTTATGTCTTGTTTCTCTGCCCAGGTATTTGTACCTAACCTGGGATCATTAAACCAAGCTCAATAAACAAAGCTAACGATCAATAACAATGTAATTTGATAGACACTGTAGTAAAAGTGTTATAAAAATGAAACAATATCATAACACATCATGAAGGCAGTCAGAGACCTGTTGTATACTATGTCCAATGAAGGAGGTGCACATTAAAACACCTATTGAATATCTCATGGTTTCTACGTGTCAAAGTCCTGGTTCGACTTAGCTGGGTCCTCTGCCCAGTGTCTTACCAGGGTGAAATCCAGGTACAGACTGAGCTGCATTCTCATCTAGAGCTCAGGATGCTCTTCCAGGCTCATGTGACTGTTGGCAGGATCAGTTCCTTGCAGCTGTAGGACTGACGTCCCTGCTTTCCTGCTGGCCATCAGTTCCTAGAGGCCACCCATGGTTCTTTGCCACATAGCCCTCGCACAAGCCTTCTCACACATGGCAGTTTGTTTCTCCAAGGCCAGCAAAAGAATCTGTCTCTCCAGTCTGCTAAGACAGAGTCTTCTCTAACTTAAGGTAACCCCAGGAGTAACCATCCCATTACCTCTGCCCTCTTTTATTGGCTAGAAGCAAATCACAAGTTCTGCCTGCACTTAAAAGGAAAAAATTATATGAAGACTCATTTGGGAGTCACCTTAGGGTGCATCTGCCATAAGATGACACAAAAAATTCATAAATATGTTGCCTGAGATAAGCTTTGGAGCTTGCCTTTGATTGGACAGCTGAAGTGGGGAGAGGGGAAAGAGATGAAGCAAAGACATTCCAACCAAGGAGAAAAGCATGAGCAAAAGAGCAGAGGGAGAAAGTACAAAACACATTCTGAAAGAGTAATTAGTCCACACAATGAAGTAAAAGGACCTCTGTTCTTTCCACCTTGTGTGAATTTCTAGGAATTCCCCAAAAGAAGGCAGATCTTCTGCTAACTCAGATGGAAGTCTTCATGTGAGTTAGATAGAGACAGCCTTCCTGCCAGTATGTATGTCATCGCAAATAGAGCACAGCTCTGTGGATGGCATGCAGGCTGGATTTCATGTCCCACTCCTTCAGCCAGTGCCCTTGTCCAGGAATAGAATAGGAATAGAAAAGGCTACAGGCTACAGTGAACAGGCTACACAATAATTGTATGCAGTGGCCTTGAAGGAGGGACTGTAGATGAATTTGGGTAGGTGGTAGCATGGTGCTAGGTCTCTCATGTATAATCTGCCCCAACTGCCTGACCATAGACCCCTCTGGAACTTTAATGCAGCTCCTTCTAAGGCTTTCCGCAGTCACCCACATGATGGCATTGGTCTGCTCTGAGCCTGAGCTGATGCTAGGGCAGATTTCAAATCTGGCAGATATGAGCAGAGAAAAAGATGGCAAAGGAGATGCAGAAAGTGAATACAAACAGAAGGAAAGTGAACTGAAAATTAAATTATAGACAATGATTATAATGATGTCTAGAAGAAATACAGATGTAAAGAGAAAAAAATCCAAGTTCAAGGATAATGGGATTTTACCGAAGAAAGGAGTTTTGCATTGGAAAAATCCAAAATAGAATAAAGAAAACTAATCTATATATCAATGCAGTGAGAGACTCACATGAAGTAGAATTCCAAAGGTTCAGAGAAGAAAAAAAGAGAGAGAGAGAGAGAACTGGGGGAAAAGTCCTTTTTCTGAAGATTATTTTGCTTATTTTATAAAGTAGAAATATTCTTCAGACCTTCGTGGTTCTAAACATTATAGTTTTATATCAAAACCAAGTTAGAGGGGCTTCCCCAGTGGCATAGTGGTTAAGAATCCACCTGCCAATGCAGGGGACACGGGTTCAAGCCCTGGTCCAGGAAGATCCCACATGCCAGGGAGCAACCAAGCCCATGCACCACAACTACTGAGTCTGCACTCTAGAGCCCGCGAGCCACAACTACTGAGCCCACGTGCCACAACTACTGAAGCCCACGTGTCTAGAGCCCCTGCTTCCCAACCAGAGAAGCCATCACAATGAGAAGACCACGCGCCGCAACTAGAGAAAGCCCGCAAGCAGCAACGAAGACCCAACGCAACCAAAACTTAATTAATTAATTAATTAAAAGTTAGATATATAATGTATTTCAATATTCATTAACTCAAATGACTTTAGATCTAACTCTGTGCATGGTGTTAAGCACTAAATACATTTTACATTGTTCCAAAATAATAATTACTTCTCAAGTAACTACTATATGCTAGGCCATGAGTTTTATAAACATTGCCTCAGTTAATCCTTCCAGCCCTGAAAAGTAAAAATTAATATGCATATTTTATAGATAAGGAAATTAAGATGTCAGGATATAAGATCAAGTTCCAAGGGGCTCCATTCCATTGCATTCTTTGTGAATCATTCTTCCAAGGAGCTGTACAAACCGGCTGTGTGAAGTAACGTGCCCAAGTCCACCCATCTAACCAGAAGAGAAAGCCCCGGTGCCCCCACTCTTTTGTACCACACCAAAAAGTAAATTTCCATTGCTTCAAAATTTTAGGAAATTTTACAACTGTGACTTGAGTGGCAGTTTACGGAGTTACATAGTTATTAGGTATTTACTGAGCCTTCCCTATGTACCAAGCACAGTATTTGGTGTTCTGCGTTTCATTTTCATTTAATCTTCACAGCTTTCTGATGTAGATCCTAGCATTATCCTCATTTCACACACAAGGATACCGAGATGGCAGGTGAATCATCCTGCTCACAATACTCAGGCAGGAATTGATGGATTCAAGATTAAACCCAGGTATCCCTGACTCATTGCTCAAAGGCAATCTGAGGCTCTACTGGGGATACCACACACTCCTCAGGTTGACTTCCCTACAATGGTTAATCCGAAAGTAACTTCACATTCATCTCTTTCCATACAATCTGTCATGCCTCTTTACAATGATTTATCATCACACATAAGATTTTATAGTCACCTCCATACAAATCTGTGGTTGATTAATTAACTAAAATTGGAAGACATTTTGATGATGAAAAGTGCTAAGTATTCCTATGAATAATAATTAGTGTGGGACTCCAAGTAAATTATGTGTGTCAGTATTGGGAATCAATCGGAGAGGGAGGGTGAGAGCTCAGACATCCAGAATTAGATGAGATGGATTAGTCAGGTCAACATAGATGACTAGAGCAGACATTAGCAGCAAAAAAACAAACAACTTTTCAGACACCTAGTATGTGCCAGGCACCATTTGGGACCCTAGAGATATTATACTGAACAAGATAACAATCTCTGCCCTCATTGGTCTTACAGTCCAGAACATGGCAGACTGCAGAGGTGGCCCCTGCACAGTGGAGCACGGTGCCAAGGAAATCTTGCAGTCAGCAAGCCGACCAGTGGAAAGCAAGTACATGGCCAAGTTGGTTGTGATTCAGGGCCTGCACTCCAATCCCTGGGAGGGTTGAGATGGCCTGAGGCAAGGCTGTAGTATTAGAAGAGAACCAGGATAGATGGGGCTATGACTGGGATTTGGTTACTGAAATAAGGCAGTGACCTGCCCACAGGAAGTAGGCAAAAGCATGGTTACTGGGAACAAATCAGGACCTGCCCATCGGGAAGGTGAAAGTAAAGTTGGTCTTCAGGCCAAGAATTTCGTAAAGTCCCCCTCCCACCCCCCCACACCCTACTGGAAACAGAAATGACCCCAGAGGCTAAGGTACCCATGAGCCTCTGTTCTCTGGTGCAGCCACTGCTGCTCTGGGAACTGGGGAGCTGTGAAGGGAGGATGCCAGATCAGCCACCTCCCTTTCCCAGGCTGAGTTTTCTCTCTCAAATTGCTCACAACACTTATGTAGCTGTAATGAGAGATCACACCACCAAATGGGTCCCAAAGCAGAAGTTACCCAAATGATAGGCTCAAACAGGGCTTTCGTCCTTCCCTACCAAAGAGATTTTTCTTTTTTTCTGCACAGGAATTAGAAAGATGTCTCACAAGCTTTCTTGCCCAGTAATTCCACCTGGGAGCAATTACAACTTCTTTCCCAGAAGCTGGACTCCCGTCTTGAAGCCAAGCAGGACCTCGTGGGGCTCTTGGGCACAAAAGTCCTTCTGTGTCCCCCATTTTCTTGTTAGTAGGAATAGCCTTCATTCAGCCTCCATGAAGTTCCAATGGGCAGTTCAAGCAGTTGCTAATTAGGGAAAGGAAAGCATGCAGAGACAAGGAAGGAACAGTCAAGAAACAGTAGTGCAGCCTTCGGGCAGGGTCCTGGTTCCCCCTCAAGGGATACACACAACAATATCTTTGAGCTGTTTTGCAGATACTGAAACCCCCATCAGGTGGAGAAGTGAACTGTACGCTGTCCGCAAGCATGTAGACCCCAGACCGCTTGGAACCAGAAGGTAGATGATGCTGACTCCCACCTACCTCACCACCAACCAATCAGAAGAATGTCCACGAGCTGATCAGGCCCTCCTCTTTGAACCATTACTATAAAACTCCTCACTACCCCCTCCAGGTGGGGACACAGTTTTGAGGGGATCACCGCTGTGGTCCCGTTTGCCCGGCGAAGTAATAAAGCTATTCTTTTCTTCTTCACCCAAAACACTCTGTCTCCGAGATTTAATCCAGAGTTGGGGTACAGAGGTCAGATTCAGCTTCAACCTTTGTTCTAAGCGATGAACTTGCTTTAAAAATGAAGCAGTCCTGGCCACCCAGGCCTTACAATTTCCACGTATGAAGCGCTGGAAGATGGCCTCGGACCCACCGCCCACAGAAGGTACCCACTTGCAGCACTGATGCGTCCGCACAGCGCTGGGTAGCCACAAAGCATCACCACAGGGCCAGGGCCCAGGCACACCGTGAACACCAGTCCCCAGCGGCCAGAGAACTACAGGAGCCGGTGCTCAGTGCATCCCGGTCTGGGCTCCTGACCACCTGCCACCGAGGCCCCAGAGCCCCGTCCCCCGTTCCCTTCTCCTTCAGACCCAGGCATCCACACCCCTGCCCCCACTACCTGCCTTCCCTCCAGATCTAGAAGGCCAGGTCCCCAGCCTGCTGCACCCTCAGAACTAGGTGTCTGTGATGCCTGTGCCCCTTCACCTCTGTTTGATTCCCTTGGGGTCTTGGGTGGAGACAGAGTGGGAGGGGTGGCCTCCAGCGGGATGCTCATTCTGTAATTCCCCAACCCAGAGTGCCCAACCCTATCATTGCTCCTCCTGGCCGCCCCCGCTTTTCCTTGTGCCTGCCTCAGCCTGTCCTCTTTGGCAGCCTTAATGCACTAGCATTTTTGTGTCACCACACCTGGTCAACAGGTGCACCCTCCTGAACCCTTAGCACCTTTGGGTCCATCTTACTTGGCCTGTAGCTGTGCATTCCTGAATCCCCTGGACACCTCTGGGCCCAAGACCACTGAATGCTGTACCCTGTACTGATTCCTAAATACATCCTGACTCCTAAATACACTTCTTAAACCACTAACCAAAAAAAAAAAAAAAGTGAAGCAGTCCTGACAAAGGTGCACAGCCATATGTGTGCTGTCTTGCTTTGGGGGCCTCTCCTAAGACCTACTCAGTTCTCTGACTTTACTTCTTATCAGGGAGTCAGTGTCTTCAAAGGCTCCTTTAGATTCTCTTCCAATTCTGTGACTAGTCCTCTTTTCTACTGCAGAGGAAACAGCCTTTCTTTGCTTTGACCTCACTCTCATTTGTTTTTCAGGTATAATAAGGGTGTCATTTTCCTTTAATGATGCTATACATATGCCTATAGGCTATAACCCCTGATGGTGAAAGGCACAAACTACATTTATTTGATCCAACAAATTAGAGTACTGTCTTTTGCAGAGAGATGCAATGTTTTTCCAAAGGATAAGATTTTAAAACAGGATGCTTCTGGTGTCACTTATCCCATTTTCTTTAAAGACCTTTCTTTTCAAGAGAGTAATGACAAACTCAAAACTCATTTGCATCTAAGCCTGGAGCTATACATTGCCAAAGCTGTCAAATATTTTACAATAAGTATTTGTAAATATTCCCATTTCAGATATATATTAAAAGGCTAAGTGACTCTTCTGTGAGTACATGGTAAATATTCAAGAGTCAAATAATCTACGTAACTCTGGATGACATAGCCAATAACTTATGAGGTATTTTTCATATTTCAAATTATGTTATGCTTGAAACAGAGCAGTTATGATGCCCATTAGGCAGTGACAAGCTCATGTCACTATAGACACACGGAGTGACTATAGCTCAGATCTCCTGACCCTGAGTTCAATGTTCCTTGCTCAAGTGTCCCATGCTGAAAACTTGTTATCTGTTTTATTTTTCAATATGTTTCTATCCTCTGAGGAAGCTATGTTATATTCTGAATTTTTTTAATCTTTTGCTATGGAAGCTTTATTCGAAACAGAAAAGCTGACTTCCAAGTGACAGCTGAGTTGGCGCTTACAGTAAGGACACAATTTATAGCCTGTCTTAGTCTGTTCAGGCTGCTATAACAGAATACCACAGACTGGGTGGCTTATAAACAACAGAAATTTATTCTCACAGTTCTGGAGGCTGGGAAGTCCCCGATCAAGGCACCAGCATGATCACATTGTGCTGAAGGTTCTCTCTCCCTGGTTCTTACACATAGCACCTTCTCACTGCATCCTCACCGGGTGGAAGGCGAGAGGCTTCTTTCTGAAGCCTGCACTGACTCCATTCATAAGGGCTCCACCTCATGACTTAATCACCTCCCGAAAGCACCACGTCCTAATACCTTGGCCTTTGGGGGCTAGGATTCAACATACAAATTCGAAAGTGGAGGGTCAGGGGACACATTCAGACCACGTCATAGTCCTTTGCAATCTTCTTGCTAGGCTTTTTAATGTCTATCCTATGTGGACCTCCTTATTACCATAAAAGAATTTCAGAGACATCCAGATTTATAGGCATGGGTAAAATGCAGATTAGTACAGAAGTGACTTATATTAAAATAGGGAAAGAGCATGGCAGTGAGATAAATTGCTGCTCTCCTTAGAGTGGCTGAGAAAATTGAGGTTATCTCTGGGTAAAACTGGTCCTGAAAATACTGAATCCTTTTCAAGAATGTTCAGGTGGTTACCTCTTTTCTAAGTCGGAAATTTTTGTATCAAAATACATTCTTGAGGACACATAAAAGTGGGCTGAAACTCTTTTTTTTTCCCCTCATCTAGTCTTCCTGAAGTCCTTCAAACTGGGGAGACCCAGCATCAAGGGCTCCTTCCCACAGAAGTTGACCAGGAGAATACAAAGCTGACCAAACCACGCAGGCAGAGCTGGTGAAAAATCAGACAGTGTGTGTAGAGAGGCCGTGGAATATCATGGGAGAAACAACAACCCAGTTGATACCTTTCTATATTATACTGCGAAGGATGGAGAAGGAAAGTTGTCTGTTAAATGATAATAATAACTAAACATCTACCAAGTAGTTATGAATATCAGGTACTACTGCTCTATGAGTTCTACTCTGAATTATCACGTTTAATTCTCACCCCTTGAGATAGGTACTATTATCCCAATTTTGTGGATGACAAAACTAGACACAAAGTGGTTAGGAAGGTAGCTCAAAGTCACAGTTAATATGTGATGTTGCCTGGATTTGAACCAAGTAGGTATAGCTCCAGAGGCCAGACACCTAACCACTAGATCATCCTGCTCTAGGATGATCTTTTTTAAGGCAACACACACACACACACACACACACACACACACACAATGTGATTTCCACATGCCAATCACTGCAGTAAGGACTTTTACATGTTAGCTCACTGTGTTGCCGTAATAAGCGTGGCATAATTTCATTATTTCCGTGTTCTCTTTCTGTATCTAAATTTCCTAATTTCAGAAACACAAGTTTGAGATGTTTTAAACTCCCACTTTGCTAGTAGATGAGATGGATTATATAAATTGCGTAAATAATTAGGCATTTTTAAAGAGTTAAAAGTGAAATTGCCCAAAGGAATAAAAATAGATGAGAATATACACCTCACAATGAAGGAACTTTCATGCATCCCAAGTCACTAGATTACAGGAATTCAAGACACTGGAAAGAGAAAGCTATGGAGGCAGTTTCTAATAGGAGATTAAGGAATAAATAGACAACACTGCAAAAGGCTTTGTCATAAACTTCAGATAAAATAAATCTATAAATAATTTCACTTTCATGCTCTAAAGTATGAATATTTGGAAGGAGAAGATTGCAGAATTTCTATAAAAAATCAAATAGAGACAATCTCAGATGATGAGTGATCATAAACAGAAGCCTCAACTTTGCAATTTTGAACAGTGATTGTAAAAAAATCATTACTCTCTCCCTCTCTTTCTCTTTCTCATGCACCCGCGCACGCACACACACACACAATTTTCTCCTATGTGCGCGAGTGAATCAATCGGCTAAGAGAGAGAGAAATGAGGGTACCCAGGGAGAGAAAGAGAAAAAGCAGAGATACCCAAGGGAGGGAGACAGAGAGTGAGGCTGCAGTGGATCTGGAGGACTTTCCACTTCCGGCCTAGCTGTCTGTGGTGTCTGACTTCACTTCCTCTTATTGGGTCACCGTATCTTTTTTTTTTTTTTTTTTTTTTTTTTGCGGTACGCGGCCTCCCACTGCTGTGGCCTCTCCCATTGCGGAGCACAGGCTCCGGACGC
>NC_041228.1:57689535-57704606 GCF_002837175.3 Physeter macrocephalus | reverse complement strand
GGCCCAGCCGCTCCGCGGCACGTGGGATCTTCCCTGACCGGGGCACGAACCCGTGTCCCCTGCATCGGCAGGCGGACTCTCAACCACTGCGCCACCACGGAAGCCCTGGATCACTGTATCTGTTTAACATATGTCCATTTTTGCGTAAAATAATTTGAGTCGGTTTTGGTAAGCAGCAAATGATCGCTGATTACAACAGAAATATATTACAAAATAAAGGGTGGCTAAGAAAACTTAAGAGAAACCCCAAGACCCACGTTCTAATTCATGTACTTCAGGAGAAACCACGACAGTAACTTTAGATACAAGTTGATCTTATGAAGCTCTATACAGAAATGATTCGACTTTGACAGCCATTGACTATGCTTTAGTAGTTTGAGATTTACACCTGTGAACTTTCTTATGGCTTTCTGGAATATTTTTCTGTAAGCAGTGCTACTGTACGGCGCGAAGTTGTATCTTGGTGGAGTGAAAGGGTTAAAGAGCTTTCTTTTTTAACAAGATTTTTTGCTAAGAAGTGACTTCAGGATTGGCGAGAATAGAGGATTCTAACAAAAACTGCAATACCTAGATATTGTTGACCCAACTGTAGTCAGCATTAACATAAATTTTAGAGAACTCAGGTCTTCTGGGAAACACATGTGGACTGGGAAAGAAATCAAATACCTTTCACTTCTTCCAGAGTTGCTAATATGTTTTGGTCTCAATAAATTACTGATAATGCAAAAAGAAATGTGAGCCTACCTCCAAGCACTTCCAAGCGGGTATTCTGTTTGTCTCTGTGGACATTTTTGGCCTCACAAACCATCATTGGCTTATAAGGAGCTCTTCTCAAGAAATATGAATGAATCAAAAGTGGTCTAAGAGCTACATTTTCCTCAGTTTTATGCTAAATGCAATTGCCTGACTTCCAAATCCTGTCAGTCTAGTGTAGCTGAATCTCCTGTCCCTTTTGAAGACTGCTCCTTATGAATGGTTTGGGATGTGAAGTTTGAACGCACATGCTTGTGCCATGGCTACAAAATGACTGATTTCTATTATGAATCTACAATAAAAGTTATATTTTCCCATCACACACACACACACACACACACACACACACACACACATCCTGATACACATAATTCTTCCATGCTGAGGGTCACCCCAGCCAGGCGGCAGAAGAATTTCTTCTTTCTATCTCACCATCAGTAAAGATTTTCCTTCCTCACTTCCTCCCACACACTAACCTGTTCTCACATCCCCACCACACCCTCATACACCTCTTCATGATCTTCTTCCTCGTGCTTTCATCCTAAAACAGTGATTCCAGGCCTGCTGGAGACGTCTTCCCAAACTGTGAAAAATAAATGAGTAACCTGATGAAGGGTCTCCATTCATACCTTTGTGTATTCAGGAAGGGAGGGAGGAGAGGTAAATTACTGACATCCCGAGTTAGAATTCTGAATGTATCCTCCAATGGAACCAGTAATATAAATAACAATTACATCTTTAATGGGATTAGTAGTATTCTTCAGTTTCTTTCACTCATTTAGTCAACAAAATATTGCTTTATTGTCTACTATATTCCAGGCACCATTCATGAGTCTGGGGATGTTACTACAAAAAACAAATAAAATTATGGACCTTTCTATGGATTGGTCTTAATACATAAGCATGATGAATAACATCAATGCCACAGGAAATTGTGTGCTAAGTTCCTGATAACCAATTTACAGCATGCAACAATCCCATCGGTTACTTAAGGAATTTCTATATATGTCAGTAACTGTGCATATATAAATATTAATTTCTCAGTCAAACACTTAATACCCCATTTATTCATTCATACACACATAGCTACATAAGTATAGACTGTTAGAATTCACATACTATACCATAGAAACTGGTGTCCAGACTCAAATCCTTGGTCATGATCTCATCTCATTGTTCCCCAAGATATTACATCAGATTTCTGACATATATTTTAAATCTAAAGTAAAGTTCTAAATCCAAAATACTTTTTAGGTTTCCACACAGATAAAGCATAGTTATTAAGGATATGTGCTCTGGAATCAGATAGATCTGAGTCTAAATCTTAGTAGTTTCGTTACTTTGCACAAATTATTAAACTCTCTTAGCCCTTAGATTCCACATCTCTAAAATGAGGATAATAGTATCTATCGTATAGGGTTGACATAAGGATTAAATCAAATTAAGTAATGTATAGATTAAGCCCATCATGTCTAGTATAAGGTGAGTACTCAGAAACTCATTACTATGAAATGGTTACACTTTATCTATTTAATGAGCTAAACATCAAAAAGAATTAGTTGACCTGGAAGCCATTGAGAAACAATAGGCTTCTGTGTCCTCTTCTGTTGAGAGTATATTGGAAGGTGAAAGTACACAAGTCCTATTTTGTAGCTCGGTGGTCAATTTCATTTTTCTTTTCATCTCTAATTCTCATGATTTTATTATGTCCCATGGTATGTGTTCAAATATTCTCCTCTACCATGCTTTAAGGAAGCAAATAGAGTAATTCCATGAATACAAATACAACCTCAGCCTGGGAGGTCAACCAAACTGCAAAGGAGCAGTTGAAAGTGATATTTTAAAAATGAAATCTCTAAATCCACCTGAACAAACCTAGGGGACAGATATGGATCCACATGATATAAGACTTGCCAGATAACCACTCCGCATAAATAATCTCCTTGCAGGACTTGGAAATGACTTTGATTGAGAAATGACATGCTATTTCTCACATAAGGCTATTAGCTAAGACACCTCTTTAACATTCCTTTCATTCTCCTCTCTCCCCAGGGCAGCATTTCAATATACAATACTAGTCTGGAATTGACGTTTGTTCTGAAAGAGAAATTCATTTACCTGCAGCTCTTCCTGAACAGGGTCTCGAGTGAGGAAGCAGGCACATATGCCTTTTACCCAGGAATCCATGCTTCAGTTAGCTTCCTCAGCATCTGACAGATAAGGGAAAGTTTTTCCAATCACTCAAATGCCAAGCATGAAGGAATAAAATTGATCGTTAATTGACCTTCTTAATGGAAAATTAGAACTCCCTTTCCCAATAATGAAAGTCCTTCTTAAACTTTCAAAAAGGGAAGGGGGAGTCAATTAAAACTTTAAAAACCTCAGGCAGAAAGCAAGTCCAGGTGACCACATGGTTACAAAGTATTCCATCGAATCCAGTGTTGCCGGCCCTGGGGATGACGGTTCATCAAACGGAAGAAACCTCTGCTTAAGTGGGAAAACATTCAGATACGAAGAGAATTCAAAGTTTCCCTGTTTGCATAAAGTTCCCTGGCCTTAAATATAAAATGCAGAGTTTCTTCTTCACCAGAACCCAAAGAATTTATCAGCCCTGTGTTCTGCCTTTCACACCACTAATTTTTTCTCCTTATTTGCATATTGTTCTTAATCTGCTCAGCTTGATTTGCTAGTCTTCTAGGGCTACTTTGAAAATAGGAATTAGAACAAACAAGGCCAATAATAATCAGGAAGTAGACATAAAATAAATACAATTGTTTTGCCTTCATCGTTTCTTTATATCTTGTTTTTGAACAATCCAAGTCCACATATATATCTTTGCAAATGCTTTATATTGAAAAATATACTGAAATAGTCTTTTTGCATATCCATCTCTCATTCAACTATAAGCTCCTACTTACAAAGTCTATGCCTTATACATCTTTGTAGTATGGCATAGGATATTGTCTTGGAAATTTTACTTCTGTTTTTAATCAATTTGCATTTAAATAAGACCTGGCATAAAATATCTATAGCCAAATTCAGGGATGAGTTTGAGTTGACATTATTTGAAATGAAGGAAGAGTGTTAAATAGAACACCTGGCTCTGATACCAGAAATATTTGCATAAACTTTTGACCCTTAAAATTATATTATTTTAGGGGCTTCCCTGGTGGCGCAGTGGTTAAGAATCCACCTGCCAATGCAGGGGACACGGGTTCGAGCACTGGTCTGGGAAGATCCCACATGCCGAGGAGCAACTAAGCCTGTGCACCACAACTAATGAGCCTGCACTCTAGAGCCCGTGTGCCACAACTATTGAGCCCGCATGCCTAGAGCCCGTGCTCTGCAACAAGAGAAACCACCGCAATGAGAAGCCCACGCACCGCAACGAAGAGTAGCCCTGGCTCGCTGCAACTAGAGAAAGCCCGCACACAGCAACAAAGGCCCAACGCAGCCAAAAATAAATAAAATTAATTAATTAATATTTTTTAAAGTATATTATTTCATATGACAAAGGTGACATTGTAAATTAGCGAGGAAAAGATAGACATTTTTTAATGGGGTTGGAATAAAAGGTAACCATTTGGAAAAAGATAAAATTGGATTTGCATTTCACACTGACACCAAATAGATCAGAGATCTAAAATGTAAAAACTAAATTAAATTTTCAAAATTATATAATGGATAAATAAAATAAGGGTGAATAAAGAAATAATCTGGGAGTTGAAAAAATATTAAATTCAAAATTCAGATACAATAAAAGAAATAATGTTTGTTTGACCACACTAAAATAAAAGACTTGTATTGGAAAAGTACCATAAACAAAGACAAAGAATAAACTAAGAAGAGATATACAACTTATAGACAAAGGGATGACAGTTTCACAGCACAAAGATATCCTAAAAATTGAGGCAAAGCAACAACAACCAGATAGAAACATGGGCAAAAGATGTGAACAAACACTACACAGAAGAAGAATGAAACATATGAGAAGATGATCAACTTAACTCATAAATTAAAATTTTATTAAGTTATCACTTCTCACCTTTAAGACTGGCAAAAATTCAAAAATTTGACAATATATCATTTTATTGTGATGTAGCAACCCCATGACAGTGGGAATACAGAAAGAGATAACACTGATAAAGGAGGATTTGGCAGTAACTAGAAGGATTACTTATGTCTTTTCTTTTTGACTTAGCAATTCCACTTTTAGGTATCTGTCAAGAAATGGCAAAATTATGAATTTTTTATATTTAAGGTTATTAGTTGCATAATATTTTTAATACTAAAACCTGGAAACAACTCAAATGTTCATCAGTAGGGACTGGTTAAATAAACTATTGTAAATTCGATGTTACATAGTCTTGAAGAGGACTGAAAAAGATCATATCATACACTGATACAAAATGATCTCCAAGACATATTATTAAGTGGAAAATTAAAATGCAGAATAACATAGATGGTATGCTATCTTTTATATAAGAAAATAATTTGCATTTATTTGGCAAATTGCATTTGGAACAAAAATTTTTTTGTACTAAATTGTACTAATCACAACTTGTTTTAAAAAATGGGTAGCTATAAAAAAAAAGAAAGAGAGAGAGAGAAAAGAGGATAAAAGAGATTGGAATTGAAGCAAAAGCCCTAAAATGTGACTAAAGTGAGAACATAAACCTAATTGTATAACAAGTTAGAGACATAAGCAAACAAAAAAAAATTGTTTTTCCACATAGCTTTTAGACTTTTCATATTTAGTGGAATATACTATATTTTGTGGACAAATAGAGTTTGAAAGAAATTTTAACCATAGTCTACTTATTGGTAATAATACTGGTAATTTTATTTTGAAATTAGATATATGCAAATACTTAATTAAATTTAATACTATTACATAGTAAAATACTTCATGTAGGGGCTTCCCTGGTGGCGCAGTGGTTGAGAGCCCACCTGCCGATGTGGGGGACGTGGGTTCGTGCCCCGGTCCGGGAGGATTCCACGTGCCGCGGAGCAGCTAGGCCCATGAGCCATGGCCGCTGAGCCTGCGTGTCCGGAGTCTGTGCTCCGCAACGGGAGAGGCCACAGCAGTGAGAGGCCCACGTACCACAAAAAAAAAAAAAAAAAAAAAAAAACTTCATGTAAGAGAAAAACAACACAAGTATAAAAACAAAAAAGTTAAGTTAAATATTCTAACTTTAAATCTGAATTTGAAAAATCATTATAAACTCCTGGGTTTTTGTTTTTCCTCTTGGAAAATACAAATTTCCTAGCTCTGTTCACTGAAGAGACCTAGAAGCAATGACATCAAATAGCACTGAGCACAACTAGCACCTAGATTATGGTTTCTAAATGCCATTTCCTATTAAAATGTTTCAGGGGCTTCAGAAGAATAGCTGATTCTAAATGTGAATCTGGAAATATACAAGATGAACATTTTGTTGTGTCAAGAAGCAAGGAAATTATGTTAAATGGTCATTTCCAAAATTCAAGGAGCCAACATGAAGGGGTGGCTACTGCCCAAATTCAAGATGATTCGAACGTCAAATATAATAATAACATAACTGTTTAAAACATATGGAATATCAATATATTTTAAATGAGTAGATAGTAATAAAAAAGTGAAAAAGCCAAAACCTAGTTAATATATAATATTTTTAAAATCCTTACTTCAAAAAATTTCAATTAAAATGGTAAAATGAAGTGCTCATCTTGCCTTCACTCTATTAACTACATTTCAGGGATTCAAATCATTCCTCTTGATGAAAGGAAGTTCCTCTTTACATAATAATGTGGATGACATTATAGAATTGTTATATAGAAAGTATAGAATTCATAAAATCACATCTCATAACCCCAAATGAAATAATTGATTCAAACGTCATCAATAGATGAAATCATTAGATGACAGGGACCTTTAAAGGAGGGATCAGGCTGTCACAACCCAAAACACACTGATCACAAAAATTCAGACAATCCATGTGTTGTGACATGGAGCACACAGCACTACCCATGAGGAATTCCTACGAAAAAGTTTGAGAGAATTATAATGAAGCAAAGAGGGCATTCTTGGCTTAACTAGGATGGAGACACCAAAAGCAGATGTCCAGTAGCCAATACTCAGAAATCTACATACCACACATATCCCACAGTCACAAGGTATTTTGAAAATGCCTTCCTGATAACTGTCAGTCAGCTCCAGGGCAGGTAGCTCTCCCTGAGATCTGGAGTCAAGCAGAAGGAAGGAAATAATAAAGAAAAAATGTACAAATCAATGTAATATGAAACAGAAAATACAATAGAGAAAATCAATGAAACCAACAGTCAGAATGATCAAGAAGAAAAGAGCAGACACAAATTACCAGGGTCAAGAATGAAAGATGAAACTTAAATAGAAATCCTACAGACATTACAAAGATAATAAGGGAGTAATATAAACATTTTCATTACTTGAAAAACAAATTCTAGTTATCTCTTTGACCATTGTATAAATATGCTGGAAAGGAAATGCAGATGGAAAAGGATTCATTGCTTCTGACTTGTCTGAAGATTCATGATCTCCTGAGAAATTTGAACTTCTCTAGTGCATGACTTTTTCTCCTTTCTTCAGAAAAGAAATAGGAATCTCACAGAAATGCTCAAAAGGAGGCAAATTAAGATATAAACAGAGCATTTCATGATGACAGCAAAATATTAATAAAACTTGAAGTTGAGCTGTCCCTAGATTGACTTGGAAAAGTACTACTGGAAAAATACTACAGAAAATAGTAGTATTTTTAAATTTTTTTTAAATTTTCTACTTGTTTATTTTTTATTTATTATAGTTTTTTATTTTTTACAGTTGAACAATATTATATAAGTTTCAGGTGTACAACATAGTGACTCACAATTTTTATTATAGTTATTATAAAATATTTTGGCTATATTCTCTGTGCTGTAAAATATATCCTTGTAGCTTATTTATTTTTTACACAGTAGTTTGTACCTCTTAATTCCTACCCCTATATTGCCCCTTCCACCTTCCCTCTCCCCACTGGTAACCACTAGTTTATTCTCTATATCTGTGAGTTGGCTTCTGTTTTCTTATATTCACTATTTTGTTTTATTTTTTAGGTTCCACATATAAGTGATATCATAAAGTATTTGTCTTTCTCTGACTGACATTTCAATTAGCATAATATCCTCCAAGTCCATCCATGTTGTTGCAAATAGCAAAATTTCATTTTTTATGGCTGAGTAGTATTCCATTTTGTGTGTGTGTGTGTGTGTGTGTGTGTGTATAAAGTATTTGTCTTTCTCTGACTGACATTTCAATTAGCATAATATCCTCCAAGTCCATCCATGTTGTTGCAAATAGCAAAATTTCATTTTTTATGGCTGAGTAGTATTCCATTTTGTGTGTGTGTGTGTGTGTGTGTGTGTGTGTATGTATGTATGTATATATATATATACACACACAAACAACATCTTCTTTATCCATTCATCTGTCAGTGGACACTTGGGTTGCTTCCATATCTTGGCATTTATAAATAATACAAGTATGAACATTGGAGTGCATGTATCTTTTCAAATTAGTGTTTTCGTGGGGGTTCTTTTTCCAGGTATATACCTAGGAGTGGAATTGCTGGGTCATACAGTAATTCTGTTTTTAGTTTTTTGAGGAATCTTCATATTGTTTTCCACAGTGGCTGTACCTATTAACATTCCCACCAACAGTTTATGAGGGTTCCCTTTTCTCCACATCCTCACCAATATTTTTTTATGTGTGGTCTTTTAGATGATAGCCATTCTGACAGAGGTGAGGTGACATCTCATTGTGGTTTTAATCATTTTAATCATTTTGTAATATATAAGTGTATCAAATCAACACATTGTATGCTTTAAAATTACACAATTTCATACGTCAATTATATCTCAACAAAGCTGGGGGAAAATAAGAAATCAAAAGTAGCAGTTGTCTATAATGCCCCATCCTGACTCAATTAATGTTCTCCTAGAAGCCCCAACATATTATTTGTTGATGACACATATCTTTAAAATAATCAATATATATTTTGTGCTGGACATTATCTTTACAGAACCTATTTATTTAAAGTTTTAAGTGAACATCTTTGCTGATAATAGATATGACTTAGGGCTTCCCTGGTGGCGCAGTGGTTGAGAGTCCGCCCGCCGATGCAGGGGACACGGGTTCGTGCCCCGGTCTGGGAAGATCCCACATACCGCGGAGCGGCTAGGCCCGTGAGCCATGGCCGCTGAACCTGCACGTCCGGAGCCTGTGCTCCGCAACGGGAGAGGCCACAACGGTGGGAGGCCCGCGTACCACAAAAAATATAGATAGATAGATAGATAGATATGACTTAGAAACTGGTCATGACTGCAGCTTTGTTGAGTTCCCAGAAACAACATCTAAGACCAAAAGTTGTTTGTGTAGAGCATTTATTAGGGTGTATACTTGGGTTCAACACCTTTGAAGCAGAATTGGACAGAGAATAAGGTTGGGCTGTGGTACAGTCTCAACCAAGGGCTCTGGTGACCTTATGCAGACTCTAAAGCTGGAATGGCCCATCAGAATTGTCTTCCATTACATCAAGAAGGTAAGGCATTTTACTCTGAATCAATCAGTCACTGGATGTAGACCTCCCCTGAGGAGAGAGCATAAATTTGGGCAAAACAGTTGGAGAGAAAAATTTCCAAGAAGAACTGACAGCTGGGGGACCAAGTCCATCAGTCGTGAAGGAGATGCAGGCATCATGTCAGTTTCCACTACAGGCATGGTATGAAAACAGAGAAGTTTTTTAACTTCCTGAGACGCCCCAACATGAGGAAGAAACAAATAACGTTTTAGAGGCAGTCCAACATACAAAGGGAATCCTAGTTATGCACTTCTGAAGCTAAAGGGGGTTACTCCATCCAGAAACCACTATGCACAAAAGTACTCTTTATTGATTTTGTTACTCTTGGTGTCAAAAGATTTTCCCCTATGGTTTCATGAATCCATACTTAAATAAGAAGTACTTATTCAATTATAATAATCTGTCCCTATAGGAAAGAAAAGGTATCTCAGCACTGTCTCAACACAGCAAGGGATCTGTACATTCCCAGGACGTTTACTCAGTGGCACCTGAGTGAACGTCCAGCACTTTAGTGCACATGCTACATAAATCACCCATAGTAACAAAAGCAAACTGGTCCAAACAGTTCAAAAATATTAGTAGGGAAATTTCCCCTGAGAGACTTAATAGGTGACCAAATATTGCCTTTTCTATAATTATCATAACACAGAAAAAAACTATAAAGGTAGGGCATGACTTACAACTATACCTCAAGGATAATTTGAGCATTTACAAATGGATTTCATTTAGCTGCCCAAATCACAAAGCTTTAAGTCAGTTTTAGTAATAATTTTAAGTTTTCTGGTTAGATTGAAGTTTTCCTTGATGAAAGTCTAACATTTTAACTTTTGGCAGGGAAGAAGTTGTGTATTTTTTTATTCTCCTCTTCACAGGTGAACTGCTCAAGAAGCTATATAAGAGTCTTCCTTTAAAACAAAACTGTCATTTACCTATAAGCCTCAAAGCCCTGGAGAGGTAAAATGAATTAATGATATATTTAATTTTTTACATTTTTATTTTTTTTAAATCCTAATTTATAGCAAAGTCACAAGAAGAGTTAAATTAACTCCTGTATACACTTTACCTACATTCACTAATTCTTAACATTTCACACATTTGTTTTATATCTCTCTTCTTCTTTCTTTCCCTCTCTTTATATATATTATATATTCATATAAATAATGAAATAATTATTATTACTAATGCTAAACTATTTGAAATTTAGTTGCAGATATCATGACCCTTTATTCCTAAATATTTCTGTGTTTATCCCCTAAATATAGAAACATTCTCTTACAAAACCACAGTATAGTCACTGAATTCAGAAAACCCAATATTCTTATAATATCATAGTATAGTATATTAATTACCTCTTAATGTCCTTTATATACTTTTTTTCTTGATCCAGAATTCAATCGAGGATCACCCATTGCAATTAGTTGTAATGTCTCTTTAGTTTATCTAGAGCAGTTTCTCACCTGTCTTTGCTTTTATGACATTGATATTTTTTGAGAACACAGGCTAGTTGTTTTATGAACTCTCCATCAACACGGGCTTTTTGATGTTCTGTCAGTTAGTTTTTGCATGTTTGTCAGGAATACCAAGTAACCAATGTTGTGTCCTTAGTGCAACACATCAAGAAGCACATGACATTAGTTTATCACAGTACTAGTGATGTTAGCTTCAATCACTTGGTTTAGATGGCTTCCACAAGGTTTCTCCATGTAAAATTATCAATATACCCTTTGTAATTAATAAGTAATCTGTGGGGAAAAAAATAAGTAATGTGTGGGGAAATACTCTGAGACAGTTTAATTATCTGTTCCTCATCAAACTTTCACCTAATGGTGTTAGCATTTATTAATGATTCTTGCCTAAGTCACTTATCACTATGGTGGTTGCAGAATGGTGAATTTTTTTTCGCAACTCTATCTTTCCTTCTACATTTATTATATAACATTCTATGATAAAGAAGAGCTTTTTATTTAATGGGTTCTCATCTGTTACTGTGATATTTGTGTTGATAAAATTGTCCTATTGAGAGCCCTTCAAACTGGCTCCTGTGTCATTTTTACAATGTCATTTTTTTTAGAACTTCCTTACTTTTTGACACAATGAAGTGCTTCAGACTCATCTTGAATTTTTTCTGTCCCAGACGTGGAATCAACCATATCTCTAAGCTCTTCAGAAACCACTACATGGTTTAAGTCTACCTAGAGTGTTTGTTCTCCACAATTATATCAATAAATTTATGTACCCTCAACATGTACGCTTAGGGGATCTTTTTTCCTATGTATCTAGATCGTACTCCCATGCCGACTACATGAAAAGGGTACAACATGTACCCTTAGGGGATCTTTTTTCCTATGTATCTAGATCGTACTCCCATGCCGACTACATCATCCTGCCCTAGTTCTTTTTAGTTCCTTTTATCTTTATGTCCTCTTGATATACATGCAAGGGATTACTTTTCCTGTATAATTAGACGGGCATCCTATGCTAATGACATAAAAAATGACCTACACTTTGAGAAAATCATACTGCCTTTCTTAGGATTCATAACAAATCTCTCTTTTCATAATTTTGATGGGGAGCCTCTCATGGTAACTTATCAGAAATGATTCAAGACACCAGAAATCATGAGGATTTCTTCCTCAGACTAAAATATGTGATCCATGGAAGTGGAATCATTAATTTTTTAAGGGGGGTGGAAATATGCACCTAGTTTTTAAGGTTGAGCAAACTGATCCATGGGACTTATACTCCTGGTTGATTCTAGGCCAATTAAAACCTAGGTACAAGAGATTGGTTCAATGGCAGAGTAGAAGGACATGCTCTCACACCCTCTTCGAGAACACTGGAATCACAACTAACTACTGAACAATCATCGGAATCACAACTAACTACTGAACAATCATCGACAGGAATACACTGGAACTCACCAAATAAGATACCCCACATACAAAGACAAAGGAGAAGCCACAATGAGATGGTAGGAGGGGTGCATTCGCAATAAGATCAAATCCCATAACTGCTGAGGGGGTGACTCACAAACTGGAGAACACTTATACCACAGAAGTCCACCCACTGGAGTGAAGGTTCTGAATCCCATGTCAGGCTTCCCAATATGGGGGTCCAGCAACGGGAGGAGGAATCCCTAGAGAATCAGACTTTGAAGGCTACTGGGATTTGATTGCAGGACTTCAACAGGACTGGGAGAAACAGAGACCCCATTCTTGGAGGGCACACACAAAGTAGTGTGTGCTGCGGGACCCAGGGGAAGGAGCAGTGACCACATAGGACTGAACCAAACCTACCTACTGGTGTTGGAGGATCTCCTGCAGAGGCGGGGGTGACACTGTCTCACCATGAGGGCAAGGACACTGGCAGCAGAAGTTCTGGGAACTACTCCTTGGTGTGAGCACTCCCAGAGTCTGCCATTAGCACCACCAAAGAGCCCGGGTAGGCTCCAGTGTTGGGTCACCTCAGGCCAAACAAACAACAGGGAGGGAACCCAGCCCCACCCATCAGCAGAAAGGCAGAATAAACGTTAACTGAGCTCTGCCCACTAGAGCAACAGTCACCTCTACCCACCACCAGTCCCTCCCATCAGGGAACATGCACAAGCATCTTAGATAGCCTCATCCACCAGAGGGCAGACAGCAGAAGCAAGAAGAACTACAATCCTGCAGCCTGTGGAACAAAAACCACATTCACAGAAAGTTAGACAAGATGAAAAGGCAGAGGGCTATGTACCAGATGAAGGAACAAGATAAAACCTCAGAAAAACAACTAAATGAAGTGGAGATAGGCAACCGTCTAGAAAAAGAATTCAGAATAATGATAGTGAAGATGATCTAGGACCTTGGAAAAAGGATGGAGGCAAAGATCGAGAAGATGCAAGAAATGTGTAACAAACACCTAGAAGAATTAAAGAACAAACAAACAGAGATGAACAATACAATAACTGAAATGAAAACTACACTAGAAGGAACCAATAGCAGAATAACTGAGGCAGAAGAACGGATAAGTGACCTGGAAGACAGAATGATGGAATTCACTGTGACGGAACAGAATAAAGAAAAAAGAATGAAAAGAAAGGAAGACAGCCTAAGAGATCTCTGAGACAACATTAAACGCAACAACATCCACATTATAGGGGTCCCAGAAGGAGAAGAGAGAGAGAAAGGACCCGAGAAAATATTTGAAGAGATTATAGTTAAAAAATTCCCTAACATGGGAAAGGAAATAGCCACCCAAGTCCAGGAAGCACAGAGAGTCCCACACAGGATAAACCCAAGGAGAAACATGCCGAGACACATAGTAATCAAATTGGCAAAAGTTAAAGACAAAGAAAAAATATTGAAAGCAGCAAGGGAAAACTGACAAATAACATACAAGGAAACTCCCATAAGGTTAACAGCTGATTTCTCAGCAGAAACTCTACAAGCCAGAAGGGAGTGGCACGATATACTTAAAGTGATGAAAGGGAACAACCTACAACCAAACTTACTCTACCTGGCAAGGATCTCATTCAGATTCAATGGAGAAATCAAAAGCTTTACAGACAAGCAAAAGCTTGTCTGTAAGAGAATTCAGCACCACCAAACCATCTATACAACAAATGCTAAAGGAACTCCTCTAAGTGGGAAACACAAGAGAAGAAAAGGACTTACAGAAACAAACCTATAACAATTAAGAAAATGGTAATAGGAACATACATATCAATAATTACCTTAAACGTGAATGGATTAAATGCTCCAACCAAAAGAAATGGGCTCGCTGAATGTATACAAAAACAAAACACATCTATATTCTGACTACAAGAGACCCACTTCAGACCCAGGGACACATACAGACTGAAAGTGAGGGGATGGAAAAGGATATTCCATGCAAATGGAAATCAAAAGAAAGCTGGAGTAGCAATACTCATATCAGTTAAAATAGACTTTAAAATAAAGAATGTTATAAGAGACAAGGAAGGACACTACATAATGATCAAGGGATCTATCCAAGAAGAAGATATAACAATTATAAATATATATGCACCCAACATAGAAGCACCACAATATATAAGGCAACTCCTAACAGCTATAAAACAGGAAATCAACAGTAATACAATAATAGTTGGGGACTTTAACACCACACTTACACCAATGGACAGATCATCCAAACAGAAAATTAATAAGGAAACACAAGCTTTAAATGACACAATAGACCAGAGAGATTTAACTGATATTTATAGGACATTCCATCCAAAAACAGCAGATTACACTTTCATCTCAAGTGTGCACGGAACATTCTCCAGGAGAGGTCACACCTTGGGTCACACATCAAACCTCAGTAAATTTAAGAAAACTGACATCATAACAAGCATCTTTTCTGACCACAACGTTATCAGATTAGAAATGAATTACAAAGCAGTTCTAAGAGGGAAGTTTATAGCTATACAAGACTACCTCAAGAAAGAAGAAAAATCTCAAATAAACAATCTAACCTTACGCCAAAAGGAACTAGAGAAAGAAGAACAAACAAAAAAGTTAGCAGAAGGAAAGAAATCATAAAGATCAGAGCAGAAAGAAATGAAATAGAAACAAAGAAAACAATGGCAAATATCAATAAAACTAAAAGCTGGTTCTTTGAGAAGATAAACTAAATTGATAAACCATTAACCAGACTCATCAAGAAAAAGAGAGAGAGGACTCA
>NC_041228.1:57687186-57689429 GCF_002837175.3 Physeter macrocephalus | reverse complement strand
GTATAACCTTCCAAGACTGAACCAGGAAGAAACAGAAAATATAAACAGACCAATCACAAGTAATGAAATTGAAACTGTGATTAAAAATCTTCCAACAAACAAAAGTCCAGGACCAGATGGCTTCACAGGTGAATTCTATCAAACATTTAGAGAAGAGCTAACACCCATCCTTCTGAAACTCTTCCAAAAAATGGCAGAGGGAGGAACACTCCCAAACTCATTGTAACGGGCCACCATCACCCTGATACCAAAACCAGACAGATACCACAAAAAAAGAAAATTACAGACCAATATCACTGATGAATATAGATGCAAAAATCCTCAACAAAATACTAGCAAAGAGAATCCAACAACACAGTAAAAGGATGATATCCCATGTTCTAGTGGGATTTATCCCAGGGATGCAAGGATTCTTCAATATACGTAAATCAATCAATGTGATAAACCATATTAACAAACTGAAGAAGAAAAACCATATGATCTTCTCAATAGATGCAGAAAAAGCCTTTGAGAAAACTCAACACCCATTTGTGAGAAAAACTCTCTAGACAGTGGCAAAGAGGGAACCTACCTCAACATAACAAAGGCATATACAACAAACCCACAGCAAACATCATTCTCAATGGTGAAAAACTGAAACCATTTCCTCTAAGATCAGGAAAAAGACAAGGATGTCCACCCTCACCACTATTATTCAACATAGCTTTGGAAGTCCTAGCCACGGCAAGCAGAGAAGAAAAAGAAATAAAAGGAATACAAACTGGAAAAGAAGAAGTAAAACTGTCAAATCAATGAATTTGGTAAAGTTGCAGGATACAAAATTAATGCACAGAAATCTCTTGCATTCCTATACACTAATGATGAAAACTCTGAAAGGGAAATTATGGAAACAATCCCATTTACCATTGCAACAAAAAGAATAAAATACCTAGGAATAAACCTACCTAGGGAGACAAAAAACCTGTATGCAGAAAACTTTAAGACACTGATGAAAGGAATTAAAGATGATACCAACAGATGGAGAGATATACCATGTTCTTGGATTGGCAGAATCAATATTGTGAAAATGACTATACTACCCCAAGCAATCTACAGATTCAATGCCATCCCTATCAAATTCCCAATGGCATTTTTTACAGAACTAGAACAAAAATTCTTAAAATTTGTATGGAGACACAAAAGACCCCAAATAGCCAAAGAAATCTTGAGGGAAAAAAACGGAGCTGGAGGAATCAGACTCCATGACTTCCGGCTATACTACAAAGCTACAGTAATCAAGACAATATGGTACTGGCACAAAAACAGAAACATAGATCAATGGAACAAGATAGAAAGCCCAGAGATAAACCCATGCACCTATGGTCAACTAATCTATGACAAAGGAGGCAAGGATATACACTGGAGAAAAGACAGTCTCTTCAATAAGTGGTGCTGGGAAAACTTTACAGCTACATGTAAAAGAATGAAATTAGAACACTCCCTAACACCATACACAAAAGTAAACTCAAAATGGATTAGAGACCTAAATGTAAGACTGGACAGTATAAAGCTCTTAGAGGAAAACATAGGAAGAACACCCTTTGACATAAATCACAGCAAGATCTTTTTTGATCCACCTCCTAGAGTAATGAAAATAAAAACAAAAATATACAAATGGGACCTAATGAAACTTCAAAGCTTTTGCACAGCAAAGGAAACCATAAGCAAGAAGAAAAGACCACCCTCAGAATGGGAGAAAATATTTGCAAACGAACAAACGGACAAAGATTAATTTCCAAAATATATAAACAGTTCAATATTAATAAAAACAAACAACTCAATCCAAAAATGGGCAGAAGACCGAAAGAAACATTTGTCCAAAGAAGACATACAGATGGCCAAGAGGCACATGAAAAGATGTTCAACATCACTAATTGTTAGAGAAATGCAAATCAAAACTACAACGAGGTATCACCTCACACCAGTCGGAATGGCCATCATCAAAAAATCTACAAACAATAAATGCTGGAGAGGGTGGGGAGAAAAGGAAACCCTCTTGCACTGTTGGTGGGAATGTAAATTGATACAGTCACTATGGAGAACAGTACGGAGGGTCCTTAAAAAACTAAAAATAGAATTACCATATGATCCAGCAATCCCACTACTGGGCATATGCCCAGAGAAAAACATAATTCAAAAAGACACATGCACCCCAATGTTCACTGCAGCACTATTTACAATAGCCAGGTCATGGAAGCAACCTA
>NC_041228.1:57646019-57686865 GCF_002837175.3 Physeter macrocephalus | reverse complement strand
GAAGATGTGGTACCTATATACAATGGAATATTACTCAGCCATAAAAAGGAACGAAATTGGGTCATTTGTAGAGACGTGGATGGATCTAGAGACTGTCATACAGCATGAAGTAAGTCAGAAAGAGTAAAACAAATATCGTATATTAATGCATATATGTGGAACCTAGAAAATTGGTACAGATGAACCAGTTTGCAGGGCAGAAATTGAGACACAGATGTAGAGAACCAATGTATGGACACCAAGGAGGGGAAGCGGCAGGGAGTGGGGTTGGTGGTGTGATGAACTGGGAGATTGGGATTGACATATATCCACTAATATGTATCAAATGGTTGACTAATAAGAACCTGCTGTATAAAAAAATAAATAAATTATATATTTTTAAAAAACTAGGTACAAATAGTGGGATTCCAAATATTTCTTTTGCTATTTATGATTCATCTTGCCTTTTCTACTGAATGATATGCAGGTGATTAAAAATTACCACAGTGCCAATATGCCAGGCTGACGCTCAGCTGATGCTACTGCGTGAAAAAGACTGAAGCCATTATGGCTCACTCACCTGACCTTGACCAAAAGGAGGACAAAGTTATTCTACTAGAGAAATGTTAGTCTTCCCTTAACGAAGGAGTGGAGTTCAGCAGAAGTCCCGCCAAGAGTTCAGCAAAAGCCATACCCAGAAATAAGACAATCACGTTCAGTCACAAGATTTCTCAGAAAACTCATAAATAACTAAAGTTGCCTTCCCTGATAACTGCCAGTCCCTGATGAATGCCACCTTGCTTCAAGGAAAATGTTCCCCCTGATAAATTTGAACTAGTCACCTTGCCCGTGGACTGAAAATAATATTTCACTGTTCCTCAGATGCTGTGGTTTTTGCTTTTTTTTTTTTTTTTTTTTTTTTTTGCGGTACGCGGGCCTCTCACTGCTGTGGCCTCTCCCTCACTGTTGCGGCCTCTCCCGTTGCGGAGCACAGGCTCCGGACGCGCAGGCTCAGCGGCCACGGCTCACGGGCCCAGCCGCTCCGCGGCACGTGGGATCTTCCCGGACCGGGGCACGAACCCGCGTCCCCTGCATCGGCAGGCGGATTCTCAACCACTGCGCCACCAGGGAAGCCCTGGTTTTTGCTTTTATAAACCATTCCTTGCCTCGGTTCCATGATTGAGCCTCATCACAGGTGAATAAATATCAGCTATGCTTTTAATTAAACTGAATACATCTGAGTTATTCTTTGACAAGATGATCCTGTATCTAATCAAGACTTGAAACTTGACTTCCATTTACAGGAAACTCAGTAAAAAGTTAAGTGACCAACTTACCTTGGAAGCATACAGGTACATGCGGAATGTAAAATAGTTCACAGGAAAATTGACCCAGTTTCTGCAATAACTCAATGGCAGGAATTTTTTAAATGAAGGGAGGTCTGCTCCAGATTAAAAGAGATTTGAGAAACATAAAACTTAATAGAATGTGTGCACCATATTTAGGTACCATTTCAAAAAAATAAACTGTCAAAAGGCATTTTCAAAACAATCATGAAAATGTGATTATGAGCCAGGTATTAGATGTTGCCAATGAATTATTAAAATTGTTAAGTGTGACAATAGAATTGTACTTATGTAAGAAAAGGTGCATATGTTTTAGAGATACCTACTTAAGTATGTAAGAGTAAATTTAAATAATGTCTATTTCCTCTTACAGATTTCAACAAAGGTGGAAAAAATCAAGAAAAATTTAAAAATGGAAGCAAGGAAATCTTGATAATCTTAATCTTTTTAACTTGATTGATATGAGTTCATTATTTGTTCTCTCTTCCTTTATGTCCATTTGAAATTGTTCATCACAAAAATATTCTTAGTAAATATTCTTAACTTTGATAATATAAGATGTGTGCACAAGTTTTTGAAACGCTTTTTCCAAAAGAGGACATTTCCTGCATATTCTAAATAAACCCAAAGAGGAAAACTGTAGGCACCATTTGCTACCTAATCTGTACATTTCTCCCTTGTCGCTGACCTGAATTCTTGAAAAGTTAGCTGTAATTAGTTACCTTATGATTAAGGAAAAAACTGAAGAAAAAAAGAGGAAGAAGGAAGAGTCCATCAAGATGTGAAAAGATGAGAAAAAATAGAATGAGATTCTACTGTCTATAGCAGAGCTCAAGGCTAATGTTACTGTCAAACTGAATTTTTTATAAAATCACTTTTTAAAAATTCTACCTACATCTATTAATTCAATTCCATCTGATAATAAAGCAGGATGGGGTGGGGGAAGTTCAGAGGGTCAGAGAATGAGCTAATAAATGTTTAGTGGAGAAGTATGTTTGGAAGGCAGTACAATAAATTACTTTTGCTTTTCTCTTTCCTAATTCCCCCTCCTTGTCCTTCCAGATGTGATTTAAATAAAACGAAGTTCTTAGGCAACTAATGTTAACTGTGTGTATAGTGCAATGCTTATGGTGGGGCTTCTGTTTAAAAAATAAAATAGAATAAGCCCTGTGGGATAAATGGAGTGAGTCATACTTCTCCTAGGTTTCTCTTCCAGGCACTTCAATATTGTCTCTGTTGTGTCCTCACTCGAGTGTTGAAAGCTAAAATGCTGAGTGGAATCCCAAGGGGAATCAACTTCCCAGCTTCAGCAGTGTCCACCTAATGTTCTCCTTGGACTCAAGTTGTAAATCAACACACAGAAAGAAGGAAAACATTACAGTAGTTGCTGTCAAGATAGCAAATAATTTTTCAACATTACCAATTTAAAGATTCAACTTCTTAAATATACATTAAGTCTTTCTTATGATTAGGGCAAGTTCATTTCCAGAGAAGTTCAATTATAAAATCGTCAATAACACTTATGAATTTCAATAAGTCATTTTGCTTCTGGGTAAATTATTCTTATTACTAATATGTGCAAGTTCCATTTGGACATAAAGAAAACCCTAGGTATAAGAAAGGAGATAATAATTAACTAAGCATTCTTCATTTTTAATAACTAACCTAAGAGGAAAATAATGATATGTTCATTCACCTCTGCAGAATCAACCAGAACTCACTGAACAATGTAGATTTCATTGTTAATAAGGAACACTAACTCCCTCCTTGGAATGACTTTCCTTTTAAATAAACCATATTGCATGGTTCTATTAAAGGACATCACTACAAACAATAAATGCTGGAGAGGATGTGGAGAAAAGGGAACCCTCCTACACTGTTGGTGGGAATGTAAATTGGTACAGCCACTATGGAGAACAATATGGAGGTTCCTTAAAAAACTAAAAATAGAGCTACCATATGATCCAGCAATGCCACTCCTGGGCATACATCCCGAGAAAAACATGGTTCAAAAGGATACATGCACCCCAGAGTTCATTGCAGCACTATTTACAATAGCCAAAATATGGAAGCAACCTAAATGCCTATCGACGAATGGATAAAGATGAGGTACATATATACAATGGAATATTACTCAGCCATAAAAAAGAACAAAATAATGCCATTTGCAGCAACATGGATGGACCTGGAGATTATCATACTAAGTGAAGTAAGTCAGACAGAGAAAGACAAATATCATATGATATCGCTTATAAGAGGAATCTAAAATAATTGATACAAATAAACTTATTTACAAAATAGAAACAAACTCACAGATGTAGAGAATGAATTTATGGTTACCAGGGGGGAAAGCTGGGGGGAGGGATAGATTGGGAGTTTGAGACTGACATATACACACTGCTATATTTAAAATAGATAACCAACAATGACCTACTGTATAGCACAGGGGAACTCTGCTCAATATTTTGTAATAAACTAAATGGGAAAAGAAATGGAAAAGAATAGATACATGTATATGTATAACTGAATCTTTTTGCTGTACGCCTCAAACTAACACAACATTGTAAATCAACTATACTCCAATATAAAATAAAAATTTAAAAATTTAAAATAAAACAAAAACAAAAATTAAATACATGATAAAGGACATCAGGTCCTTTTATTTTTCATTGATCTATAAGGGTTTAAATGTGACAAAATTATCAAAATGTTAATCAGTTAACTTTTTTCATGTGTTACTATTTTAGGTACATCTCTAGATATTTTCAGCTTTTACTGCATTTCCAATCACCTAAAAAATTTCTATGGCTTTTTTTCTTTTTCATAAACTTCTTTTGTAACCAACTGAGGTCAGATCAAAACAATTAATTCAATTCTAACAATATTTTTCATATCTCAGTAACTTTTAATAATTACTTTAAGATTCCTTCCCAGACTCTTGATTATTATTAGCAGAAAATCATATGACTGTATTAGATGACATCAGCTAATCCTCCAAAGCAACTGCTCCTCTCCAGTTTGGAAAGAAACCAACACCTCAGGCCTCCTTGCAGAGATAATACACAATACACCACCGAAACCCACAGTAATTAAAATCCCTCTTAGCACGCCTTTGATTTCCACAACTTCCTCTTACTGCTGTTAAAGATTTTTAAAACTCCCAAGGATCTTCTACTGACATGAGCTTTATCCCCTTAAGTCCTTTTGGGAATGGGGCAGGATATAAATAAAGAAACAATAGTAAACAGCTTAGTACCTGCTCCCAAGATGAGCTAAGCAAAGAAGGGCTGTTAGAAGCATCGCTATGGTTTCACTGGGTTCAGTCATCTTGATTTATTTTCAACAGTGTTGAAAATTGTTGTTGTTGTTATTATTTCACACGCATTTATTGACTATCTACCATGTGAATCATGAAGCCAAGCACTAAAAGGGATATAAAGATATACACTACCCAGTCCCTACCTTTAAAAAGGTTAATTGTATTGAAAACCATAAACATAGTAGCTATAATTTATTAAACATTCATGGTGATTTAGGCAGTTTACACATGGTAACCCTTCAGCATATTCTGTAATATAGGAATTGTTGTCCTTATTTACATTGTACAGATCTAGTACCTATTCTTTAATTTTGGCATCCACCCATCCTCATCAAAACCATTTGCTTCATGGGAAGCTGATTCTCATCTTCAGACCCCTGGGACCTGCTCAATCTCTATAGTTAGATGAGCTGACAAATCCCCTTCTATTATCAAAGCTAGTTTGCATTGTTTTTTCTATTCTTTGCAACCAAAAGCACTCTAACTGATACACAGGATAATATTCATCCTTCAAAATTAATAACATTTTCTTAAGGAGGTGGGGGTTATAGTTTCCTTTATTTTATAATTTTTTGGACACTAAGGAGAAGCTTAGCTAATTTCATAATAAAAAAACCTGAAATTTCATTAAATAAATATTTGCTGGATGAATGAACTGAACAAATGAATGAATAATGATTAAACGATTGAATATGAGATAATTTCTCTGTCCTTCTTTTGCCCCTACCCCATCAGGCTAAGATGCATGATTGACATTGTTATGTTAAAAGAACATAAATATATAACAATAATTGATGTAACTCAGTTCTTTGAATTTATTTAGTTTTTCTTAGGCAGTTGACGATAGCCCCAGCTTGACATTATTTGAAAATCATACATAACGGGGGTTAAGTAGCTCGCACCTAGAAAGTCAGAAATAGAAAAGAGTCACCCATCTGACACTTGCCCCTGTGTATATTGACCTCCATCTCACATTCCTATACATCAGTAAGTAATGTTCCCAGAGAGTGAGAGATTAGACCGTAAAATGTGTGTTTTGTTTTGTTTTACTCACAGTGATCAAAAGTGCAATAGATCTTGTTCAGCTGTTAATGGTGGTTCTTAAAGACATTAATGCCATGACTTAGGGACCTTTTTCTCCAAGGAAGCTAAAGAACGGGTGGAAATGACCCATGGCCTGAGGAGAAAGGGTGTGGTGGGGAGAAGAGGAATACTTTAAAGATATTAATCACACAGACATACTGAAGACCCCTCATCTCATGATTGGAAACTACTCCACTGAGAGGGAATTAGCTCTCACATTTAAAGTGGGAAGTGACTATAGATAGGGAGAAAAGGGTTGTTTATTTCCAGACGCTGCCAACTTCCATATTGCTCTCTTGCTGTGTCATAGTCACAGACCTGTACAATGACAGGAAAGATAATTTCTAATCGTCCTGTTCAAGAAATGATTTTATTGATCTCCACTTTATCTTTTATTTTTCCTTTGATTCAGCAGGTTAGAACTGCTCCAGCTCCTGTAGCTTTCTATCATTCAGCAAGATGTCCATGGAGTTAAAATGTCTTACAAGTTAATAGGAGGTGAAGAAATTTATTTCAGCACCAAGGAGAGTACCCTGTTATTTTCAAATGGGTTTATGCATTCAAAACTGCATATTACTCATGAGGCTAGAAAGAAATTTTGAAAGGTGGTTTGACAGAAAGCTGCTAAGAACTTATTTCATTCATGAGAAAAATTCTAATCATTTCTATAAAATTAAAAACTTGCCAGAGTTTTGTACCTGTACATGATTTCAACAATGCATTATTCTTTTAGCTTTAAAATGCAATGGAATTAGAGATTATTTGTCTATTTTTCAAATGTCAAAACCACAGATTCTGGATGGACTTAGATTGAAGGAAGTTTCAGTGAAGTCCCAGAAGAGTTAAATTAACAGTGATGCTCCATGATGCAACTAGAGATTACCATACTAAGTGAAGTAAGTCCAAAAGACAAATACAATATGATATCACTTATATATGGAATCTAAAATATGACACAAATGAACCTATCTATGAAACAGAAACAAAATCAGGGACATAGAGAATAGACTGGTGGTTGCCAAGGGGGAGGGTCGTGGGAGAGGGTAGGAGTGGGAGTTTGGGATTAGAAGATGAAAACTGGTATATATAGAACAGATAAACAACAAGGTCCTATTGTATAGCACAGGGAACTATATTCAATATCCTGTGATACACCGGTCAGAATGGCCATCATCAAACAATCTACAAACAATAAATGCTGGAGAGGGTGTGGAGAAAAGGGAACCCTCTTGCACTCTTGGTGGGAATGTAAATTGATACAGCCAGTATGGAGAACAGTATGGAGGTTCCTTAAAAAACTACAAATAGAACTACCATAGGACCCAGCAATCCCACTACTGGGCATATACCCTGAGAGAACCATAATTCAAAAAGAGTCATGTACCAAAATGTTCATTGCAGCTCTATTTACAATAGCCAGGACATGGAAGCAACCTAAGTGTCCATCAACAGATGAATGGATAAAGAAGATGTGGCACATATATACAATGGAATATTACTTGGCCATGAAAAGAAACGAAATTGAGTTATTTGTAGTGAGGTGGATGGACGCAGAGTCTGTCATACAGAGCGAAGTAAGTCAGAAAGAGAAAAACCAATACTGTATGCTAACACATATATATGGAATCTAAAAAAAAAAAAAAAAAAGGTCATGAAGAACCCAGGGGCAGGACAGGAATAAAGACGCAGAACTACTAGAGAATGGACTTGAGGTTACAGGGAGGGGGAAGGGTAAGCTGGGGCAAAGTGAGAGAGTGTCATGGACATATATACACTACCAAACGTAAAATAGATAGCTAGTGGGAAGCAGCCACATAGCACAGGGAGATCAGCTCGGTGCTCTGTGACCACCTAGAGGGGTAGGATAGGGAGGGTTGGAGGGAGGGAGATGCAAGAGGGAAGAGATATGGGGACATATGCATATGTATAACTGATTCACTTAGTTATAAAGCAGAAACTAACACCCCATTGTAAAGCAATTATAGTTCAATAAAGATGTTTAAATATATATATATATATCCTGTGATAAACCATAAAGGAAAAGAATATGAAAAAGAATGTGTATATATATATAACTGAGTCACTTTGATGTACAGCCGTAATTAACACAACATCGTAATTCAACTATACTTCAATAAAAAATAAATTAAAAAAAAAAAGCTCCATGAGAACAAGTCCTAAAATCTTTCTCACTGCTCTATCCTCAGAGCTTGGCACGTGGTAAATGCTCAATGAATATTCATGTGAGTCAAGTAAGAAAGAATGAATTAATGAATGGCATTCATTAAGTGAGTAGGAAGGAATTAAGGAATATCTTGTTTGTAAAGAATCACTTTCTGCAACTGGTCTCAGAGATCCTCACATTGCTCAGCCTGAAACATGGACACATCTTTCTTTGCCCTGTATCAATGGTGCTCTGGATCTCAGAAAAAATCACGCCCCAGATCATGCCTCTCGGCTCCATTAAGCTTTCAGTGTAAAGGGTTCTCCTTAGAGCCCTGGAAACGTCACTGAAGTTTCTATCCATGTAATCCTACATCTCCAGGGTAGCATGGCATCCACCCACCTGTGGCTCCTCCAATGCTCAAGCCAACCAGTGAGGCTGGTTCTGCCCTGTTACCAGTCGAACAGGACCCAGGCACAGAAGGCTAACTCTCATCCTCTCCCACAAAGTCCCCAGGTAGACCATAACTACTTGTCCTTATTCCCAAGCAACCCAGGCAGCCCCTTCCTTCTGTGCCAAAAGTAGAAAGTATCAGGCCTTGCTCTACTGAGAGATCCTCAAGAGTCCAGAGACATCTTAGTTTAGATGTGCTAGGAGACAAAGGACAATAGTGCAGTTCTCCTCTGAGTTACCACCATAGCCAGACATGAGGTCACCCTGAGAGACTAGACTCTACCAGAGACATGGCCAAAGGTGAAAGAGGAAACATGAACGAGTAAAAACAGTGTTGAAACAAATGTTTCCGACAGTCAGCATGGCATGAAGACTTCTCAGGCCTCTGAATCCCTTTCCTTGTTTTATGTCTATTTGTTCAATGAAACACGTGCAAATCAAGTCAAGCCTCCAGGCTCCCAGGTAGGTACAGCCCAGTTCTTAGCTCCTAGAAGGATTCTGGGCTAAGGCTCCACTCTACTTGGACTGTACTATCAGGCCCCCAAAACGGGGGGAGCTGCCAGGGAAGGACTGATTTCCATTTCAAACTGCATTCTGGTACTTTGTACTCCAGCACCATTGGCCGATCAATATTTAATGCTTGGAGATTCTGACTCTGCGGGAGTCATGTCAGGGGACCTTGGGAGCCAATCTGCTTGAGCTTCTGAGTGATAATTATTCATGGGCTCCTGCCTCTTGCTCTTTCTCTCGCACGGTCCCACTCTGCAGACTCAGTGCCTTATTCAGTCTTCTCTCTCGCTCTCTCCGCTGCTGTAGCTGGACCCTCCGCCTTCGCCAACGCTCAGCATCTGCACATCCCTACAATGGCTAAAACAGCAATGGGTAAGGCATCGCGCCTCGTTCTTCCTCGGCTCGACCTGGAGCCCCACCTCTCACCCTCTCTCTTACAGCTTGGAAGACATTCGGAGATATTTTATAGAGGAAAAGACATTACTGTTAACATAGCAATCGGGAAGGATGGAGGCCGCTCTGGGGTTTGAGGGAGGGCAAAAAGGGGATCCTTGGAAATCTAAAGCTAAGGGTTGTTTTTTTTTTAAGGTGGAAGCAGGTAAGTTGCCGTCCCATGGGTAGCGAATTGATTCCGTTTCCATATTTAAAATTAGGGCTCAGTCGTGGGGGGAAGGGGTCTACTCTAACTATATGCCTTAAATGGGGTTAAGGGACATTTTGGAAAGTGCTTTGTAACATCCTTTATTTCTTCTCTAGTTAAAAAAATAAAAGAAAAGAAAGAAAATAGGGGAGAGGAAAGGGGGCGGGAGAAAGGAAAAAGAAAAATGCAAAGTCAAAGCGGTCCCATCTAGGCTGTTTGAAAGATGGGTGGAGACGAGGGAGGCGGGAGAAGAACCGGGCAAATGTATGGCATTGTCTGGTCGGAAAAACTGATAGTCCTGGGGCGCGGTGCGGAGAGGTGAGGGCGCGGGGCGGGGTTGGCGGTGGGGGGAGACCTACACTCCTTTGTTTTAGGGAAAGGGAGGGGAAGGAGAGAGGAAGTCGGGAGGGCGCGGAGGGCGCGGGTGGGCAGCTGCAGGGGCGGGGAAGCGCGCGGTTGGGGAGGGGTGGAGGGACAGCGGTTTCGCAGGCTCTGGGGTGGGGTTTCTTTGTGTGAGGACCAGCCGTCCCGGGGGGGAGGCACCTGCAGCGCCGGGCACACAATGCGGACGGCCCCACCCTTTGCGGAGCCGCGCTGGCGCCCTCCCCCTCCCCCCTCCCCCCAACCCGGTGCCGCGGAAAGGGGGCCGGGTGCCGAGCGCAGCGCGACGCCCAGGAGCCCAGCCCTGGGGAGACAGCAGCGCCACGCCCGGAGCCTCGCGCTCCCGACTCCCAGCCTCGGCTTCCGAGTGAGACCTGACCATTGCCCCCGCCTTCCCCACCCTGGCCTCATTGTTCCGTTTTACAGAGGGAAGGGGGGAAAAGTGGGTTAACATTTTTCTTTTCAAAACCACATTACATAGGGTTATTAGACATAAACGCGATAAAGCCTTCTTTGAACTCATTTGATCGTTTGGGGGAAAGCTTCTGGAACCTAGATACGAGTATACATAATAATACAGACACAAAAGAGGTCAAGGTCTTAAATTGAGCCAACTGAAATATCTGTTTTGTAGGTCAGACAGGGCCAAATATGGGCAATTTTCATAGGTTCAGCCTGTATCGGAGAGACGGTCGAGACGCAGAGACCAAACGAGGTTCCGGGTCCAGGGCCGCCATCCCCAACGGGTCTTGCGCCTCCAGTGCCCCTCGGTTCGGCGCTCGGTGGCCCCGGGAGAAACAGGCAGGGAGGGACCCGAGGTCGGGGGGCGGCTGGAAGCACCCCTTCCGCGGGACCCGGTGCGGGATGCGGAGAAGGGGGAAAGAGGCCAAAAGGGCTCGCTCTGGTCAGCTCCGCCCTGCCCCACCCTCCCAGGCGGAGCCGGAAAGACCTCAGGCTAAGATACTGGGCAAGGAAAGGGGGCTGGGGAGGGGCCCTAGAGCGGTCTGCCGTCCTAGAGTCCTTTTCTCCAGCCCCGCAGTCCAGAACAGTCCGGGCGCCCCTCGATGTGCGCAGACAGCGGGCGTTGCTCCGAATCCCAGCGCCGAGCCCCTCCCAGCCAAGTGCGTGGCTCTGCGGAAAGGCCGGCTCGAGCCCCGCCCGGCCACACAAAGGCGCGGCCCCACCCCAGCCGGCCGCGGGACCGCAGAGGTGACCCCTTCCCAGGAGCGCGGGGAGGGTCTCTTCTCGCCCTCCCACAGCCCGTGGAGCATGGGGCTGTTTCCCGCAGCCGAAGCCCACGGCCCACGCCCTGTTCTCCATGCCTTCCTGGGTGGAGACCCCTTGGATGGTCTCGGTAGGAGAGACCCTCGCTCCTGGAGCGAGGGCCTCGGCCCCACCCATCCCAGCTGGGGCCCAGACCCGACAGCCGCTGGCCGGATGGGGGCGCACGTGGCGAGCCGGCGAGTGGAGCGCAGCCAGCCCTGCAGAGCCCCGCGCCGCGCCCTGCGCTCCCCTCCCCAGGGCTGGGCGCTCGCCCGCGTGGGTGCAGCCGGGAGACGGGTTTCTGCGCAGTGTCCTGAACTACCCCGGCCTCCCGCGGTTCGCGGTTCGCCTGGCAGTCCGGCAGGGTTCTGAGAACGGGGGATGGGGGCTCCCTCGCTCTGCGCTCTGCACCTCCACCGAGAGGTTTCTGCTGCAGGAGGGCGTCTGCAAACTCAGCAGCATTATTGCTGTTATTTTAAATTATTATTATTGTCTCATGACTCACTGGCCATATTTGTTCAAAAGGTTTGAATGACTGCATTTGAATAAGAATTAACCCTTGTGCTCACTTTTCTTTTCTTCCTCCTGTTCCCCACCCCCCTCCCAAAAAAAGAATGCATTCCTCCTTTCATTTTACGTTATAAAACAAATACATGTTCGGTTCCTGTAGGGACTTTGTACGTTCATGTGGGTCAGATACAAGTGCAGGTGCTTGCTTAGGGCAGGGCTTGTGTGCCAAAGATTGCTGGAAAATTCTCCGCGGAGAATTGTTTGTGGTCGCAATGGATGAAAATATCCGTATATAATTGAAATATTTTGATCTTCACCTTGTAGTCCATAGACCCTATCTATAAATATATATAGGTTATGCACAAAAATTTTAACTTTTTGTTTTTATTGCTAAACTCTTCTTCCAATTGCTGATTCTTGATACCGACTCGATTCTGCACAGAAACATGGATGGTGAAATAGCCACCACCCCATTAATAAAAATCCCACCCCAAATATGACAAAGGCAAGGGCCCTTTCTGCCATGAGTAAGCAAATCATGAAAAGAAGTACAACCTCTGCATTATTAAAATAATGGATTTTGAAGTCATTCCAGTTGCAAAGCATAATCAGTTAATCACCAGGGCGGGAGTTTTTTCCTGATTCATTAAACAATTATTGTATTCAGCAAGATTGTACTAGGTGCATATAATATTCCCTGTTATCTTCTCCAATGAAGTGGGCACCTTATAAATGGATATATAAATAACTAGAAGTGTAAAGAGGAGGATTTTGTCAAATTTTCAGGATAAAATTGAAAGAGAAATAGCAGTAGTTTATCACTTAATGTTATATGCATAGTTCGTACCAGGAGAGTAAGCTGAGCCTGCAGTAAGCGTTACTGACCCAGTGTAGCTCAAGGCAGGTAGCTGGTTTAATGATATAAATTAAACCACCGGGTGGTGGTTGTCTACCTACGCATGGTAAAATTCTCTGAAAGAAAATAAATTTTTCAATGATAATTATCAGTAATTATTGGATTGGATGGTTTGTCATATTAAAATACACAACTTTAAAGTTAATTAAAATTAACCATGGTTTTGTGATGTGACTTACCAAATAATTGTACTAAATTATTCTAAGGGGGAAGGGAGTTTTTTTATTGTCAGAGCAATTGTCTCTGCCCTTAATCATTAACAGTTTTAGCAGAATTGTATCTGTTGCATTAAAAATACTTTTACTTACTTTCATATTCTTTTAATTGTTAATGGATAGATCGTGGAATAAGCATTTAATCATTTGGCACAATATATTTACCTTCAAATAACTTGTTCTCAATGGTGAAATGCTGCAGGAGGCTACATTTTCCTCAGATTCAAGAAATGTCCTCTCAGACTGTCATAAAGCCAGTTCACACAATAAAATAGCTTTCCTCCCTGTAATTTAGAATCAAAATAGTTACTCAATTCTGTGAATATTTAGTAGTAGCTATTAAGCAGAGTTTTAAAGTTAAAACTGTATAATTTAAAATGAAATGGAAGATAAGTCAATTACATAATTAACTGAGGATTTTTGTCATTGATAAATCCAAACCATCTTTAGGAAAATTCCTGATTTGTTGGTCACTGGTATTTTTTATTCCAAGCGACTATACACCCACCCCAATAGCTCAATGCTCACACAGGCTGGATGAAGCTGGCCTCAGAGCTGGTGGCTACCTGCTTTGGGTGTGGCCACCCCAAGCTGTTATATCTAACTCCAGTTCACACCAGTTTCCTCTGCGGTCTTAGAAAAACACACATTATTCTGTTGTCACAGAACCTGTGACCTTATATGAAGAATGCAAGAAATTTTCCAGGCAAGGAAAAAAAAACGGAATTAGCCAGTGACCCAGATGTTTCCAGAACCAAGGCTTGGAGTCTGCATTAACGTTTCACCCCACTAGAGGGCAATCAGGTTCTCCAAAGAAGTAGATGGATTTAAACCCTGTTCCAAATACTTGCTATTTAAGAACGTCTTTTATCTGGAGCATTCAGTTGCTTATTGGATAAGTTAATGCCATGCTTAGCCTAGTGAATGAAAAGGGTTTGTACACTTTTTCAAGGAGACGAGATGAAATGAGCCATGTTCATAATCTGGAAGTAGGTGTGGGTCCTGGTTAATTATTCTCTGATGATTTTACTTTCTAGTATCATTACCTTGTTACTGTAATATCATTTATGTTATTAGGGGGTTTGTAGTGGATAAATAGTATACGGTGGTCAGTAGTAATATCAAGATTATATAGGAACAGAATGTTTCAATGTTTAAATAAAGGAATAATTAAACAAAAACATTGTTTAGTTATTCATTTATTTAAAATGTGCTCAGTGTTGAGGACATACCTGAATGTCACTCACCACTTCCAGAGAAATGTCAAGTTATTAGATAAAGCAGGTAGATACAATGTGATACTGAGAGGGGGCCCCCCAAACTGGCTGTTACTCTTTTTCCCACTTCCTGGTTTTTTTTTTCCATTTAAAGGATACCTTTTAAGCCAAATCCAGTGTGATTTCAGCTTGAATATTTAAATCTAATGTTATGTCAGCTTTCAATAATTATTGAGTACCTCCTTGTAGTTTTATTATTTAGTAGACAATTGATGTTAATTTTAATGAAATAAGAAGAAATAGATAAGCATAAACTAATTTTTAGGATTATCAAAAGTGGATTTTTTAATGTTTGCAATGGTAGGAAATTCTTTTTCTCTTATATGTCATGTAACTATAATCCAACCATAAAATATTTAATAGGTTCATATTACTATGCTCCCCAGACTTTAATGTGCATGTGAATTACCCTGGATTTTCATTAAAATGCAAATTCTAATACAGTAGGTCTGGTTGAAGCCAGATATTCTGCGTTCCTAACAAGCTTCCAGAAGATGCCGATTCTAGCCATCAAACACATCAGTTTAAGCAATATAAAATTGTGATATACATGTTCCTCCCACCATAAGCTCTGGCATTACGTCTTAACATTCAAGTCTGTGGCAATCTTTACAAAATATTTCACCTCCAAACTCATGTACTTAGGGATTTTATTCCTCTGGGAGTTATGTGTTCTGTGCCATCATTCTCTTTTAATTGGATTTTTTAAATATATTCATATTGCAGGATTCAGCAAAAGACCTTCAAGAGAAATGTGGAAATAAGAATTTGACTCTGTTTGGGGGGGGCGGTGTGTGTGTGTAAGAAAAAAATGAATGTGGCTTGCAGCACAGTTGAGAAGGATGATAAATCAATACTGCTAGTTTACTGTCATTTACAAAACAATGGGCAGAACAAAAAGTTCAATTCAGAAACTTTTAGTTATGGAATATCGTGCAAAAGTCTGTAACCCCATTTACCATATGGCTAATTCACTGCAAATACTCTACATACTAAGGAAATTAACACAGAGGATTGAGCAGCACTAAAGTTGTCTCTCAGCATATCCCATACTTATTACTTACCAAATTATCTAACAGAGCATTTCTTCCTGGATACCACATGAGCAAATTATTAATAATTTATTGAGTATGGCTGTATATTTGAAAACAGATTACGTGTGTGTTTTCTGCTTACTTAAGCCAATAAAGGACCTCCATTATTCTATACTAACTTTCTAAGAAAGTCAACCTAGAGGTAAAAAATGGGTCTTCAGGGAGTATCATCAAAGATGTACTATGTCAGTCCTGGCATGCAGTGGGTGGCTGACCCTGCAAACATCACCACATCTCGGGAAATGCTCTCCTGCAAAAATGATACTATGCATGAAATATCTCAAATTAGAAATTTACCGTTTCCCGAATAGGGCACCAAAAACATGGTCCCAAATAAAACTGGCCATAGAGATCATAGGATATACTGGTTTTCCCCATGAAGTTGGATTAAGCCTCAAGGTTATCCATCCCTTTGTTCCTGATGTTTTTAACTGTTCATTTCAGGGTCTCTCAAAAGCTAGGAAACTTTCAATTTTGCAACTCCTGGTACATTTAAAAAGGAAGAAGACATGCTCAGACAGCATTATAAAAGTAATGTGTGTTTTAAATGTTTAATCCTAGCAGTCTGTTGTAGCCGTATGTATACTTCATTTGGAGATAACAGAAATTTAAACTAGTGGACCCTGAAAAATGAGGCAGAAAATTTTCCTGACTGGTCCTTCAATCAACAGTTTTCCTGTGACATTGCTTATTTTCAAGGATCATTTCTCTGGCATAGAAGTAAATTTCAGAGTGTCTATAAGAAGTTACTTTAATTTATTGCTTTCATCCTTATATAGTATATATAACATGCTAGGCACTAAGCGCTTTACACATATTAGCTATGTTCATCATCCAATAATCCTAAAAAGTATGTACTATTACAGATGAGGAAACTGAGGTGCATAAAAGAGGAATGACTTGCCCAAGGTCACACAGTTATTCAGATCCAAAATCTGAACCCATGCCTTCTTGGCTCCAGAATCTTCGCCTTTAACCAGTACCCTTAGACTTCAGAGGTGTTCTCATCATGGGGTTTGAACCAGTGATACTGCTATTTTGTTTAACAAGCCTGATGGTCTTATCCTTTCTGAGCACAGATCCACCTTGAAGATGAAATACCTTCAAATTAATGACTATTTTAATAGCTAACCTGGGGCTTATTAAAATAATTGCCGAGATTTAGGCTTTTGGTGAAAGAGAGCTATAAGACCTTGGGGGCTCTAATGTATGGAACCACCTTGCTCTCTGAAGGCTCAACTAAGAACACAGCAGGGACTTCTCTTGTGGACACAGTGATTTTTTTTTCTGGGAAAAAAGAAGAATTCTTGACTTAATCTAATCAGTATCTTCCGGTTGACACATTTCAAAATGGGCTCTTAGCTGGTTCCGTAGACCCTAGATGTTTAATCTTAATATTTTGTTTTATGAAATAAATCTAGAGCTAAAAGAGAGATACAGCCATGGCATTCACATTTAACATAATCATTAGATATCACTTCAAGACTTTCTCCATCTTATTACCTCAAAAGCAGACACTCAGGCAAGAGGGATCTGTGAGAAGGCTCTGACTCCCTTGCAAAACATTTTAAATTATCTTTTAATAAAGAAATCAGGTCCTGTCATTTGTCAAGGAGACATTTGCAGTAGTAAAACCTGTGTTTATATAACCCATTTTTATTAGTCATGATTAAGATAACATTTTGTGTACATTTGTTCTCACAAAACACTTTTATGTGAATGTAAAGGTTAATTAATGCATTTCAGCAATCATTTTGCTAGTCATCTGGAAATATAGCTTCTCTAGGAATTGTACTTAAGAAAAGAAGCCACACATTATACTGTAAAACCATAACAAAATTTTAAGGTTTTTCTCATTTGCAATTTTGTTGACCTCCAGATTAAAATATTTAATACTTTGAAAAATTATAAGATTTAAAAAATTTGTTTTTGTGATCAAAAATAATTACAGTTCTTGTATAGTCCATTAGATATAGTATTATCTGGAATTGATTTTTTTAATTGTAAAGCAATGCCTATAAGTGTGCTTATTTAGCAGTTATTCTTCTGGAATAATTGTACTTTGGATGTCAGAATTTGTACATCATCCATTAGCACAAGTACTTAGTATCACAATAGATGATCAGTAATATGAATCTGTCAACCTTTTAGTTGTATGTCTTTATATCCGGAAAAGAAATGGATGAAATTCATCTAAACTTAGTTCCACAAATACTTGTACAAGAAAGCATTTTAAAGTTTAAATTTTCATTGTACTCCCTGTTTCAGAAGATTTTTTTTTCTATTAATGGCAGCCATAAAATTTAATTTCCATTCAACAAAACTGCTTACAGTAAACCTAATAACAGTCTTTCAGTTTGGGCTTCCTAGTAAATAGAAACCTAACTCACATGATAAAGCTCAACGGTATAAAGCATTTGACTGTTGCAAAACTGAGACCAGAAAGTCACATCAAGATATCACTTGTGGGCTTCCCTGGTGGCGCAGTGGTTGCGCGTCCGCCTGCCGATGCAGGGGAACCGGGTTCGCGCCCCGGTCCGGGAGGATCCCACATGCCGCGGAGCGGCTGGGCCCGGGAGCCATGGCCGCTGAGCCTGCGCGTCCGGAGCCTGTGCTCCGCAACGGGAGAAGCCACAACAGAGGGAGGCCCGCATACCACAAAAAAAAAAAAAGATATCACTTGTTACCACTTCCAGACTCTAATGGGAAGGGGCACCAACCATCTCAGGCAATTGAACAGCAGCTAGAGTTACTGCAGCCTGCCTTGGAGCCCTGCTTCAGAACATAATTGTCTTTACTACTGCGGGGTTCTGTTTTGTTCCTGACACGCTAATATCTACTGTTGTTTTTTAAGTCTTAACAGCTTTATCTGAGCAGTGCCAGTTTGCATCTTTCTCATAGTCATTGTTCAAACACATGACAAATTACCAGAGTTGATTCTAGCCTTTTCATGCACAGATTACATGATCCAAGACTCCTGTCGCTTTAAAAATCATCTTTTCACTCTATTTCTGACCTAATCTTTACTTTTAGAATAAAAAAAAAAAAAGGAGCAGATAAACACAGAAGATTGAAAACCTTCAAAAGAAAAATCGGATAGCCTGATCTATCAATGTGGGACCTTGTAGTTCTCAGAAAATACTCACCTGTGCCATACTGTTTAACCTTCTATAATCCTTATGAGATGGGCATAGTATGCATGTCACTCTGTTTAAAAATGAGTAAGTTTAAGCTCAAAGAATTTAGTAAAGTTCACATGTGGTAAGTTCTAGAGCTAGGGCCAGAATACAGGTCTAACAAAGATACATGTATCTATGTATACATACAATATATATGTGTGTGTGTGTGTGTGTGTGTATATGTAATTTCACTGATACGTGGAGTCTACAAAACAAATGAACAAACAACAAAACAGAAACAGTCATAGATACAGAGAACAAACTGGTGGTTGCCAGGGGGCAGAAAGAGGAGTTGGGCAAAATAGGTGAGGGAGACTAAAAGGTACAAACTTTCAGTTATAAAATAAATAAGTCACAGGGATGTAATGTACAGCATAGGGAATATAATCAATAATATTGTAATAACTTTGTATGATGACAGATGGTAATTAGGCTTACTGTGGGAATCATTTTATAATGTATAAAAATATTGAATCAATATGCTGTGCACCTGACACTAATACAATATTGAAGTCAATTATACTTCAATAAAAAGATATAGATATCTAATATATATTAATATAATATGTATTAGATAGGATTAGATTAGATATATATATGAATGTATCTAATATATGTTACATCTATATTAGATATGATAACATATAATAAAAACAAAACTAATAAAATGTAGCACTTTCTCCTGTCCAGTAACAATATGCACAGGTGAGGAAAGGCACACACTAAGTGGGTTTACCTTCAGTCTAAATGTATTAATAGTTAATGGCATTCGCATAGCACAGGGATATCAGCTCGGTGCCTTGTGACCACCTAGAGGGGTGGGATAGGGAGGGTGGGAGGGAGGGAGACGCAAGAGGGAAGAGATATGGGGACATATGTATATGTATCGCTGATTCACTTTGTTATAAAGCAGAAACTCACACACCATGGTAAAGCAACTATACTCCAATAAAGATGTTTAAAAAAATAGTTAATGGCATTAACTGCAGTAAAATAGATTCAAATACCAACTTTGTTGTGAAGCCTATGCTAGGTATTGTAAAAATATAAATAATCATGGTCCTTACCCTTGGAGAGTTTAGACTTTTGAAGAGAACAGGACCCTGTACATACAAAAACAAATAATAACCAGTAATAGTAGCTTGTAACTAGAAATAGAAGTCTCCACCATTTTAACAATCTTATTACACTACCCTACAATATTATGAGGCAGCATATAATGATATACTAAGACCATCAATTAGGAAGTACAGAGAACCACTCAAATGCTATAAGAGACCTCTAGCAGATAAGAGGTGAATGTGGGGATTAGATGGATGTAATTTTCAATCTTCCTCCACCTATTCACTAGTTGATAATCCTTGAGTGAATTATCATTTCTGGACTGCAATTTGCTCGGTTATATCTCACAGTATAGCTCAGGTATAGCTCAGTTATATCTCGGGGAAATAAGACCACCTAAATTACACGGTTGTTGTCAGACAGAGAAAGAAATACTGTATAATATTACTTATATGTGGAATCTAAAAAAAATACAAATGAACGTATATGTGAAACAGAAACAGACTCACAGACATAGAAGATAAATTTGTGGTTACCAAAAGGAAGAGGGAAAGATCAAATTAGGGGTATGGGGTTGACAAATACAAACTACTATGTATAAAATAGATAAGCAATAAGGATATACTGTATAGCACAAGGAATTATAGCCTTTATCCTAGTAACCTATGATGGAGTATAATCTGCAAAAATACTAAATCACTGTGCTGTGCACCCGAAACTATTATAATATTGTAAATCAACTGTACTTGGATTTTTTAAAACGTCACATGGTTGTTGAGAGGATTAAGTAAGCAATTCAGTGTTAAGCACTTTGTAATCCAAAAGAGTAATTCCCTGACACCCTAGATGGATGACGAAAACACTAAATAAAAATATTATTTTAAAGTAAACAACTAAATTCTTATACTTTGTAAATTTCTACATATAATAACGTATCTACTGGAATTACTTGGAATTTAGGAAATGAGCATCACTCAATAATTCTTTGTGGTAGAGGGAGAACTGATGTGATATTTATGACACAGCGGCCAATATAGAACACCTCCAAGATAAATCCATTCCAGGTAATGCCAGAATTAAAAATACATTTCTTTTGCATTTATTTCTCATCTCATGCTTCCCTGTTATACTTATATATCTCATCCTCTTTCAAATACGTATATAGCTTCAATAAAACTAACCCTTCTTGCCTATCCAGTAAGCCTCATCAACTTAAAATGTCACATTCAGTAGAAATAAATAAAAACTGATTCCAGAAACATTAAAAGCCTTCCCTCACGTTTCTTGGAGAGCAGGAAAGGGGAAATTATATCACATACCACACACATGCAAACAGTCTCTTGTTCCTAAAATATTCTTAACCCATCAATTTCACCCAAATCTCACATCACTTGACTGTTTCATAATCTCTCATTTCTGTTTCTCCAGTCTCCTCCCTGCCTGGAACTCTCCTGCTCTCCTACTTCCATTTTCAACACATATCCTTCAGCTAGATCTTTTCTTTCAGGGATAACTTCAGGTGTTTCTTACCTGGATCAATTTAGCCTTGCTACTCTCCACCCATTAGTAGATAAGTACAACAAAAATACTAGAGCCAAACAGTACAAAAAGAATATTCCTTAGATGACTGTAGTAAGAAAAAGGATATAGATACTTAGAGTTTAGTATTATTCTCCCAGTACTCATGAAAATAATACGTTTTCAATCAGTAGTGTTTCAGGTACCGATCAGTAAAACACTAAAATGTTACTGGAATGTCATTATTAAAATAATAAAGATATGCTGAGAAATCAAATTAGCATTCATCTGACATCTGACTTGACAAAGGCTTAAGGGAGCATAATTCTGCTATAAAAGAGCATTACAACTATCTTGTTTTGCCTCCAAAATATCATTTCATATAAACATATGGTACATAAAGTTGGAATTATATTTATGACATAATTACAGGCATATTAATAGAAATATGTTTACATTTACAAGTATAGTCCTTTTTCAAATTAGATACTGTTGATAATAACAATCTACATATAAAAATACCCAATATTCATATTTATAGGCCATAAAATGCAGATGATAAGATATACTCCTACTTTCTCATAAACATGAAATAATGACAAAGGAGGAGCTTTATATGAAAGCATCAATACAATTTAAATCCTCACGAGGTCACAATATATTGCAGTGGGTAGAAGAGTTCAGCTTTAAAGAAAATGTAGACATTCTTTCATTTAAAAAAAAATTGAACAGGCTTCCAAAATGCCTAACCAAAACACAATGGTAGAAAGAAAAGAACTGCATCTCTTCTATCAACCAAAAAGTTGGTTTTAAAAAAAAAGCTTAGTAGTAGAACAAATAAAAGAAAATGAAATTCAGTATCTAGGATGAGAATGTTTTCTAAGTTCAGCATTAACATTGAAGAAATATTGAATTATGCTGCTTTGAAAGAACTGGATTCCACTTGGGAGAGAATGATGAACTTTATGACCTGATTGCATAGCTGAAGAGAATAAATGCCTACCCACTTTTGCAAAGGGACAGTGCTGCTGACAACAGATAGCCAACATTTTATCACTTTTGATAAATTTTAGTCGTGAATGGTGAATACATAGGGTGAGGACGGTCAGCTAAGAAGTCAAATAGGATTTCTCAGAATTGCTTCTGAAAAAGCTTTGTTCTGCTTGAGACAAAGAGTAGCAGGCTTTGCAAGGCAGCCTCAAATCTAGCTTTCCTTGATCTTTCTTCCTGTGAACTCTACAGGTTTACTGTCTAACATTGAGCTTGGGGATTAGCCACATACCTACTTGCAGCACCTTTTTGTGGTCATAATACTTCCCATCATTTATTGTCCCCTACTATGCATGAACCAGTCACATGTCACATGTCCCTATGCCCTTTTTCCCATTTCATTTTTATGGCAACTCTTAGGTTTCATTATTCCCACTGGACGAGGAAGGATAGGAGAAGCCAAGGGAAGTTAAGTGACTTTGTCGAAGTCACACACCTTGTTCAGGGCAAAGGTGTGTTTCAGATCTCAAGCCCTCTCTCTTCACTTCAGCTGCCTCACCGGGAACGGTTGTTAACTGTGTTTTGCTACAGACATTTCTTTATCTTATATGCAACTATACTGAGGGCTTCTTTTAGGCCAGAACCACGTTTCATATACTTTGTCGCCCTCACAGCATCGTGTGGCCGGCAGTAACGATACTATTGGGTAACGTGTATTGAGTGTAGTGTGCCGAGTGCAGTGACAGCTGTCCCAAGCACCTTGAGAAGATTATCACCCCCATTTTCACAGCTGGGAAAGGAAGGCAGGGAAGGAAAGCCACATGCAGCCAGTAGGTGCTAAGGCCAGGATTTGAAACAAATCAGTCTGACCCTGGAGCCCTCTTAGGCAACGACTATACCTACAGTCTCCCTTGGACATAAGTAGGGGCTCTGATTGTGTTCGGTAATTTGATGAGCTAAGGATGAAGGGAAGCCACAGCATTACAAGAAGCAAGATGCCATAGCACTTCACTATAGCCACGGCCTGTAGACTTCAAAAGTCACTCAAAGAATAAAGAGCAAATCAGAGAAGATTAATCTTTGCTAACAATATCCTACATGAGTTAGCACTTCAGTTTCACAATACATTATTTAATTCAGTCTTTACAATAATATCCCCATTTTGTGGATAAATAAACTCATGTTTAGAAGGTTTAATAAATTGTTAAGGTTGGATAGATCCTGAGCTAGAGCCTAAGTAAGTCTTCAGCTCTTACTCATATTTTTTCCATTATCCCAAGGTAATATCTACTCATCTTAAGTCAGTACTGTGGCCAAAAAAGCAACAGAACATATAAATGAATGCAGAGGAAACATTCACCTGCCTCCTTTTTCTCCTTGCATAGAGAGAGGTGATTACCTGTTGTCGTGAAGTTGACCTTATGAAGGATAGAGGTAGGTGGGGCTGCTTAAATTTTGCCTGGGAACCAAACAATTACAGTTGTGCCACTAACTAGTGCCATTTTGAAACTATCGCCGTAGCTTCAGCTATGGGATGAGGGCTAAGTGAGATAAGTAGGCCACTTCAAAGCACCCAGAAATATCAGTCTGTAGCATAAAAGGAAGTTAGTAAATATAGTGGAGAGAATCGGTGAGCTCAATCTGGCTCCAGCATCTGGACTCCTAATCCCCTCTTAACCTAGTCTCAATGGGAAGCCAGCTGAGCCACTGACAGATCCAGGGGGGTATCATTTGCAGCTGCTGACAGTTCCTCCCTGCTCAGCCACCAAAAGATAAGCATTTATAGAACACTAACTGCTACATATAACTACATGCATGCATTAAATGAGACACCTTCTCTCGCCCTCAAAAAACTTAAATATAGTTGGGAAGAAATGATTAGCAGCGAACCCAACGGTAGAGGAATAAGGGCTAAGCTTTGTGAAACAAGCCAGGAACATGACCGTGTCTTTGAAAGGAGAAGAGACTCAAAGCCCTTTGCGATGGAAACCATTAAGTTTGAGTCACTTCGATTTTTAGGGAGATGCGAACTCAGCCTTATGGAATTGCATGAGTCAACCATTGGAGACATTTCTGAATTGTCACCACATTCTCGTGCACAGATCCTCTGTCCTGCTCTACACATTATTACTTGGCCAACTTTTTGAAATTGTGAGCAATATCCCAAACCACAAGTACACTTTTTTATGAATGTATTTAGGCTGAATAAATCTAGAGAAAACAGAACATGAAGGAAAGCCCATACTGTGCCTTTAAGTATTATGTATTACCAAGTTATGATTTTAAAATAATATCAGCAATTTATTATGCCAAATTCGGATTCATATTTATCTATGCAGATCAAACACTTGATACCATTTTACCTTCAGTTTTTTACTGGGAGTGTTTATGACCAAGTCTTGTAGTACTTGCTGCCACAAAGAAAATCAGAAGCATAGGTTATTCTGACCTCACTCAACCAGTTATACCAACATGTAATCTTTAGGAATGAGTATCATGAATTCAAAAGGGGCTCCAGATGGCATCCAAAAAGCTCATATTTTATGAATCACCTATTCTGCCTAATCATAAAGTATATATATTTTATATATATTTAAAATAGATCTTCCTTGTAGTATGGGGAAAAGCTAAATTTGCTCAAATAGTTTGACAATTTGAAATTCAAATGATGAGTTGCTTTATGAATCACATTATATATAACATTTTGTGCCTATCATGTAAGTATTTACCATGAAATACCAAGATTTGGAAAGAGGAAACAATTTACAAAGCAGAAATATGAAGAGTAAGTTTTCCTTTTCTTGAAAAATGTAATGCCTTAAAATAATTTGTTTAAAAGAAGGTAGGTAAAGAAAACCCTTAGTGCAGAAAACACAAAAAAAGAATCTGCATGTAATGAGAAAGTTAATTCATTTAAAGACAATATTTGCTAAGTTTGTAGAATCATAGAATTCCGGAGCTTGGAAATACCAACTATCAATGAAAAAAAGGTCCAGAAAAATTAAATGACTCGCTCAAGTTCTTAACAGAAAAATCTTAAGTTCTGAGAAGACCTCAAATGTCTAATAATCTAAACATATTTATATTGATGACCTTAAAGTAACTCTTTTTGAGAAACTGCTCACCAATCCAGGTCAACCAGATTTCACTAAAGTAGAAAAACAAAATACATAACCAAAACAAACTAAAAACCTCATAATATATTTCCTCAAAGTATGAACAAACCCTCCTGATCACTCAGGTATTTTTATTTGTACCTTGTAGGTTAAGCGTATTATGAAATCCACCTGTAAGAGAACATACGGTTACTTTTTAAATCTTTCTGGGTTTTTTTGTGATGTGTATTGCTTATTTCAAATAAATCAAAACCCAAATTTCAATCTCTTTTTCCTTTCTGTAGCCATTTACTTTATTACAGAAAAGGCAAAGTGATACTTTGGCATGCAAAGAACAATAACTTAACAAAACTACATTGATCATAGCACGAGCATACAAAACTTGCATCACTGAAAATTACCGTTTCTTAGAAGAGCTTTTATTTCCAGAAGAAACAAAACGCATGTGAAAGAAAGAAAATTTAGAAAACTTTTCTTGGACCAAGTTGTCTTTTATATTTTAATCTTGTTTGTAACAGTGATGACACAAAATGGACTGTGGAATTCAGAAGCTCCCGACGTTTTTCTTACTTGCTTTTCATACTGCTTTTCATTCCTGGCAGAAAATTATACTAATTCAAGTTCTAGTATATGATGGGATGAATCCTATTTCAGAAAATGAGTCTTTACATGGCAAAGCTTGAGGAAGTAGCATTTGATTTCCAAAACAAAAAAGCAATTTTCATGGCATATCTACATTAACCCGAGGATTTCTTCCACACTATTTAGCTGCCTCAAGAATAGACGCTGAAGATAATTACACAGTGGAAGCCGTAATATTAAGAGGTTTCACACTCATCTCAAAGGCTCCAGTACTCTCACATACTCGCAGAGATATTCAATCAATGGTATCGCTCAATTTTTTTAATATCAGTGGCAATTCTAAACCTTGACAATATTTATATTTCCTATATTTTAAAATATATATTTGTTCATTCTATTCCCTTTGACACAAAGTGACTGTAGGACATATTACTTAAGTGTGACTAACAAGGTCACAAGACTTGTTTTCATTCAGGGGAAAACATTTACCTGACTGCTCAGTTTTTCTTCACTAAGCCAGTTACCTAAGCTTTTAATACACAGGTTTTGAATGGATGACTAAAACAGAACTCTAATAAATATGATTTAAAAATCCAACTTTTAGAGCACTATTGAGTAAATGTTACATACTGTTGCATTTTACAACGTTTCATTGAGTAAGACTCTAGAATTCCCCTTAGGTTTTGGGAAGCAAGCAAAATGCTGGCTCCTACATGAGGGTTTTGTGGCCTTTTCCTGAAATATTGTGTATTAATCATTTATATGCCATTCATTTCCTAAGAAAGAATTTAGAAAAACTGCTCTAAGGACAATTTGTATACTACCCAGAAAAGGATTCTATTCAATGGAAACTTAAGTATTATTTGGCAATGACAGCAAGTTAAATACTTCTTTTATTTGCAGTTGATGCTAGTAACGATTACAAGTAGTAAGGATTTTGTAAGACGCACTCAGAACTAAAACAACAGCATGGAACTCTTTAAATGTGTAGAAACTACACCGTTCCAAGGGAGTTGAGGTTTATGGGCAAACTTCAAGAACTATGCTTTTGACTTTTGGCAAATTTTCAGATTGGTAGAGGAATTAAATCAGGATATAAATGATAAGTCTTGTCACACAAATTACTGCAGAGTCCCCGCTTAGTCTGACTGTGTTTCTTCTCAGAGTTCTGTACTAATTAGCATATTCCATTATCTGAATACAGGCAACCCCATCTTGTAATGATAGAGAGGATTCCCTTTGAAATCATTGTTCGTATTCTCAGCACCTAAACCACTGGTCAATTTATGGGGAAATTCCACTGACCTATTAAGTGAGATTAAGTCATGTGAATCTTATATTACAGGTTTTTTGTTTTGCACTTGTAATACAAGTCTTGCATTTTTCATTTCTGGAAGTTCCTGATTTCACTGAGAACATAATAAGGAATTCACCATATATGCAGTTTTATACTTCCTTATGCAATACAAAAACATGAATCATAGTCAGACTTAATTCTAAAATCCATGTGAAGGAGAAGCCAGGGATTACTTTCTAGAGAAAGGCTACATGTTACAACAAAGTGAAAAAGGAAACCAACATCCTCATCATTGATGACCAAAACATTTTTGATTCTAGAATTTATACCACAAATGCAATAGTCAGTCTGCATAAGAAGTATGTTTTGCTGAATTAAGAATGGATGCAAAGTATTTTTTTCCTCTTCAACCAAAAAATTAAAAAATAATGGGAAGAGATTTAAATCACTTGGGTGTCACATTCAGCCATTGTGGAGACACAATTCAGAGAACATCATGGCAGCCCTCAAATGGAGGTTGCCTCCCCATCAGGAGACTGAAGGGAAGGGGAGAAAAGAGTCATTCCTCTACGAGAACTCCACTCAGCCAGATGAATGATCTCTCTGTTCTTTCACTCTGGCTTTGTCTCATTTAAGTCCCAACCAATTTAGCTATCATCCTAGGCTTGTGACTACTACTGGTGACTTAAGAAAAAGACATCCCTCGGTACCCAGAATTAGGCTTGCTGATAAAATCTTGAATAGCAGACAGAATAAAGTGCTCCCATTATTCCTGTAAACCACAGCTTAGTTTGGTCTCCATGTAAAAAAACTACAAGAATTTCTTTATCAGGGGAAAGATAAACGAACAAGACCCTGCATGATACAGCGGAATTCTCATTAAACTCAACAGGCACTTGACCTGTTATCAAGAGTAAGGTGAGATCCCATATTGATACAATTTACTGCTTTTTTTACAATTTTGATCACAAGGACTGATTCATGTCACCCAATTTCTTTTCCTTGTCACAACTGTTTTGCCAAGAATCAATGGAATTGAAATTTAAGAGCCTCATATGTTTCTGTAAAATCCAATGATGGGCTGTACAGCTTTGACCTTCTTAAATGTTCCTTTATTTGATTTGATATCTATTCCTACAGAAAAAGTATGCTGCTCTGGCTGATCAAAATATTAATCTTTCAGAACCTCCCTGGTTATTATAGCTTAGGAGATCATAATCCTTGTGGGGAGATGTGAGTGGAATAAATACAAACTGAATCCATATTTATACTAAACCAATTAGCATTACATCATCATGGCAGAAATATCTAGAACATTACTTCATATCAGTGATCTTCTGGGATGTTAAAATAGATCTTGAAAAATCTGAGATCTTTTTTTCCTGTTAATGTTGAATTCTCAATTACATATTCATCAAGCTAAGGTTTTTTTAGGGTCCAAATTGAAGCCAATATAGTATGCAAATGTTTTAAATAGAATCATTTTAGTCTATTTCATCTTTCAAGAAGAAAATCACAGTGATGGAACTCCTGAAAGTATTTCTAAACGGGATGATAGATTTAACTTTTAGAAAATAATCTGACCTCAGGCTCTAGGACCCCAAAGCAAGCAGACTACCAAACACGATACACATATACACACACACACACACACACACACACACAATAATACAATACGGGCAAAATCAAGTTAAGATGAGCTGCAGGAGCTTAATTTATGACATGGATAAAGAAGGCATCAAAAAAAGAGCTTCTAGGTAACGGATTCCCATCTATTTAAAGACAGATAATAGGAGGCACAGAGAGAAGTCAGATCTAGGAGATCAGTGGTAGAGTGTGGGTTCAGAGTTTAATGACTGTGGGTGTAAGTCTTGAGTCTTTTTAGAATCAGTTAGCAGAGTACCCTGTTTCTCCCATTATATGTCATTTAAACCCTGGCAACAGCAACGAGGACTACCAGGAATGTCCACAACTATTGCCCCCAACTTGCCAGATCCTAAAGATGCCCCTACCTGGAAATGACAGCGATTTTTCCCAAAGAAAGAGGTGCTTTTATTTATTTATTTATTTTTCTCGGTACCCCGGCCTCTCACTGCTGTGGCCTCTCCCGTTTCGGAGCACAGGCTCCGGACGCGCAGGCTCAGCGGCCATGGCTCACGGGCCCAGCCGCTCCGCGGCATGTGGGATCCTCCCGGACCGGGGCACGAACCCGTGTGCCCTGCATCGGCAGGTGGACTCTCAACCACTGCGCCACCAGGGAAGCCCGAAAGAGGTGCTTTTAATTCTCTGTTTATATAAGTTGGAAAGCTTCAAATAAAAAAGTGTTGTCAATGAAATCTCTTAGAAACCAATGCAAATCTGCTTGCTGTAAAATCATTGCAAGGAACGTGTATCCTGCATTCTGTATATCATCTAACTTTGTCCTTTACTTTCTTCCCAGAGACCTTTCAAAAGAAGAAATTTAGGTTGACTCCAAACTGAGTGTCTTAGGACTTGCCAAGAAACCCCACCCCTACCCCCTACTGGACTAAAATGATCAATGATCGCAGGTAAAAACATGAGAAAGGAAAGGAGGAAAAACAATGTGCTAACAGACCCTGAGCGTCCTTCATCGGAGCCCCCAAAACACAAGTCCATGGTCAGGCAACGAGTGCCCTGAATGACTCTGTTCTTATGGTTAACACTGCTATGTGGGAACACAGACTCGTAGCGCATCCAGAGATTATGAGATATTTTCTTCCAAAGTAGTGTATTAATGACATTTTCAGAGCATTCCTTAACTGTCTTTCACATGTTAACAGGAAGTCTAATACATATTACTTCTTTTTTATACTCTGCATTAGCCAAAACTGAGTCAAATAAAATTTTGCCCAGAATGAATAAATGGAAGATATTTTTGTGATACTCCTGATTCTAAATCAAATAACAACAAAGTAAGTATGAGAACTCATATTGATGGTCGTTCCCACACAAGCCAGGTGAAATAGAAAATTGAACATTTCAAAAACACTTATTTTTAATTATTCAAGCCTTTCAAAAGTAATGGAGTATATTGTCATGAATAATATAGATTATTGTCTTGTTGAAACACAAAGTGTATAAAATTAAGATGTATTTTAAATTTTGAGCAAAGGGCTTAGAGTTTGTGATATATATTTAAAAGAATGGGAGAAATAATTTTATATGTATATACATATACGTGTGTGTCTATTTCATATTTTACTAAGTAAACAAAATCTCTCTGCTATTTTAATCTATCCCAAGATCTAATCTGATATTTAAATCTCTAGTACGGATTGTATTGTTCTCCTCAACCACTCTTTGCTCCTCGAGGGAGGACTACAATCTCCAGATTCACACACACACGCGCGCACACACAGGAAAAAGCAAAAAAAAAAAAAATAGAAAATTTAGGTGATTGCCTGCCAAAATATATCATCCTTAAAATAATAATCCAAATAACTGATGCAAAAGTATTGTTTTCCTAAAATACCTAGATAATTACCACTTTCTCTTTTAACCTCATTAGCTGGAATATGAGTGTGTAAGGATATATTTACTCATATAATAAAATATATATATACTCAAAAGTTCCTTTTGAGAAACTGTTCCTGCATTTTCTAGCCATCTCTGTACCAAGTAAAATCCACAAGTAAAAGAAAAGTTACATTTTCTTTCTATAAACCCCTACACTTACCTATAGCCATGTAGTCAATAAAGTTAAACAACAAATGCCAAAGAAAAAATGGGAAAGAAAAAAGTCTTGAATTCATTATTTTAAAAATCAGTAATAATATGCATTATTTTCTAGTTAGAAACAATATGTAGATGGTGAAGGTGAGTGTAATACACCTGAGCAAATTCTTGGGGAAGTGAATAACATTAGCAGCAAAGCATTTAGTGTCAGGCAGACCTACATTCAAACTAAACTCCACACTTTATCATCTACTGCACATTGGGCAAGCTACACCACTTCTCTGAGTCTTTTAATTTCATCTGTAAATCTGGACTAATTATAGTACCTCTCATCGTATTGTTGAGATGATTAAATGAGAAAATACATGCAACCAGCTAGCACCATGCCTGGTACATTGTTTGTGCTCAACAAATCGCAGCTGTTGCCATTATTCATAGTTCATTGCAGCCACTTAGAAGAATGGAAAAAAATATCAGTGTTCATACACCATTAGGTTAAGTGGATATTGCTATAAAATCATTACGCATTATGTGGGTTGAATTTTAAATGAATTTACTAGAGAAATACACTTACCTGTAAACATTAATAGTAAATAGCAAATGCAAGCAACAATGAAAAACATATGGTATTACCTATCTCCTCCCACATCCTTACAAACATGTACACTCTGCTTGGTGTTGGGTATAGTGAAAATATTAATATATGCTGATTTCCAAAAACCAATGAAGAAAAGGATTGTCAATTCAAAGTATGAAATTTCAATAGTGAAATCTTAATAACATGTTTCTAATAGCATTCACATTTGCTTGGGATTTGTTTTATTGTCAATAAAAAAGTTTATCCAAATTATGTATATTTCCGCACCTCAACCCATGGTCTATTTTCTGCAAGGCCAACTCATCCTACTGGACTCAGTTTTAGCGACCCTTTTTCTGGAAAGCTTCCCTTGGCTACCCATCCGTGAGGATCTCTCACTCTCTTCCGTCTCCCCTTGACTCCAAATTTAGTTATTCTTTTCTATCAATTCATCTTTCATAAAGTCCCCTGCATCTTCCCTTTCCTTTTCCTCTGCACTACCATTTCCCCAAACCACACTGCATTACCTGCTGAACTTTATTCAATGTTTCTTAAGTGTGTCTCCTAATGATGGGTCTTTCCTGCATAAAACGGCCAAATAGGTCTAAGAAGAGCTTTTATCAGGTAATTCCACTTTCAAAACGTTCAATGGCTTCCTATTGCTAGGATGACTTGTAATAGCCAAACGTTTCGACCATGAATGGGGATGTTATTAATGTTATTAATGGGCTTAAACCAGAACGATGCAGGCAAACCAGGACTTACAGCGAACCAACCCATTGCCAACTCTGTGCTTTTCAAACTTTTTCACCTAAATATTCCTAAGGGTGGACTCAAAACTAAACTCTCAAATTCAAATTTCTTTTAAGTTTACACATTTAAAATTCTTGAAATTCTAACATTCTTGTATATATCCATGTTCGTTTTAATGTACACATAGTGTTTTTAAGTCCCAGCAACCCTTTTACATGAGCAAAATTTCAAAACATCTTACCCAAAATCTTGGAGCCAAATTGACCTCAAAGAAGACTTACTATTAGGACACAACTTCTAAAAACCCTTTGTAGTGTAGTCTATGAAAAAGCTGTCTCCTGAAACACAGAGAAGGCCATTCACAAAGACCTGGAAGTGAATTATGCTCCCTGGAGTTGAGTTGAGTCAGCCATCCTTATGTAAACTCACTGCTCCACTCACAAAAGGTTTCCATATGGTCTCTTTATAAACCCATTTCCATGTCAACAATAACAAATATACCTCCTCTCTTCTTTGCTTTCCTCAACCCTACTAAGTCTTATGCTCTGGTTGCCATATAAAATACAAGGTACCCAGTTAAATTTGAATTTCGGAAAAGCAAGGAATGGTTTTCAGTATGTCCCGTGCAATATTTGGATTAAAACTGAACTAGGTATTGGTATTTTTATTCGCTAAATCTGGCAACTCTAACTGTAAAGCCATTGCTGACCACCCTCCCCACAGCCCCAGGGCTTTGAGGTTCTCCTGAATTTCTAGTACAAATCATCTGCCTCTCTTTGACACTTACCCTATTTTGCATGTGTTTCTATCACTTTTTATATCCATATACTTCATTTCCCTGACTTGAAAGCTCCTTAAGAATGAGGACACATATATTATATCTCTTTTTAATTTCATAATGCCTCGCAGAAACTCTTGACCATAGGTGGTGATCATAAATATTGATACTTGTCAATTGAGAGATTGATTTAAAATCAGTGAGCAAAATAGCCAACAACTATTTATTAAGCAACTGCTTTCTGTTCCATTCAGAACTATGCTGTAAATTATTTCATAAATGAGTAAAATGCAACATTTGCCTTCAAAGAGTTTAGTAAACAAAAATTACACATCAAAAACCAGTAGTGAATGACCTGAAACAGTATATAATCAAGTATAACAGTGTATAATTATGATTATGTAGTGTAGCCTACTAAGGACAACAGGAGATCAATGTGGGAGTACCCCGAAGAGAGGGAAACGCTGAAGAGGGTTGATCTGAATTGGGATTCAGATCTTGGGAAGGACGTAGATGAGTGGAGACAATTAGGAAGGGCAATGCCATCTGGGGAAAACCTTGCGCAACTGCAGCAAGTGGAAAGGAGACCCATCTTCACAGTATGCCTTTGCTGCATGGAAACAATCAGAATTTGCTTGGGCTGTGGTTGCAACTGGTTTTACGGGGTTCCATAGGATTCAGAGCAACTATATCAGCGAAAATCTATGCAATGCTACTACTGGATAGAGTCGTGCCATGTAGAGTCACAGGCCCTGATGTTTAAAAAAAATAATCAAAGTAAGGTTGCCATTAAAGAAATCACCCACGGAGATGAGCTGGGGTTTGTCCCCAGACCACCTAAGAGAGGAAAGAACAAACATTTTTATCAGTCACTGTTATATATTACACATGGGCTCTAAATGTGTTGGCTCCTGACAACATTTACACCTTTATCAATCTTAATTAGATCAGTGACCTTACTGAAAATTGGTGAACTTCATTTCCAGGAAAATGAGGACAGATGTTGGGGAATGTTTTCTTCAGTAGGAATTCATTTTCTTGTACAGCTTTAATCTGTTACCTCTCTATAAAATGGAAAACCTTTTTTTATTGAAGTATAGTTGATTTACAATATTGTGTTAGTTTCAGGTGTACAGAAAAGTGATTCTGTTTTATATATTTTTCGGATTATTTTCCATTATAGGTTATTACAAGATATTGAATATTGTTCCCTGTGCTATACAGTAAATCCTTGTTCTTTATCTATTTTATGCATAGTAGTTTTTAATCTGTTAATCCCATACTCCTAGTTTATCGCTGCCCCCTCCCTTTCCCCTTTGGTAACCATAAGTTTGTTTTCTATGTCTGTGAGTCTGTTTCTGTTTTGTATATAGATTCATTTGTATTATTCTTTAGATTCCACACATAAGAGATATCATATAATATTTATCTTTCTCTGTCTGACTTACTTCATTTAGTATGATATTCTCTAGGTCCATCCAGGTTGCTGCAAATGGCATTATTTCTTTTTTATGGCTGAGTAATTTTCCATTATATATATATATATATATATATATATATATACACACACACACACCCCCTACATCTTCTTAAACCAATCACTGGTTGATGGGAACTTGGGTTGTTTCCATGTCTTGGCTATTGTAAATAGCGCTGCTATGAACATTGGGGTGCATATATCTTTCCAAATTAGAGTTTTCACCTTTTCTGAATATATATCCAGAAATGGGATTGCTGGATCATACGGTAGTTCTATTTCAGTTTTTTTAAGGAAACTCCATACTGTTTTCCATAGTTGCTGCACCAATTTACATCCCCACCAACAGTATAGAAAGGTTCCCTTTTCTATGAGACAGAATATCTTTTATTCTGCTTTTGGATTGTCCTTCCCTAATAAAGTTGATGTCTTTAACATGTGCTTCTAATATGTGCTTAATTTTGCAAAATATTTTGGGTACCGTTTGGCGTCCTCTTACCAGAAAAAGGTACAAGCCTACAAAGGCTTGATGTTTTGGTTTTAATCAGTTCATGGAATTAAATGCATTGAACCACAAAATGCTTTTATGTGACAGATATTGTGATTCACGCTGAACATCCACGTGAAGATCGGCTTGGACCTTTATAAGTGACATAATTTTATTAACTAAATAGACACATAGAACAAAGAAATATGGTTTCAGCCTTCTAAAATTCCAAAGGCATCCAGTAAAATCTCTCAGAATGGGTGTTGGCAGGACTATTCTGGCACAAGGCAAATTGTGTTGCTTATTTTAAGGAAATAAGCTAAATAGGGAGGGAGATTCTTTTAGATGCTCTGGATGTATTAGGTTGAACCATATGCAATATGACACTATTGGTCTTTGTGTATGGTTCAACGGTGTGCAAGCATGTCCAGCCCTCCTGGCACATTGAATCTCATTCTGAAAGTAGAGCTAGAAGAAAGCCTCTTGGCAATCTTAAGACAGATTGATTTACTACATTTTATCCAGAGATTCCAACATTGTCACTGGCTATATATGACTTCAGCCTCTGTGGGCCATTTCATTTGCAAAATTGATGGTACAATGGGTGGACAGTTGACTAAATGATCTCTTAGAATCTTCCCAATCTAAATTTCTGTAGCTCTAAAACATCCAGATACTGAATCTGTTTCCTACTGGCTAACCAAAGATGCACCTGGCAATAATGCCCAAACAATCTTCTGCAGATTCTCGCCTTCCCAAGGTACTCCTCTTCCATGGGTTACATAATGATCAGAAGACCCTGCCAAGAGGTACCTTGCTCCCTGTGAGGTTCAATATGTTAGGACATCACCATTTGTTTATACTTTCTCACAAGTGAGTGCACATTATCTCTATTATTTTTCTTCCATTTTCCTTAATTTATTAATTTTGCTAATTAAATAACCAACAAAGGTGAGAGGATCCCACCTCTTTATCCCCGTCTTGTCGTCACTTGTCCCGGTGATGACCAAGATAAGAGGCCCTCTAAGGTGGCCTGGATGGGAGACCTCTTGAAGGACAAAGGGGAAAATGAAATGGGGGGGGAGGGGGTTGGGGGGAGTGAAGGGGGAGGAAGGTCTGAACTCCAGCAGCTGCTTGGCATCCAAACTGAGTGTGCAGAGAGGAAGAGACATCCTTATCAGATCTCAGGTCCAGGATTTTAGTGTGTGTGGAAAGAGGGAGATAAAAAAAAAAAAGTGCACTTCGGATGAAGAGAAATAAGCAACATTGGTCCCTGCAAGATATATCAATATTTGCTTAATAACTATCCTGATGAGTTCTCTGACTCTCCCCAAATGCATATGTGGCCACTTAGGGTCAACCAGCAAAGGACACCTCCTGAAGCTGATTTATATACAACAGACCTGCGTGCACATGTACTGGGATGGACCTCTCTCTTTGCCCATTTTGTCTGTTTCTGCGTCCTCCGTTATCTTTCCTGTCTCTCCCTCCTACCCTGCTGGATCTCATTTCCTTCTACCTTCCTTTCTTTCTCTAGCTCTCTTTCTCTCACTTCTTATCTAACCTTTAACAATTTGTGTTTTATGTCCTCTGTGATAAGGAATATGCACCCCAGAGTCCGTTTGCATCTTTCGTTCATTTATATTTTGTGAAAGAGAGCAGTGTCCCTGGCAACATTCATTCTGCAGGAGGCTACAGTTATTACTCTAATATTATTACTCTAATATTACTATTACAGTTATTACAGTTTAACTCAGGTTAAAAGAAAACGTTCAGAGGAAATTCAGAAAATGATAGATACTAATCCTGAGCCTTTTGTTTCAGCCTACAAGGAAAAAATGAAGGAGCTGTCCATGCTGTCGCTGATCTGCTCTTGCTTCTACCCTGAACCTCGCAACATCAACATCTATACTTACGATGGTGAGATGCTTACAATAGAAATGCCCCTGCTGGCTGGATCAGTTGGCAAAGCTTGGATATATTTGTTTCTGTCTCACAGTTCCTGATATAATTAAATCAATATTTTGTAGATCTTACTATTGACCTGCCGGGTCTAGCTAACGGGTCTAATTGATTGCCGTTTGCTCAAAACAGTATGAGTTTGATGCTAATAACAGCGCATTAATGTCTCTTAAGAAACATGGCTGAGTGCTTATTAGCCATCGCATCCAGCATGTCAACTTCCACAATATGTCCGAGGCTTTTCTTTGCAAATAACATGACATGCTAAGCTGTAATTAGAGATCACAATTTGCGAGAAAATGCTTTGTAGTTAGAAAACTCAGGAGAGAAAATCAACCACCATCACAGTTTTTTAGTGTAGCTTTAGAAAATCCCCGTATTTTGTGTATGCATGTCAACAGGCTAATAAGTTCCAGTAGTAAAACCGACCTATGACTGAAGCCCCAGATAAAGAGGATTTTAAAAGAAAATCCTGAAGAACTGGCAGAGCTATGAACCTTATTTTGCAGTAAAACCCTTTTGGTTTGCTTTATCCTGATTCATACTACTTAATTTGATTACCTTCCTGGTTCAGCCACTATCTGCATGACCTCGGGCAAGTAACTTAGATTCTTTGAGCCCGATTTAACTCTGGTATCTTCCTCCCACTGGTGTTGTTAGGTTTAAATGGTTTCATGTTTAGCATAGAGCCTGGCCTCTTGTAAGCATTCAAAATGGTAGCTGTCATTATCAACAATACCATTTTTACTTAATTCACTCCATTTAATCAAAATGTTTGGTGCAGTTATATATGTAGTAGATAAAGCTGAGGCATATTGGGCTACCTGTTTGGCTCACAACGATTTTCTTTTCCACATGTATAAGGTAATACATTAAAGGTAAGGTGAAAGGATCTATGGCAGTTAACCCCTTCTATGCCTTTAAAATATTCCAGGACTCAAAGACGTTTTTCTTTCAAACTGATTCTGTCATGGCACAAGCATCATAAATATGAATTAACTGTTTCACAAGGAAATGTCTTTCATGCAAAAAAGATTTTGGTTTCCATCCAAAACTCTCATTAGAATGCAGGCCCCATGCCTACTTGGTATAAGTTCATCCAGTCAACAAATACACTGGTCCTATCCTTAATCTGCTAAATGTGGCTGTGACTAGTAATGCAGCTATGTTTCCTCTGAGACGGTATCTCACCATGCATTGTCACTGAGGGTCCAGTGATGGATACGGCTCAGGCCTCTTCAAGGCACTCATGGCCTAGTAGAAGAGAATTACAACATACAAATAACCAGTAAGCGGAACTCAATGTCGTTATTTGCTAAGGCAGCATTTACTGGTAGGACACAGAAGACACTGATGGTTTCTGCCCTCTTAGGGACTGGAGAGAGGGAAACGAAAATCAGAAGTTATATATAAGCTGAGTCTTAGAAGTCAAATAGACAATTCAACATAGCTCATGAACTGCTTCCTGAAAGAACTGGTAGAGAATTTCAAATTCCCAAAGTCTCTAACCTTGTCTTCTCATTCTATATTAGGTAATAATGTGAAGTGTTTATTGTAGACAAATATTATAACAAGAATTAATAATTATTATTATTATTTACATTTATAAACACTAAGTGCTATGGCCTGTGCTTTACATTTAGTATCCTTTATATCTTTTTTTTGGAACATCTTTACAATTTAATTTTTTTAACAGCTGTATTGAGGTAACTTACAAATCACTGCACATTTAACGTATATAATTTGATTAATTTGGACAAGTATCCTTCATCTTTTAATCTTCACCACAGTCTTATGAGAAAGGTGCCTTTTATCTCCATCTTTTAGATGAGGAAATGAAAGCTTAAAGAAGAGAATTAACCTTCCCAGTATCACACCCTAGCAAGCAGGGCTTACTGTTTGGATGCAAATACAGGCAGTTCTGATTTCAGTGTCTCTAACTCTATCCATTTAAAATCCCATCACCTCATCAAATAAGTGATTTTTATTTGCCTCTGTTCTCTTGAAATCCTTTTCCATAAATTTACATAATTTTTATAGAATTGTACTTAAGATATAAGTACAAATTTAGATGCCTTCAGGAAGATTTCAAATATTTTTACATTTGTGAAAAAAGCCACATCATTTTTTTTTTTTTTTTTTTTTTTTTTGTGGTACGTGGGCCTCCCTCTACTGCGGCCTCTCCCGTTGCGGAGCACAGGCTCCGGACGCGCAGGCTCAGCGGCCATGGCTCACGGGCCCAGCCGCTCCGCGGCATGTGGGATCCTCCCGGACCGGGGCGCGAACCCGGTTCCCCTGCATCGGCAGGCGGACGCGCAACCGCTGCGCCACCAGGGAAGCCCACACATCATTTTTAACATACTTACTGAATTGACTTTGTCTGTATGATCTGTTAGCATTCACAGATCTAAGTAAGGTCAGTTCCTGTTCACCCGGGGTCTTACCGACCACAAACTGAAAGTGCACTAACCAGGCTGCTAAAAGAACATTCATGGAAGCTAATTTATGATTCTTCTCTGCTCTGCTCTAGTCAGAACTAGCCTGGAGACCTGGCCAGCTTGGTTGCCACAATTTTCAAGGGACGTTAATAAATTAGTGAGTCCTGTGAGGTTAGGGAGTGATGCAGTAGTAAAGATCTAGAAACAGTGTCACTTTAGGACACTGAGAAGGCTTTAGACTGGGGAAAAAATTTGAAATGGAAAATCATAACTCTTTTCAAATACTATTGTGATGCACAACAGAGACTGGCCTGACTTTGGGTGGGTTCAGGGGACAAAACAAGGACTGGGGGGCCGAAATGAGAGGGGTGTAGTCTGGGGTTCAAAATAAAAAACACTCATCTAAAAGTTAGAGCTGTCCAATGAGCTTTTAAAAATCAGTATAATTTACTAAGCTGTAAGTTGTGTAATTACACTAATATCCTAGCAGGTGCTAGCTATCACTCTATTTTATATTATAAATGTATTATTTTGCATTATAAATTATATTATGCATTTATTTTCAGGTTTTTTCCCATTTAATTACTATGCATATTATGCAGCTATTGAGTTTAAATATTTTTTAAATGTACAGAGTGTATAAATTAGATAAGCAGATGTTGCCCCCTTCCTCCCCTACCACAATGCCTCTTGCCCCAGTTCCTGTCTACAGCTGAGGGATGATGAAGAAGGACATTCTAAGTAGCAACAAAGTAGAAGCAAAGATATTACCGTGGTACCCTGTGTTATTGTCTTCATTAGACTATAAGCACCTTGAAGACAGGGACCCCCATCACAGTGTCCTCCCCAGAGTGGACATTACACTGCTTGATGACTCAGATCAGCAGACACACTGAAGGGCAAAACAGGAACAAGCAGGAGGCCTTGCACGTGAGCCTTGACTGCTGCAGGTATTTCCAACCATTCAGGGAGCTACAGCGGTTCCAACACAGCTCCTGTGATTTCTAACCACAGGATTAGCTGTGAGAACTGGAGGACTTTGTTATTTTCCTCATTAGTTAACCTGAAAATGTTTCCAGCTATGCTAATTTCCAAAAAAATAAGTAAATGTAAATCTGTGCTCCTTGGTTTTCATACAAGGCTCCTATTTATTCAAAAGGAAAATAAAGTTAGTTTAAAATCGATTAAGGCTATTTTTTTCTGGGCACGCCTACCATGATTCAACTCCCTATGGACATTATTGAATTTCCCAACACTGTAAATATTTATCCAGTTAAAATATATCCATAATTATACTAAAGAAAGAGGTCTTATATGTTCAAACAATGTAGAGTAAATGATCATATGCAGCATTTTACTCATCTTTGCCAGAATAACAAGGCTACTTTTAATTGCCAGAATTCAAATTATTTTAGTAAACCCATGCCTGTGTTCTGTGTGCTTAACCTTCTCAAATATTCATCTCTCAGATATGGAAGTGAAGCAAATCAACAAACGTGCCTCCGGCCAGGCTTTTGAGCTGATCTTAAAGCCACCATCCCCTATCTCAGAAGCCCCACGAACTTTAGCTTCTCCCAAGAAGAAAGATCTGTCCCTGGAGGAGATCCAGAAGAAACTGGAGGCTGCAGAGGAAAGAAGAAAGGTAACTTTTTCCATAGGTTTTTAAATTCTGCTCTCTCTTTTCTTTGCCTTCTCTCTCTCCTCTTCTCTCTCCCTTCCCCTCCCCCACCCCTCCGCTTTCACACACACACACACACACACACACACACACACACACACACACT
>NC_041228.1:57641196-57642036 GCF_002837175.3 Physeter macrocephalus | reverse complement strand
ATCCATCCATCCATCTATCCATCCATCCATCCATCCATCCATCTATCCATCCATCCATCCATCCATCCATCTATCCATCCATCCATCCATCCATCCATCTATCCATCCATCCATCCATCCATCCATCTATCCATCCATCCATCCATCCATCCATCTATCCATCCATCCATCCATCCATCCATCTATCCATCCATCCATCCATCCATCCATCTATCCATCCATCCATCCATCCATCCATCCATCCATCCATCGATCCATTTATTCATTCAACAAACATTTATTTAGTGAGAGGCAGCAGAGCTAAGCTAACCATACATTCCAGTTGGCCCAGGACAACCCCAACTTATTCCTACTGTTTGGTTATCATTATTATCTCAATCTCGTAAGTATCCCAGTTTGGACAGTAAATTATGTGATATGGCAAGACAAGCACAGTGTTTACGAGCATCTTTAAAAGCATAGTGGTTAAGAGAATGACTGTGATCAAAGTCTGGTTTCGCCACTTAATAGCTGTGTGACCTTGGGCAAGTCACTAATCTCACTCTGTCTTATTTTGTTTTTTAATTTATTTATTTTTTGTTTTATTTTATTTTTGGCTGTGTTGGGTCTTCATTGCTGCGCGTGGGCTTTCTCTAGTTGCAGGGAGCGGGGGCTACTACTCTTCGTTGCGGTGCGCGGGCTTCTCATGGCGGTGGTTTCTCTTGTTGCAGAGCACGGGCTCTAGGCACGTAGGCTCGGTAGTTGTGGCGCACGGTCTTAGTTGCTCTGCGGCATGTGGGATCTTCCCAGACCAGGGCTCGAACCCATGTCGCCTGCATTGGCAGGCGGATTCTTAACCAC
>NC_041228.1:57606906-57639449 GCF_002837175.3 Physeter macrocephalus | reverse complement strand
CTGTTGTGGCCTCTCCCGTTGCGGAGCACAGGCTCCGGACGCGCAGGCTCAGCGGCCATGGCTCACGGGCCCAGCCGCTCCGCGGCATGTGGGATCCTCCCGGACCGGGGCGCGAACCCGGTTCCCCTGCATCGGCAGGCGGACGCGCAACCGCTGCGCCACCAGGGAAGCCCACACATCATTTTTAACATACTTACTGAATTGACTTTGTCTGTATGATCTGTTAGCATTCACAGATCTAAGTAAGGTCAGTTCCTGTTCACCCGGGGTCTTACCGACCACAAACTGAAAGTGCACTAACCAGGCTGCTAAAAGAACATTCATGGAAGCTAATTTATGATTCTTCTCTGCTCTGCTCTAGTCAGAACTAGCCTGGAGACCTGGCCAGCTTGGTTGCCACAATTTTCAAGGGACGTTAATAAATTAGTGAGTCCTGTGAGGTTAGGGAGTGATGCAGTAGTAAAGATCTAGAAACAGTGTCACTTTAGGACACTGAGAAGGCTTTAGACTGGGGAAAAAATTTGAAATGGAAAATCATAACTCTTTTCAAATACTATTGTGATGCACAACAGAGACTGGCCTGACTTTGGGTGGGTTCAGGGGACAAAACAAGGACTGGGGGGCCGAAATGAGAGGGGTGTAGTCTGGGGTTCAAAATAAAAAACACTCATCTAAAAGTTAGAGCTGTCCAATGAGCTTTTAAAAATCAGTATAATTTACTAAGCTGTAAGTTGTGTAATTACACTAATATCCTAGCAGGTGCTAGCTATCACTCTATTTTATATTATAAATGTATTATTTTGCATTATAAATTATATTATGCATTTATTTTCAGGTTTTTTCCCATTTAATTACTATGCATATTATGCAGCTATTGAGTTTAAATATTTTTTAAATGTACAGAGTGTATAAATTAGATAAGCAGATGTTGCCCCCTTCCTCCCCTACCACAATGCCTCTTGCCCCAGTTCCTGTCTACAGCTGAGGGATGATGAAGAAGGACATTCTAAGTAGCAACAAAGTAGAAGCAAAGATATTACCGTGGTACCCTGTGTTATTGTCTTCATTAGACTATAAGCACCTTGAAGACAGGGACCCCCATCACAGTGTCCTCCCCAGAGTGGACATTACACTGCTTGATGACTCAGATCAGCAGACACACTGAAGGGCAAAACAGGAACAAGCAGGAGGCCTTGCACGTGAGCCTTGACTGCTGCAGGTATTTCCAACCATTCAGGGAGCTACAGCGGTTCCAACACAGCTCCTGTGATTTCTAACCACAGGATTAGCTGTGAGAACTGGAGGACTTTGTTATTTTCCTCATTAGTTAACCTGAAAATGTTTCCAGCTATGCTAATTTCCAAAAAAATAAGTAAATGTAAATCTGTGCTCCTTGGTTTTCATACAAGGCTCCTATTTATTCAAAAGGAAAATAAAGTTAGTTTAAAATCGATTAAGGCTATTTTTTTCTGGGCACGCCTACCATGATTCAACTCCCTATGGACATTATTGAATTTCCCAACACTGTAAATATTTATCCAGTTAAAATATATCCATAATTATACTAAAGAAAGAGGTCTTATATGTTCAAACAATGTAGAGTAAATGATCATATGCAGCATTTTACTCATCTTTGCCAGAATAACAAGGCTACTTTTAATTGCCAGAATTCAAATTATTTTAGTAAACCCATGCCTGTGTTCTGTGTGCTTAACCTTCTCAAATATTCATCTCTCAGATATGGAAGTGAAGCAAATCAACAAACGTGCCTCCGGCCAGGCTTTTGAGCTGATCTTAAAGCCACCATCCCCTATCTCAGAAGCCCCACGAACTTTAGCTTCTCCCAAGAAGAAAGATCTGTCCCTGGAGGAGATCCAGAAGAAACTGGAGGCTGCAGAGGAAAGAAGAAAGGTAACTTTTTCCATAGGTTTTTAAATTCTGCTCTCTCTTTTCTTTGCCTTCTCTCTCTCCTCTTCTCTCTCCCTTCCCCTCCCCCACCCCTCCGCTTACACACACACACACACACACACACACACACACACACACACACTTCCATCAGAAGTACCAGGAGACAATGATGCCTGAACCTGCACATGTAGGTCTTCTAGACATAGATCTAGGCTACTTCAAGTAAAAACTGCTGCTTTGAGGCTAGTTAAAACCAAAGATCTCAGACACTGAAAGAACTTCAGTGCCCTAGTGCCCTCCCCCCATCTTGGACCCATTTTGATAAAAGCCTCCCTGCCTTAGCCTATCCTTGCTGTCAAGAAAGCACAGACTCAGGTACCGTAACTGCAGGGGTTGTGGTGGAGAGAGGTGCCCAAGTGGTGAGTCCTCCCTCTCAGTCTGCGTCCTGCCCTGCCCCAAAGCATAGTACATGGTTTTCCTCGGAACTCGAAAGCACCAGATACTCCCTCTGAGATATTTCCTGCCCAGAAATGCTGTTCACCCCAGGGTAATGGCCAGAAGCTTGCCCCTGTCCCCAAGGCCTCACTCCCTGTCCTTGAAGTTGGTTCATCCAAGATCAGAACCCTCTCGGGAATATATGAGTATCTTCCTCTACCCATTTCTAAGCCTTGATGGCATTTTTTCCTTTTTTCCATTGGTCCTTGTCTGTATTAAAGAGCTTTTTCTTACAGAGCTAAATCTTTAATTTTCCACAATCAGCTGAATAAGAAAAGCCAAGGGTATTAAAAATGGAGGGCATACAGAAATCCCTAAGACTGTATACATAGAGACAGAAGTTATGTCTGAATATGTGTGTATCAGCTGTGTGATTATGGGGGTCCATCCCATCGAGATGCTCTTGATTAACCCAAGTGAATTACTGCAGGTAATTCATTCCTATGTTGTATTTTCCACTGACTTTATCATGATATATTTTTAGAATCATGTAGTCACTAAGAATATGCTCCATGCATGGTCTCATGATTTAAATGGAAACTCTGCATTTATAATAATTTTTAAATTTTATTTAGATGTTTATAAAAAAGTTAGCCAATACATTAAACACTTCTATGTTGGATACTTACAAAGAAAAGGAAAATAGTCCTTCTCCTAAAGACTGAATTCTCTAACAGGGAGTGCAGAACAAACCCAAATGTGTGTGTATGTATATGTGTTTATATATACCTACATGCACACACACGCACACTCACACATATGTACATACATAACTATAGCATCAAATAACAAGGCTCAGAGATTATAAATCCTAGATTAAGATTTCTGAACCAAATATACTTTTTGTTTTCATCTTTGTGGTTGGAAAATCTTCCTATATTGTGTAACTTTCTGATCACAATTTCAATTTTTACTCAGGTGAAGTTCTCTTTACATCCAGTGAGTATTTCTTTACATATTATTTATTGTATTTGACCAATTACTGTTGTTATAAATTTGGATTTCAAAGGAAGGAAACTAAGCTACTAACCCAAGCAGACATACAGGAAGTTGCTTTTAGAAATATTTATCATTTTTTTTTGTTGTCATTTATAGCTTTCTTCTCATAGTAAAACTGAATTAATGTATTCAGAGTTACAGTCAAGGTAATTTAAGCTCTCACCAAAGCACTGGCATCTTATAGCTAACAGTTGTAAGTATAGGTCATAGGTTGACATATGGAGATGCCATGACTTGATTAGAAGTCAGTAACTGACCTGAAACTGAAAATTAGAGATGAAAATTCAACATCATAGTTCAGAATGTTGCTGGTATATTTAATTTGAAGGAAATTATTAAAAGAAAAAGAGCACAGATGATCAAAATTAACTGGATGTTCTCATAAAATTCCCTGAGTTAACTAATTACTGATTCTGGTAAAATTCATGTACCCTGACAATAATAAATTATCAACAATTACACCTTTAAACAATTGAATTTAACTAGAAATTGGCCATGTGGCTAAAGACATTTACAAATGTAATCATCCAGCATTGCGACACCCAGGAGAAATATTCTTTGGAGCCCTTTAAAATCAGTATTCCGTCACATTTCTGCTCTTACTAAAATTTTCAAAAAAATGATTTTCAAAAAAATCATTATATAGATTATGTGCAGGTAGTAGGGTTTTAATTAGAAGAAAATACAACTAATTAACAGAAAGTGACAGCTTAAGAAATCATTAATTGATTTTTTTCTATTGGGTTGTACTGACTTAATTAGCACTCATTTGGAGAACTGTTAATTCTCTTTAAAGAGAATTCTTTAAATTCTTTAATTCTCTTTAAAGAGCCTTTAGCAAGTGCATATATCTCAGTAACTAAGTGAGGACATGCATATAAGCAAAACCCAACTCAACTAACTGAAGCAAAAAGAGGGTCTGGGACTAAAATCCTCAGAGTGGTTACAGCTTCAAAAACAGCTTGATCCAGGAACTCAATATTTCTTTTTATATTTATCATTTATTTCTGCAACTAATTGGTCTCAATACCAAGGATCTTTTGTTTCAGTCAGTCCCAAATTATTTTTCTCACAAATTAGCAACTCCAGCAGAAAGAGAGCTTCTCTTTCCTAATAGTTCTAACAGAAGTCTTAGAATTGAGTCTCAGTGACCTTGCCGGGTCACATGCCCAATCCAGTAAGATGGTACTAAATAAAGCAGGACAAAGAGAATTGGTAGTTCTGGGGTGAAAAGTGCTATTCATATGGGGTGGTCAGAAAAGGTCTCTTGAATAGAAGAACATTTGAAGAGAAGCATGAAGATAGTGAGGGAAAACATTTGAATAAAAGGCAAGAAGGTAAGGGGTGAGCCATGGGACTCTTCCCTGGGGGACAGAATTTGAAGTAAAGAGAATAGCAAGTACAAAGGCCCTGAGGTAAGAGTATGCTAGGACTATTTGAGAAATAACACAGAGGACAGTATGGTGGGAGCAGAAGGAGCAAGGGGAGACTGGTAGGAACTGAGGTCAGAGGTAGCATTTTTAAGGACTCTGACTTCAAATGAAAAAGAAGGTCATTGGGATGATAAAACCATTTCACTCCTTGTGAATCACAGTCTCTGTTCAGAGAAATATCTGCTTTAAAAAGCTGGGTGACTAGAAAAATAAATAGTGTTAGATAAATAGAGAAGACATGAAAGTGTTCTAGATGTAGAGAATGGTTCCAGAACTAAGGATACCCAGAGGTGAGAGTGCAGAAAGTGTGTTTTCAGGGCAGTGGGTAGACCAGTAGTTTGGGCTAGTGGCCTTGGGTAGGGAGTTGGAGAGTAGTGAGGTGAGATCGTGGAGGGCCTTCCATGCCAGGTTAGGTGTTCAAACTCCATTTTATCTAAGAAATGAGGAGTCACTAAAGGCTTTCAAAAATACTCAATGTCCAACCTAGCCGAGTGACCGGCAACACCCATATTGCCCTGGTTCCATTTCCTTTCCTACAAGCTAAAAGTTTGTAAAGATTCCGCCTACCAAACAATACATTTAAATAAGTATTAATCAATTCCTTTTGTCATGGTTATAATCAAAGCATCTATAGCTGCCAATTAATATTTTTTATTATCATAAAATAAGCATTCTCTCACTAAATTAACATAATTCAACTCAAAGTAAGGGTAAAGATAGACACAGAGGTATTTCACAGAGGTGAAATATGACTTCTGATAGGGCTTTTAAAACAAAAAGGTTATGAGGCCCCTCCCCCTCCATTAGTACCCTTGAAAGACTTGCTTCTAGGACCTGAGTTTTAGAGATCATGTCTGGGAAGCAGTGACCTACCTAGGCTGTGCTGCTGGAGCCTGCTGGATTTAGAGCTGGAGGGCTGCCACTGACTCATCTCCATGTGGGCTCAAATTCACTTTGTGTTCAAAGTTTTGGCAGTTTCTCCAGGTCCTCACTCCATCTATTGATACTATTGCAGCACTGACCATCTGATCACTACGTTAAATGCTCCTCCCTTAGGCTCCTTTGAACCAGAATTAATGCTCCATTGATTAGTTGGTAGAAGATTATTATAAAAGGAATAAGTCCTTTTCCTGATTTTTTTCTTCCTTCTTTGATTATCTCTGAGAACCAGTATTCACCTCCATGAGACCACATTACCTCATGAGGTCAGATTTGAAGCTCATTATTTGAAATTAAAGTTTCCATACAGCAGCTTACCCATGTGGATAAAATGATATGAACACTTCGGTTATCCATCCATCCATCCATCCATCCATCCATCCATCCATCCATCTATCCATCCATCCATCCATCCATCCATCCATCCATCCATCTATCCATAAAATGATATGAACACTTCGGTTATCCATCCATCCATCCATCCATCCATCCATCCATCCATCTATCCATCCATCCATCCATCCATCCATCCATCCATCCATCTATCCATCCATCCATCTATCCATCCATCCATCCATCCATCCATCTATCCATCCATCCATCCATCCATCCATCTATCCATCCATCCATCCATCCATCCATCTATCCATCCATCCATCCATCCATCCATCTATCCATCCATCCATCCATCCATCCATCGATCCATTTATTCATTCAACAAACATTTATTTAGTGAGAGGCAGCAGAGCTAAGCTAACCATACATTCCAGTTGGCCCAGGACAACCCCAACTTATTCCTACTGTTTGGTTATCATTATTATCTCAATCTCGTAAGTATCCCAGTTTGGACAGTAAATTATGTGATATGGCAAGACAAGCACAGTGTTTACGAGCATCTTTAAAAGCATAGTGGTTAAGAGAATGACTGTGATCAAAGTCTGGTTTCGCCACTTAATAGCTGTGTGACCTTGGGCAAGTCACTAATCTCACTCTGTCTTATTTTGTTTTTTAATTTATTTATTTTTTGTTTTATTTTATTTTTGGCTGTGTTGGGTCTTCATTGCTGCGCGTGGGCTTTCTCTAGTTGCAGGGAGCGGGGGCTACTACTCTTCGTTGCGGTGCGCGGGCTTCTCATGGCGGTGGTTTCTCTTGTTGCAGAGCACGGGCTCTAGGCACGTAGGCTCGGTAGTTGTGGCGCACGGTCTTAGTTGCTCTGCGGCATGTGGGATCTTCCCAGACCAGGGCTCGAACCCATGTCGCCTGCATTGGCAGGCGGATTCTTAACCACTGCGCCACCAGGGAAGCCCACTATGTCTTACTTTATCCATCTGTAAAATGAGACTAACAATAAGACCTCCATCCTGGAGTTATTGTGAGAATTAAAAGAGTTATTCCATATCACAAGCGCTGTGAAAGTGTCAGCGTGTAAAAACACATCCAATTCCAACCTCACCGAGATGATGATCTAGCAAACTCATGATTTTATAAAGAAAGCTTCTCATTAACACAGATGCTGAAATGTTACTGTATAATACATTTCATAAATATTTTTAAACATTATAAAATATTAGTTATCAAATCAAACCAAAGGTGGTTTGATAGGTAACAGATATATAAATAGTTCAGCCCAACTAAAAGTGGCTTGAAAAAATTAGTATTATTTTTAAAAAATGATGAAAACTTAAGGAATTGAATGATATTGATAAAATCTCATGCTAAGATCAATTAAATTAAAAAGAAAGTTATTCAAACCACTCCAGTAAACTATAACTGGCATACTGACAATACTGGCACAGTCAACTCCAAAGCCATCGAAACTCTGAAAGAAATCTGTGTTGCTTATTTTTAATAATGTGGCCTCGAAGTGGACCATTTGTCACCAAACATGATAGACTTACCTTTTCCATGTGTCGGCATCTCACATTGTAGATGGCTACTAAAGTCGAATCCAGTAAAAGAGGGGTGGTTTGTATAGCAATGATTATGAGCTAAAGTGCTGGATTATTCACAATTCAACATTCAGGAAGCGTTCCGCTCCTTAGAGAATGTGACACATGGTCCACAGACGTCCCCGTGTGTGAAGAGCACCCCCGTGATTCTTTTCCTAGGAGTTAACCACAGTAAATGCACTACAGACTCTGGCAGAAGGACTCATTCTAAAGGTGCTTGGATTTCACTCATTTTAAATTTCTTATTATGCTTCTGATTCTTCAACACAAAGTGAATATTAAACCCTTTTGCTTTACATAATTATACTCAATCATCTTATTTAACAAGGCTTGATTTGTGACTTTAGCTGGGTTAATAATGTCTTTTCATTGTTAACAGTAAAGCAAATAATTAGAGACACATCATCTAACCTACTACCGTAAAAGCACTTAGGTACTAGGAGATCTAGCGTCGGATAAATGGTTCTAGAAGGCAAGAAATATATCCAAATGATGAAAAGGGACAAGAAATAGAGAGGTATGGGGACTTCCCGGCAGTCTAGTGGTTAAGACTTCACCTTCCAATGCAGGGTGCGGGTTCGACCCCTGGTCGGGGAGCTAAGATCCCACATGCCTCGCGGCCAAAAAACCAAAACGTAAAACAGAAGCAATATTGTAACAAATTTAATAAAGACTTTAAAAATGATCCATATCAAAAAAAAAAAATACTTTAAAAGAAAATAGAGGTAGAAATGTATATACTTCAGAACACATAGAAATAAAAACTAGCATTATCTAAAATATAGTCTTAAATCTCCTCTGTGTACACAAAGTAAAATGAGTTTTATTATACCACTTAACTCAAATTTATCTTCCATTTCATTATACAGTAATTAAATGCTTATACTCAGTAATATAAGAAATGGTAATGAACCTCTTTGGAAAATTATATAGTTAAAGTCTTCCTAAATGTACAATAATTCTTCTCACCATCTCATTATTTTTCCCTTCACGTATCTCTCTTGTAATTATTTCAGTGATACTGAGTTCAGTGTGCGGAAATTTATGCCTAGAATAGGTGTTCACCATCCATGTGGCTCCGCTATTACAATAGCAAGATGGAGATGTTCTTCATCTCCCAGAACATCATGCTGGACGTCTTAGCTCTATAAATACTTTGCCTTGACATTCGCATTATACCTGCTGATCATTATCATGCCCTCATTTTCTATTTCCGCATTTCAGTGACCTTCAACATTAGGTACATGCTATTCAGAAATGTTCCTCCATGGTCAGATCCTTTTCCCTTAAACAAAATTTTTAACAACGTTTAGCAAATCCCACCTCTCCAGCCTCCCTATAAGTCAATCAAGATTCCTTTCTGCTAATCTGCCCAAACAAGGAATAAAGTAAGAATACCTATTCGACCACGTAGCAAAAACTTTACTCCTACTGAAATGAAGGCAAATGCTTCTACTTTTATATATCACCTCCTCACACTCATTTTCTGTTTGAAGGCAGTTTTCTGGACTAAATACTTATTTGCTTATTGCTAGAAATATTAGAATCAGAACCAGTGAGGCTGTGACTGGGAGATTAAAGCTATATTCATAGAATCAATTTCTCCCCAGGAACAAAGTTAGAGAGGTTATAGGTGGTGATATCTGGATGCCAGGCTATGTAAGAAGGAAGAAGAATTATGACTTTCTGCAGCAGTGGAGTTCCAGAGACCCTAGGAACTGAGGTCAATGCCCTCAGGGCTGTTAGCTCCATGGAAGAATTTAAGAGTTGAGTATGTATGAAGAAGAATCAAAACAGGAAGGCAGACATATTTTCTTGGTGAGGAATTCTTTCCATAATCAGCTTCTCATCCTGTATTTTTTTCCCATGGACTTGAGCTTTAAATATTTGAAACATATATAATTATTAGATCCTACTAATGCATGAGTTGAGGCAATGGTGGTTATAACAATCCCTACCGGTGTGTAAGGAAAGGCTCCATGGAAGCGAGTGGCCCTGAAGGGCGGCCTGGCCCAGTTAGGCAGGTCTTCATCATTGAGCAGCGGCCTCACGTGACAACGTTCTGTACTGCCTTCTGTTTCGGTTTCACCCCATTAATTGTGCTAAAGGAATGCACTTGACACCTAGGCTGGGTGATCTCATTTAGCCCCAGTGGCTGCAAAAGTACTAACGCCATTAATTGAGGCATTTCAAACTGAGCCAAATGCCACACTCCACAAATGCAATAGGCCTCCCTCCTTCCGTGATTATGGGCCCCCGAGGGAGTCGGTGTTCACACAGACCAAATGTGTCCCACCGAGACAGAGATCTGAAAAGGAATGTATTGCTCTATTACCCTTTCAATGCCAAGGCCTTCCCTTCTCAATCCTATTCCCCTGCTGTCTCCTGACTGGTTTCGGCTCTTTCACAAAAGAAAATGAAGAGCACAAATATAAACATCAAGTTGCAACACAATTTCACAAAGTGCCAAAGTTAATTTGAGCATCTGAAAATTTAAAATGACGCAGTTGCTTCTGGATAACTATCCATGGTAACTCCGCGAGAAACGGCCACAGAAAATTCCAGGTAGATCCTATCCAGGGCAGCGCTGGAAGCACTGATCTATGGGAGAAAGAGGAGGGGAAAGGGACTTACTAACCTACCGAGCAGAAAGTTCACGTATCTACTGGCTTCAGCAGCCTTGGCTGATGGACCGTGTCGTACAGAGGAATACAATCTAAAAGCACTGCTATAGAGGATTTTGAAAAATTTTGTTTTGCTTTATTTTGATTGATTTGGTGTTCTTTGGTTTCCTGAGGCTGCCCCATCGTTTTCTGCCCGTTACAAGAGATACCTAAGGCCCCAATCTTATCCATAATTCTTGGACACATTGCACCCTTGTTTTGTTGTAACCCAGACTTCTCTCCCTCAAAAAGTTTTCTGGACTTAGGTTACGTAAATTGAGTTGAACTTTCTGAAATGAAAGATCAAAGTCATTTCCTCTTACTTCTTTGTGGTGCTTCCTTAACTGTGAAAATTCTTAGCAGTACAGCCCCATTCAGTGTACGTGTGCTGGTGGAGAGGAGGGAGTTAAGGAAGGGCTGAGTGTCACCAACCACGAGGACACCTGAATCTACTCACCGTCAATAACTAAAGGAATGTGAACAGATATCCTGCACACGTGAGATAACCAAGATTCTGCATCTGAGTTTAGGTGTAGCAGGAGGTTCAATTGCCATCCTCTCCTGTCACAAGTGTTTTGAGTTTTCCTTTCAATAATAATGGCTGCCGTTTGCTCAGCACTAACTTACTCGATATTAGACACTGTGCTGAATACCTAGCAAACATTATTTCATTTGATGCTGGCAAATAGTCCTATGAGCTAGCTACTATCTTTATGCATATGCCAAAAAAATAATTTCATGAAGACTTTTCTCAGAGAGAAACTTTAAGCACACACACACCTTTAATCAGTCTCTCTTTCCCTGTGTCACAATTTAGTAGTCCTGGTAGCAGTAGATAAGCAAAATCAATGTAGGATGTTTTACCAATAGTCCCACCTAGAGGCAGGAGGATGAATAAGCTAGAAAATATTTTTTCATGTTTCTTCCAGAAAGGCTCCATTTGATCTGGAACTTACTTTGTGTTAACATTTTATCATTTTTCAAGGTAGATTTTTTGCAAGTTATAACAAAGCAAGAATGAAATGGGTCCACTAAAGATGTCAGTGAAACGATTATGGGGTTAAAACAAGAAGTGGGGCTGGTTCCCAGAACTGTCTGTTTAATCTCCAATGAGTCACTAGACATATTCCTGATAAACTTCAGGATAACCACATCAACAAAGACTCTTAAGGCTGTCTGATTTTACCATTCCTGTAGAATTTTATCTAAAGAAAAGTTTCTTTCCCTGTCAGACTTCGTATTGTTTATACAACACAATCTCTCCAGTAAGGGCCCACGACCACTCCCATCAACTGAAATATCTTCCTATTAATGTTTTTTTCTTTTTTTTTGCGGTACGCGGGCCTCTCACTGCTGTGGCCTCTCCCGTAGCGGAGCACAGGCTCCGGACGCGCAGGCTCAGCGGCCATGGCTCACGGGCCCAGCCGCTCCGCGGCACGTGGGATCCTCCCAGACCGGGGCACGAACCCGCGTCCCCTGCATCGGCAGGCGGACTCTCAACCACTGCGCCACCAGCGAAGCCCCCTATTAATGTTTTTAATGGTAATCAACATTTAGCCCATGAGATGTTTGTTTGATCTACCATTGTTTAGATATTCACATTTACAATTACTTCTGTAAAGCCTCACCTCAGAGGACCAGCTGATCCCAAGGAATTACCCAGGAACTATGGATGTGTAATAATTTAGTCTTAAACCTGGATAGTTCAGTATTGGGTAAGACTTCTCTTAGCTGCATAATTGTGGAGAAGACGAATGTGGAAAGATGTTAATATATCCAGGGTCATTGACACAGTTAGGACTTAAACACAGACCTGACACCAAAGCCCATGCCAGTGTATTTTTCAAAAAGTAGGCTGTGAACTGCCTGCATTACAATCACTAGGGATGCTTATCAAAGATGTAGCTTCCTGGGTCTTACCAAAGAACTGCGGAGTCCGAATCTCACGGGTGGATATCAGGCCTCGGCATAATTATCAAGCACCCCTCTGACTGTTAACATACAGAACCGTATAGCCTCCTGATGCTGCAGGAGAATTACAGTGCACAGAAATGTGTGGGACGTGCAGGAGTGGGTACACAGGTTTCTGATGTTTCTGCTGTAATCACTGAGCAATCGCAGGGTTTCACAGGTGACCCAGGTGGCCTTGGCATATTCAAGACGGGGCCAGAAAAGGACCTTCTGTTGTCTGTGGCCATATGGAGATGAAGTTTGCACTGTTCCCAAAGTCTCCAAAGAGAATTTGGTGCATGAAAAAAAAAAGAGCAGAGGTGGGCATGGAATAAAATGAGAAAGTGAATTTAACAATTTGGGGAAAGTTGAAAGGCTCATTGCAGGGCCCAGCCTACAACTGATCAAAAACAATGAGGCAGGAAAAAGATGAGAACGTGCCCCAATCCTCACCTATTTTCCTCAGGCTTCCATGGATGTTGCCATCAGGTGATTAATTACAGCATTCCCTGTTACATAAATGCTTAGCGGCAACTTATGAAAACAAAAACTCTTCCAAGAGGGTAAAATGCTCCTTCTTCTAAAACATTCTGTCCAAAAAACTCACAGCTGAAAATTCAGCTCACTACATTTCCCCACTCACCACATTCTATAGAAAATTCTAAGGCATGCAGATGAGCAGGGAATTGACAACGGTGCTCAAGGCTAGAAGTACTATTCATTTGAAAAGAATGCTGTCTTGAATCAGTGGACCATTATTCCACCAGGTTTGTGTCTGGGTGATTCTAAGATGGATCTGTTTTTCTTCCCCAGTCTCAGGAGGCTCAGGTGCTGAAACAATTGGCAGAGAAGAGGGAACACGAACGAGAGGTCCTCCAGAAGGCTTTGGAGGAGAACAACAACTTCAGCAAAATGGCAGAGGAGAAGCTGATCCTGAAGATGGAACAAATTAAGGAAAATCGTGAGGCTAATCTAGCTGCTATTATTGAACGCCTGCAGGAAAAGGTAATCATAACAGAGTCCTGAGCAGATGCACACATTCATATGCAACACGGCCAGATGAACTCTCAAATGCCCAGGCACCAGAGGCTTCATCGATCTCTGCTGCAGGTGCAGAAAGCACCTAACCCCACGGGCAGGGTTTCCCGGGGTGGCGTGGCCTTAGTGGGCACTGCAACATGGTTGAGGAATGGGAGTAGGACTTAAAGCTGGAATTCTGTCAGATTTTCCAGGGGTGAATAGATTGAGGGAGGCCGATTCCTGCTTTTCAAATGTATAACAGACCTCGGTACAAATCTTAGGAACCCATCTACTGGAAAAATATTAAATTGGAAATATTAACGATTTCATACAATCAGTTATAAATGACAACAATATATAGTAAAATAATAAATTTAATATTTAGTCTAATAATTAATATATAATATTAAATGTGTAAAGGTTTTGTCAAAATATATTTGGACATATTGCGGTACATTTGGAAAAACATATTTGTCAGAAAAGGACAGAATATTTATGAACAGCGGAAAACCCATTCTCTCCATGTAGGAAAATCTACACTCAAAGCTAGTAGGGGAAGTTCATTTACTCAATTTCTGGCATCCTGGTGCCTTTCTTCTCACCAACCTGAACATATAACTATTCCCATCAGTCAGGATGAACAGTCCCGGAAATCCTCTAGAAATTGTTCTCTCAGAACCACTGTATCTTTTACTCAGGGTAATTGTGAATCCACCTTCATCTCTCTTCCTACGCCCTAGAAAAATAAAAGCAAATGGCATTGCTAGGAATGAGGCATGCTGATCTTATTCCAGGATTGGCAATTAGACCTTTAATATCCAGTGCAAGATTTATATCAATCCAAGTGCTGGGATGAATTGGGAGATTGGGATTGACATATGTACACTGATATGTATAAAATAGAGAACTAATAAGAACCTGCTTATAAAAAAATAAAATAAAATTTTTAAAAAATTAAATTGAAAAAGACATATCGGGGTTTCCCTGGTGGCGCAGTGGTTGCGCGTCCGCCTGCCGATGCAGGGGAACGGGGTTCGCTCCCGGGTCTGGGAGGATCCCACATGCCGCGGAGCGGCTGTGCCCGTGAGCCATGGCCGCTGAGCCTGCGCGTCCGGAGCCTGGGCTCCGCAACGGGAGAGGCCGCAACAGAGGGAGGCCCGCGTACCGCAAAGAAAAAAAAAAAAAAAAAAAAAGACATATCAATCCAAGGCTATGCAGGAGCATTACTGTTTTTTTAAAATTACACATACTCAAAACACAGCAGATCCTTCTTGATTTCAGTTGTAAAATAGTTCATAAAATTTGCATATTTAACTATTGTTTCCAGAAGTGCTGGATTTTAATGGGCAATGTATTTTTTCTCTGTGTATTTTTCTTCACCCACCCCTCTGGCCAGCTCCTTTTTTCTCTCTTCTCACTCTCGCCCAGAATTGGTCTCCTCCCTTCATGCATACATACTCGCATACACACTTGCGTGTCTACATACATGCATACATACAGTTTGTCCTGGAAATAATCAACCTGTGGAATGCTTAATATTCCTGGCATCAAGCTGCAGAATCTCCAGGGGTGGGACCCAGGCATCCATATTTTTGTTTAACTCTCCAGATGATTCCAGTATGCAGTCAGGTTTGAGAACTAGCGGTTTGTAGCTTTTTCTGATGTAAATCTCAGCTGACAGCATTTTATCCTGTGCTGAATGATGCAGCCCACATCATTTTTAGGGCCACATTTTCCCTGGTATTCCACAGCTGAAGAGACACTTTTCAAATCTAATAGAATTTTTGACCAGTGACAGCCAAGATCTGTTATCTTCTCAGTAAAGTGGAGATACTCCTTAGAGCATACTAACTTTACTTCCATTTGATGCATTTTAGGTACATTGTAGATTTTTTGTTGACATATGGTATATGTGTCTGTATGTACTAAAACTACTTTGCTTCTTCCTAAAATAAGACAAAGTTAGTTTTTTATTGTGACTTTTTCTGAATGAAATTACTGCAGTGAAGTTAGAAATTAAAAAGAGGATCAATAATAATAATTATGCTGAAAGTGCATGAAACTGCCAATATAACATAAGCTTTTCTGGCATCTCCCACATCAAAAGATGATTATTACTGAAATGACATCTATTAGTGAGATAGTCATGAGGCGACCACACTAAGTGCCCACCATTTTGACAGCCCTCACTGGCCCTACCGATTAGCCAAGAGATGTGATACAATTCCACGTGAGCTTTTGCAGCAATCTGCCTACCACCCAGCCCTCAGTCCCCCTCCTCCTCAATGAATCGAATTGAGCATTTGAGCAGAGCATGTCCCTCGATGGTGGCTACGATGGTATCCTCAGTGTCATTCACTGATGGATTCCCACAGACCTCTCAGAGTCCCAGCCATGTTAGCACAAAGCCTTTAGATAAGACTGAAAGCCTAAAGCAAAATCAATCCCGGTTACACTTTAGAACCTACTGAAGAGCTCTTTAAAATGAGAGCTTCTGATGTAGCTGTCTGGGGCGGAACCCAGAGATCAGCATTATTTTTAAAGCTTACCCATAGGCACTCATATTTAGCCAGGGTTGAGAAGCACTGAGCTAAAGCCTTCTTAAATATGTTTTGTTATGTTGTCATAAATGATATTTAAATCTTTTTGATTTTTTGTTCCGTAAACGTGTTCTTTCTTCCTTCAACAATAATGTTACACTCTTTTTTTAAACATATATTACTACCCATTTATTGAATAAATGAGCACCTATAAAAATATGAAAACACTAACATGTGAGTAATATGTGGGCAGGTACTGTGTCTATATTGTTCACCACTGAACACACAGTGCCTAGAATGTGGAAGAACTCAACAAAGATTTTTGCATACATACATACATACATAAAGAGGGGCTCATGGCCCCTCTTCTCTCTCTATTCTATTCCCAAGATTCCTCATGTCTCTCACAATTTCTACTATCTCCTATATGAGAACATACCCTATGATGACTAGTTTATTAATCATTCAGTTAATAATTATTAATGATAATAAATGTAGTTGTGATGATATGATACATTTAGTGACCACATGACACATGTTAGCTTTGTGCTCAGTACAATTTTGAATGTTACACTGTTTTTTAAATTTCCGTTTCTGTTTCCTTGGTGCTTCACCTCAGCACTCCAACTTATCATATGGAAAAGAATCAAATGAAGAGGGTGTGAGCAAAGAGATGCCTGTGCCACAAAGACCAGCATTAGTCTGATCTGTTTCAGTCACTCAAATTGAGTGACATAAATAGTCATGCTCAGGGCTCAGAATTGTAGTCTATGACTAACTACACTGCGAATTATGACTGACACTGCAGTAAAATTAAAAATGTTCTTATTCTTGGAGTTTCTATTTCTAAAAAATAGAAAGAGACAGACAGAGAGAGAGGAAACACCTATTGTCGCCATACAGAAAGGATAAGAGACACGTTCTCCTTCTCCCACGTGTCCTTCTTCCCCTAACCCACTAGACAGTATCCCACAGAAAATTCACCACCTGACCCATTTGGAACCCTGGGTAGGAGCAGCTCTCTTATCAAACCCAACCAGGAACTGTAGTGAATAGCTAATTTTGAAAAATCAGTTAAAGCAGGTATAATCATTTTGACAATAGATACATTCATTAAACATATACCGTTAACATCAAACATTTAAATGTACTTCTTCCAATTACAACCTTTGAATGTGGACCAGGACCTGTCTGAGAAATGGATCAGTAAATTGGAGTTCCATGTCCTTCTTTTTCCTTGCGTTAGCCACACCTATATCACATTAGCTATGATTTACAGTTTCCTTGTTTTTAATTGTGTGAAGGCTAAAGACATATGCAAAATAATCTGGATATAGAAAGGATAAAAAATGTTTTTTCTTCAGGGAGTAACATTCTGTGATTCTTTTTCTAAGAGATGATTTTGATGATATATAACTCTTTAGATAGAGATTTCAACCATTATCAATTTCTGTCTGTTGTAACCTTTCATTCTTCTCATCTGACTTTTTTTTCTTTATCATTCTGATTCACGAATGCTATTTGTGTAACTATTTCCTACGGAATATGTCTGATAAATGAATAATGAAAGGAAAAAGAGGATTAAACTAGCTTTCACTGATTTCTCACTGTAGGCCAGGCATTTGACACATACTATGGAATTTAATCCAAACTACAGCCCTAGAAGGAAATACTGTTATCATCCCCATTCCACATCGAAGGAACCTGGTCCTTAGAGAGGTTAAGCCGTTTGGCCAAGATCACAAAGCTAAGCAGATCGCACAGTCTCGGTTTGAACCCATGTCTTTTTGACTCCAAACTTTTATACTAAGCTAAAGCTGTAACTTTGGCCATCCTAAAACACTGCACAGTAAGCAGACTTGGCAGCGGCATTGGATGTAGATAGTGGTCCCATGACCAGCGTCATCTTCGTGTATGAAAATGTGCTTTCCTGCACTCCCGACTCACTCCTGACCCCTCTTTTGTATTGCAAACTCATAGTTATTAGTAAAAAGAAGGATTCTGATGATGTTGAATCTCATCTTGCATTTAAATACTCATATAATAGGATTTCGTGGATTGGAATTGATACCCTAGGTCACCTAGTTCAAGTCCTTTGTTAAGATTTGATACCTAGTGAGGTGAAGGGGATATTAAAAGGTAAAGTAAAAAAAAGACCTCATATTTCTTCGCTTCCAGTACAGAAATCTCTCTAATCACATTTTCTCCAAGAATCAGAATTTTTTCCTAAAACCATCTCTTATACATTTTTCCATATCAAAGGAACAGTTGCATACAAGGGCTTAAGCACTATTATATTGATGGGAGCAAGGGGGTAAATTGTAGAGAACATTGTCAATTTCGATCTGCTTCACTCTGTCTAACCCAGCGTGTCTGACAGTGCCTGGCAAATATTAGAAGCTCAATAATGAAATGAATATTATCAAAGAATAGACTTGACCTCTTGATGCGCTTTCTCAGAGTATCACAACTTCCTCAGTAACCTCTTACTCAAGGCCTGACAATTGCCAACATTTTGCTGATTAAAAAAAAACAGACTATGTTGAAAATTACACGCCTCCTGCATATCTGCCTTTGATTCTCCCACATTTTTATACAAAATTACATTACAATTTTGAGTATATATTTGATGATTTGATTGTAAGGTTTTCAAATAATAGATTTACTAAAATACCTGAAAATAAGCAATATTTTTCCCAGAAGGTCAGCATTTATTTAAATTTCCTTTTTTTTTTTCATGTTATCTCAAGCTCACAGATTATATTGTTCTTTCCTATGGCAAAATCCATTTCTTTGCAACTAATTTTGAGATGAATAAGAAGTGTGCTCCAAAGTAGCCTAATAATACTGATTATAATCTTTCCTGTTATATTATAAATTTGAGTTTATATTGAATCTTTAGACTTGAGGCTGGTTTTTTTCCTAACATAGTGATGGTCTGGGCTTTCTCTCAATTTTTGTCAGAGCTCAGGTCTTACTAATTAGTTTCTTTCTGCATGAGAAAAAGATTTTATGGCATCTTTTTCCTCACCATAGCAGAACAAAAAGAAAGAAGAGTCAGCTGCATTCATGCTACTTCCCCTGTGACATTTCCAAACAGGACATGATTTCTCTATACATGCTTTTTCCCTCTTCTCTTCATGGCTTTTGAATACAGACAAAAAGCTCATTTAAACCAATTAAATAAAATTGCTTTTAAACTGTTTCTCTAGAATCAACTTCCTGTTTACTCTAACTCTGTATCTTTGAAGGAAATGTAGGGCTGTACATGCCTTTCTCTCCCAGAACCTACATTTGAAAAGACACATTTTTCCACACAACTATAAAATTTTCTCCTCACGTTCACATTGAGGCTACATAGCAGTGGTTGAATGGGGGCTGTATAGCCAGGCTCCCTGGGTTGGAGTCTCAGCTCTGCTGCTTGTTAGTTTTGTGATCTTGGGCAAGTGACTTAGCCTTTCTGTGCCTCAGTTTCTTCATCTGTAAAATGGGCACCAGAATAGTGCCTCCATCACAGGATTGTTTCGAGGATCAAGGGAATTAATACAGGTAAAATCTGTACCTATGCAGAACTGGTACATATTAAGTGCCTAATAAGTGCACTTAGTATTATAAGGAACCTATAAGCAGAGACTCCTTGAGATTAATAGAGCTTAATGATAAGATTTGCTTTATAGCTGGTCAAGATCATTGCCTCTGAACTAAAGGAATCTATAGAGCAGCAGTCCCCAACATTTTGGCACCAGGGACTGGTTTCGTGGAAGACAATTTTTCCACGGACCCAGGGCGGAGGGTGGAGAATGGTTTGGGGATGATTCGAGTGCATTACATTTATTGTGCACCTTATTTCTATTATTATTACATTGTAATATATAATGAAATAATTATACAACTCACCATAATGCAGAATCGGTGGGAGCCCTGAACTTGTTTTCCTGCAACTAGATGGTTCCATCTGGGGGTGGTGGGAGACAGTGACACCTGAAGTGTGTTGCTTATGTCCAGTCTACTCTGTAAGATGCAGCTTAATTGTCACTTGCCACTCACTCATAGGGTTTTGATATGAGTCTGCAAGCAGTTGATTTATTATGGTCTCTGTGCAGTCAAACCTCTCCGCTAATGATCATCTGTATTTGCGGTAGCTGCCAAGCGCTAGCATCACCGCCTCAGCTCCACCTCAGATCGTCAGGCATTAGATTCTCATACAGAGCGCGCAACCTAGATCCCTCGCGTGCGTAGTTCGCAGTAGGGTTCGCGCTCCTATGAGAATCTAATGCCCCCGCTGATCTTACGGGAGGCGGAGCTCAGGAGGTAATGCGAGCGATGGGGAGCGGCTGTAAATACAGATGAAGCTTCGCTCACTCGCCCGCCGCTCTCTTCCTGCTGTGCAGCCCGGTTCCTAACAGGCCACGGACCAGTACCTGTCTGTGGCCTGGGGGTTGGGGACCCCTGCTATAGAGCCACAAGGAATTTCTGGAGCTGAAGGGGAAAAAAATAGCAATATAAATAATATTCTAAATAGAAAAATACAAAATACTAATAACAATATTTTTAAAAATCAATTTCAATTTAACACCCACTTATTTATCACCTATGATAGGCAAGACCATGTGCTTATAATCATCCAAGGCAGAAATGTGTACTAAAAATAGAATTCCACCTTTCCGATCAGTTCCCTTCTCAGAGAGTTTAGTTCCCAAGTCAAGTTTAGTGCCCCAGATCCTCATGTAAATAAACATCTATTGGTCATGCACTATGTGCAAGAGAACCTGCTGGGCCCTGCAAGTGGAACAAAAGTGAGAAAATGCAGCCCTGGCCCTCAGCTAGCTTCTAAATAAGCATCTGCCTAAGAGAGCTGATGAGATAAGAACAGAAATGACCAAAGCACAAGTTAGAATAAAACGGCTGCCACATAAAAAGGGAAGATTAATGCAGGTTTTCAAATGGAAAGTGAGATCGTTTTCAGTCTCATGAAAGTCTTCACGGAGAAAGAGACAAGCTACAGGGATTATAGAGTCTGTTTACTATCCTGGTGGATGGAGCTGGAAGGCTAGGAATCTCAAGCATTGAAAAGTGCATGAAAAGACAATTCCGTTAAACCAAGAAATCAAGCAGGCATAGGAGAAGGGTGGAGGGTAAGACTGGAGAGGTCATTTGGACTCAAGTGTTGAAAGACCTTGACTAAGGAGTTAAGAATTTAGGAAGTACACAGAAAGTCTTGTTCCTGCATCTCATCCTCCCAAAGTGTCCACTGGCGATTATAAATCCCTTAAAATGTTAGGGAAAAGGAAAAACACCGTTCAAAATGATAGAGAAGACAGTATGATATTTGATTGCTATTCTCTGGATTTATACAGTAGTCCTAATAGTCAAAATTCTCTTAATCAAAAAATTAAAAAATTTTTTTTAATTCTCTTAATCATATGATCTTTTGTTCATCATTTTAATCAAATACAGTGATAAAATTTTTTTAGACACTATTAGTCTTCTATGATCTTCTGTAATGTGACCCTTATTGGGTTCCACGTTTTCCTTTCTTTGAAATGAGAACGTTTCCTAAAGGTAGACGCTAAAGGGGGTCACTTCCAGTCAAGCGCATAGTAGCCAAATTAGTGGGCGGGCCCTCCTAGTTCTCGGTGGGCCAGGCGAGGCTCCTGATGTCTCTCCCTTCGGTGTTTTTCAGGAGAGGCATGCTGCGGAGGTGCGCAGGAACAAGGAACTCCAGGTCGAACTGTCTGGCTGAAGCGACGGAGGGTATGGCACGCCCCACCATTAGTAAATCCCCCTGCCTATATTATAATGGATCATGCGATATCAGTATGGGAAATGTATGACATGGTTTAAAAAGAACTCATTATAAAAAACAAAAAAACAGAATCAAAAATAAAAAAAAAAAAAATCAATGCGGTCTCTTTGCAGAATGTTTTGCTTGATGTTTAAAAAATACCTTGGATCTTATTTTGTAAATACTTACATTTTTGTTAAAAAATACAAGTATTGCATTATGCAAGTTATTTCATAATCTTACATGTCCTGTAACAGGCTTTTGATGTTGTGTCTTTCCACTCAAATGAATTTGCTAGGTCTGTTCTTTTTGAAGCTCCCCATGTCTGACTCCACTCCCTGCCCTTACCATTCCAACAGAAAAATGAGGTCAATAGACAGTCTTTGGTGCTAGAAACCCACCATTGCCTACTGACCTAGACAGCTTGGTAATCTCTGAACTTGACTGAGACCACACCTAGATCACAGGCATTACAACTCCACACAAATCACCACATTTGTCCGCTCATAATCTACTAACTGCCTAGGAACTACAAAACCAGGCTAAGGAAAACCACTACTCGTAGCATTTACTTCTGCTTCTACTGGATTATGTGCTACAAATGTGCTTTGGCTTTAGAAAGGGATGGATGAAAAAGACAGATCTGAGATCAATCTGGGTAGAAGCAAAAAGGTGAACCTTTTAAAGTGCTGAGCACAGATCCTAACCCAAATGGTTCAAGCAGCCGTGAAATCGCTTTTCATGAAGTGGGCTTATTCTCTACTTTAAGTTCTTTTGACGGAATGAATTAATGTGTCAGGTGGCTTATTTGTGGATGCCATGATTGAGTGATGTTCATTTTGAGCTCTTACCTATAGTACAAGTACATGATGCTACTGAATATTTTTCCACTTGGAAACTGTGAGCTGATTGTTGCATTCAAACACACACGCAAACAAAATCGAAAACACTGCGGACTTTCACTTAAGCTGGTCTTTCTTCCCCAGTGTGAGGCAATCCTGCCTATTTAAAAAATATTTATATATATTACTCCATCTGTGAGGGCTGATGCAGTCAAGGGGGCTAGGCAGGGCGTTTGTGCCAACTGAGAGAATCAACAGATACCCACCATTAAGTACCTATCGCAGTTTTGAAGTCGTTTCTCCCCCAACTCCCAACTCCCGAAGGTTGCTGCCTGCATATTTACTCTTCATTAGTGCTATTTTCCTGTATGTCATTGTGAGCAAGCTGTGATTAATAAAGAATTGGAGTTCTGTGAACTAATACAGGTTTGGTCTGTTCTCTTGCCCCTCCGTGTGTCAGACCCTGGAGTTCAGATTTGAAAAGGGTGGCCGTTGGATTCGGCAATCTCAGAAGCAAAGACAGTAATTCGAGTTTGAAGGGAAACCAGGGCCCTGCTGATTCACTTCCCTTCTGGAGTAGCAGGAAGCATCACTTTCCTCTCTCCCTCTGAGAGTCCAACACAGCAGGAGAGGGCTTCAATCTGTTCCCCTTAACAACATTCAAAACTGAAGGAGATACCACAGGTTTAGACTGATAATTCTGCAGGAGGGAGAGCCCCTCTCAAAGAGCTTGGAAGCTTCCTGGCACCGCCTCACGTTCTCCCACGCGGCCACAGGACACCTTCCCCAGCCTGTTAAAATGTGATTTCCCTGCCATACTGCCGAATTTTCCACTGCCAATAAACACACTGCACACACGGACACAGCGGGGGCGTGTCAATGACCCAGATGGATACTGCAGGACCAAAGGAACCACAGCCAGTTTTAGCGGAAAATCATAAATAATTGAAACCACACAGACTTCTGAATAAGCAAACTGAGCTATTGTCCATAGGATTGCTAACAAGCCAAGTTTAAGGTGGAGGCCACCTGGTCCCTATCTTGAATATCCTTTATTTGTGGGCATCTAACACTGCAACCATTGATACACATCCTTAAAAACATGAATTCCATGAGCTTCCTTTCAGAAGTCAATCAGAGCTTCTGATTAGCATAAAATAAACTATACTTTCACACTGATTTTTATGTTGCTTAATTCAGTAAACATTACTTGAAGGGCTTCCACTGGGCCAGAACCTGTGATTAAGCCCTTAGGATTTCCTCAGGATTACGTTTAAATTGTGTATATGACTTTGAAATGTTCCTTAAAGAAAACTCACATAATCCCATTGATTTGAAGATTCACCCTCCTCTCATCTCTTCTACTCTCAAAAATGTGTGAAACAGTGGAGGACTGATAAATGTTATTCTCGTCCCTGGATCAGGCACCAGACTTTACAACACTTCAGAGGAGAAAGCAGAAGTAAAAATGCACTGATAGCCGTACTCTACCCCTCCCACCACCCCTCCCACTGAGGGAGAGAATGAGAAGGGAGACACGGCACCCTTGACTTCAGCAAGCGATCACCTCTTGCATTCCCAGGCTGGACAGGACAACGGTCCTTGACTTCTAATCAGGCAACTTGCTGGAAACTGCTAAGGCAAACACAGAGCCTGAAGCAAAACTAACATCCTCAAGCTCCCCCAGATTATCCCAGATCATCTTAGATTCCTCTCTGTCCCCATCAAGCAGCACTGATTTGACTTCCAAGTTGCCCCCTCGTTCCTTGCTTTTCCGCTTTCATAACCACTGCCCTAATTTGGATGCTCTTAGACTCTTACAGGAGCCAGCGAAGAAGTCTCTTCTGCGCCAGTCTCCTCTACAGGCTCCTCTACACGCTGATCAGGTCTCTCCCACATTCTACTACCGCATGCCCTTTGCCAGCAGAATAAAATCTGCACATCTTTACATGACATTAAATTGTCCCCACCACACCTCTCTTTTCTCAAGAACGTCATTTTCCTTAGACACCAAACTATGCATCCCGACGTACCAATGACATGAAATTTCTGGCCTCCATGCATATGCTGTACTCTCTGTCTAGAATTATCTTCACTACAGTATCGGTCACAAGAGCCTAGCTTGCTCTGTAATAAAACCCCCCAAATCTCAGTGAAATAAAACCACAAGAGTTTATTTCCTTCTCCCGCCGTACATGTCCGACCAGAGTCACAGTGGAAGCTGCTCTGTTTCACTGCTCACTCTGGGGCCAAAGGCCTACAAGGACTGCCTCTATCTGGAACATTGCCAGCCACCGTAGAAGAGGAAAAGTGTAAACATGGCCAATCACGTGCTGGCTCGCTTAAAGCTTCCTCCCAGAAGTAGCACAAGTTATATTTCACGGGTCAAAGTAAGTGATACAACCACACTTGATGCCAAATGATCAGGAAAAGTTCCATCCCATCATAAGCCCAGAAGGAGGAAAGCCAGAAATATTTGGTAAGCAGCGCCAGTGACTACCCCCCTACTGGTCACCAAATAGCAGGTTGACTCTCCTTCCCACACGTAAAGTACACTCACACTGTTCCTAAGATATAAAATCCCCAAGTCCCACTTGTCCATGACATCAAGCTCAATGTCCAGGATCTCTGGGTGGTGCACAGTACTCTCCGACAGATGTGGATGTGAGTCCTCTTGACAAGAGACAAATAAATTTAAAATACAAGTTATCTTCCCTAACATATTCAATATACGGTGGTGAAATGGGGACAGATCATCACAATAAACAAGCTTGCTCTAAAGGGGAGCAATGGGGAATGCATGGCATTCACTGAAGATAGAAATTCTGGTGACCCACTGGCCAGTCATCATGAGGGTCCTCCTCCTTTGGGATAGGGAACGTTCCTTGCCTCTGTCTCTATTCTACTCCCACAGAGGGGCTCCCCAGTCCATGGCTCTTGGCTCTGTCACCTAAGCAGATCTTCCGGTTCCTTTATTCCCCTTGGGGCATTGGAGGATACGCCCTCCATGGAATCTGAGCGGCTCCTCGCCAGCTTCCTGCCCACCAAACTTGTAGATCCAAGACTCATTACGTCTTTACTATCATACCCTCACATATTAGTCCTCCACCTGGCAAGAAATAGCTGGCGTACTATAAAGGGGTAAACGAAGTATGTTTAATGAGGATTCTTTTATGAGGATGTGGACAGATTAAAAGAAACCAACAAAGGATGGTGAAGGACCTACTGTGTGCCACCAGAGAGAAGCCATTTCCACCTGTGGCCTATAGATCCAAGAGAAAGTTGTAGTTGTAGAAGAAGGCTGTCTGATCAGGGGCTATGACCTTAAAGAGAGGAATTCAGCCTCTAACAAATGCAGCCCGGCAAGCGGGGAGCCACAGAATAGAGTAGCCTTCTTCTCTTACTCTTCCGTCTGTAGCCAAGGACTCGCAGTGGCCAAATCCAACAAGAAACCAGAGGGCAAGGGAGCCCAGGTGATGCAGTGTGTAGAAGTCAGCCTCTGGGGCTGAACAGGATGAAGAAAGGCAGAAAGAGAATCTGGAAGGACAAACAGAGGATATGGCAACCTGTAGTACAGACCACCGACGGAATGAGAGAACAGTGCTAATGACAACTAGGATACCTTCCATTTGTTTGTCATTAGTGCTATTCACTAAATATTTCTGGCTTCTTTTTTTCTGGGATTGATTGCTTCCCTGACACTTCTAGTTAGGCGTGGTTGTGTAATTTCCTTTGCTCAGTGCACTTTGTGCGGGAGTAACCTGTGCCCCTTCCAGATGGAAACTTAAGAGGAAATTCACAATTCACCATGCCCGATTTCCCCCTGCTACCACGACCTGGAAGAAGATAAAGCAGAGCTCAGCCCCCATCTGTGAGAGACATGTATCAGGAATGGGGTAAACTCTTTTTGCCTTATGCCCTTGAGCTTTGAGGATGTTATTCACTAATAACTATTAATGAATTGAAATTCTTTTTACCATCACACACCGTAACTTTTAGCCAACCACATCATCCCCGGTCTGAAATTGAATGTTTCAACAGCTTTCAAGTGGCTTACGTATTTTCAATTCATTTGAGTCCTAAATGGCAAAGAAAGCGTTTAACACTATGATATTGGGAAGGAGGCCTGACCTAACCAACTGAACTATTTATCTCAGATATGAAAAGGCAAATTGAATTTTTTCATTGGTCTACTTTGAACTATAGTCACCTGCATTGTTTTAAAAGATAACAGAGCAAAAAGTTACAAACCTTATACAAATTCTAGCATACAAAAATCTTCACATACGTACTTGTGCCAACTACCTCTAAAAGTTATTTTCCGAACACACATATTCCCATGACTGAGGCTTCAGTAGACCCTTTTGTGTATGAAAGGAAATAATACGTTTGACTAACCTGACACAAGCATGGAATATTGTGAAGGATTCCATTTCAATTAATGGGGACTTCCAGAAAGTCCTTTAAAACCTGCTTGTGATGTTTCCTAAATACTAGTTAAATAAATGTATCGATTCATTTCTGTAGGCTACATGACAGACACTGAGCTAGATTACATGTTATATGCAATGGCACACACTATCATTGAAATGATTCTATCTCTCTCTCTCTCTCTCTCTCTCTCTTTTTATTTTTGGCCGCACTTCACGGCTTGTGGGATTTTAGTTCCCCAACCAGGGATCAAACCCGTGCCCCCTGCAATGTAAGCGTGGAGTCCTAACCACTGGACCACCAGGGAAGTCCCCCCTCTCCCTCTTTTTTGAGTCACATTCAACTCTTCTCTGTCCCTCACCTCCCACCATCCAGCGGGGTCATCTCGTATGGAGGGACAAAGATGTGTTGGAAGCCAAACTTCAATCCAACGCGGCCTCTCTACTAACTCTCAGGTTAGCATTAAGCACTCAGGTCTCTGAAGAAAAAAAAAAAAAAAGCTATCTTCTATCCTATTCCAATCCTATTGTCATATTTTTTTCTACCCATCTTTGTCAAGCTTCTAGAACCTGTTTCTCTTCCTTCACCTCCCAAGCACCTTTCAACCTACCACCATCTGCGTTCTGCTCTCACCTCTCCAGTGAAACTGCTTTCACCACTACCAATGTCCCCTTTGCTACTAAACTCCCAGTCTGGCCAAATACTACTCAGGATCAGCTCCGTCCTTGAACACTTCACGCCCCAGTAGGCTGGTGAGCCACATTGCCTATGTGCTCGCAAAGCACCTTGTGCAAAATAGTGTAGTGGTCAAGGGCATGGGCTCTGGAGATTAAGGTCCCTAGCTCTCTGACCCTGAGCAAGTTGCTTATCTTCTTTAAATGTCCTTACCGGTAAGCTGGGGATGATCTCATAGTCAATGCCTATAGGTGACTGAATCATTGTCTCAGCTCTTCACTCTCTCCATGTGACTGCAGGACCTCTCACTGGAGAAGACAGAGTACATTTCCCCACCCACTGATGTTGGGCTTGACTACGCATCAGACCTTGGCCAATGGAATAATACTGGGTTTGCCATGAGTCAAGGCTTTAACCGATCAGAGGCCTGCCAGCTTATACTCCTATGATCTGTCATGGAAACATGTCCTGGAGGAGCTGCTGTAGCAAGGAGAATGTGTAGGCACGTGAGCAGACCCGAACCCAGTCAAAAGCCTGGAGCCAAGCCCAGCTGACCAACACTCTGAAACAGAAAAATATATATATACATGCAAGAAAAGTAAATATTTATGGTCATGAGCCACGGAGGTTTGAAATGGTTTGTAACACAGCATTGTTAGGAGATGATTAACGTAGTGTCTGAGAAGGCTGCTGACAAGATTAAATGAGCTAATGTAAAGGATCTCTACACAGCACCTGGTGCATAGTAAATATTCCATAATTATTATTAACATATATCCCACTATATTATAATTTCTGTTTGCTTAGCTGTTTCTCTCATTTAACCATAAGCTCCTCCAAAGCAGAGTCTTTTTCTAATTTATTGTTGAAACCCTAGTATTTAGCAAGGGTTCAATACACACACGTGCCTACACACACACACACATACTTTTGGTGAGTTAATGAATGAATGAACAAAATGAATTGATGAATTCAAATGAGAAGAATACTTACCGCAGTGCTTGGCATATTCAACGCTTAATATGAGTTCCCATCTTCTTTCCTTCCTCTATAGTCTAATAGTGTCTTCTTGGTTTCAAATTATTTGCGCTTGAAATTAAGCTTTAGGTATACGAAACTATTTTAGATGATCAGAAAAATAAACCTCCGCAAAAAAGGGAAAACTTTTTAACATCTAACCATAGAGAAAAACAGAATAAAATCACTTGGAGGCAACTCTTTAATTAGGAATTTAATGGTAACACTTTCAGCAACATACCATGAAACCAACACTGGTCCCAGCAGGTCACACCACGTGGGCTGCTGATTCTGCCCTCAAGTCATGCCACTTAAAGCAGCAGCTAGTCCAGGGCTCTGAAGTTCCCATTTGTTCCTGAGGAAATGGAGTCTAACTAAACTGAACTCTCTTTCAAAATGGGAAAGTACAGCAAGGGCACAGTTCTCAGGGTCTGGTGACAAAAATATTCCTGGCATTTATGTGCTGAATACTGTACGGGCATTGTCTCCTTTAAGCCTTAAATTCCCCAGTAAACAATGTCTTTCCCTATGGAAATTCCCAATGGAAACAATGTCTTTCCCTCTCTCCCTGGGGGATTCTGCTTCCCCTGTAGGCTTCCCAAGGAGTGTGTTGTTTTCCACATTCAGATCATTCTAACTCCTCCCTAAAATACCCACTCTTGCATCTCATGTCACCAGACTACTCAACCTCTTGTCTTCATTGTTGGGGTTCACTACAAACCCCCAAATGAGGTCACGTTCCCTCATTTCTCTATGACTTTTAGTTCTTGGATCACTGTTACTCTCTTCAACTCTATTTCTGTGTTAATGATAATATCCACGTAGATGAAGCTCCCACATTCTGCTCTGAGTTCTTTGACCTCTCCTCCTCTAGCGATCTTTTTTTTTTTTTAAAATAAATTTATTTATTTATTTATTTATTTTTGCTGTGTTGGGTCTTCGTTTCTGTGAGAGGGCTTTCTCCAGTTGCGGCGAGCGGGGGCCACTCTTCATCGCGGTGCCCGGGCCTCTCACTGTTGTGGCCTCTCCCGTTGCGGAGCACAGGCTCCGGATGCGCAGGCTCAGTAGTTGTGGCTCACGGACCCAGTTGCTCCGCGGCATGTGGGATCTTCCCGGACCGGGGCTCGAACCCGTGTCCCCTGCATCGGCAGACGGATTCGTAACCACTGCGCCACCAGGGAAGCCCGCCTTTAGTGATCTTGATCCTCAACTTTTCCTCAGTCACCTAGTCTCCTGGTTATTCCCCTAGACCTTATCAACCATCATATTATTATCAGTTATTATCAATAATCATAATCCCCCCATTATCTCCCTTCTGTCATCGCACTCTTTGATTACCACCTCCTTTTTCTAGCTGAACCCCTTTAGTACTTTGACTCCTATCCTTCAGTCACACTGAGACTCCAGGTCCTTGATAGAACCTCTTCATGTTCCTTATGCTTCTCAGTCATCCCTTCCCTCCTTACCAGCTTATTTTCCACGGGCGATTATTGCAATCTCTCTCTTACACATCCCTACAACTCCCTCCGTTTAATGTGGTGTTCTCAGTTGGCCAAACCCACACCCGAGCTAAATTAACTCTCCATCTAGTCCATGCTGTACCCATGCAGAGGAACACAGCTGTAGAAATCACACAGCTATTCTCACTGGTCTTTCTTTAAATTCACGAACTTGAACTCCAAGTGAGCCCTTAATTTTTCCAGGAAATCACACTTTATTACTCTAATTTTATTCTTATCCTCTCTTAAACCTCCTCAAACTTCTAATACCACCTCCCCTCTCCTCACACTCAGCTTATGACTCTCCTTCACTGAGCAAATGAAGTAACTGGAAGATAACTTCCACAAACTCCCACCAACACATCTATCCACCTACCACACTTATGTCTGCCTTCCTGTCTATTACTACAGATGAGCTATCCAAAGCCAGCCCTTCCATTTGTGTGTTAGATCCCATCTCCATCTCCTCTCACGAGCTCAGATATATTGCTCCAATTCTCTCCTCTCCCTCTTTTTTTTTTTTTTTTTTTTTTTTTTTTGCGGTATACGGGGCTCTCACTGCTGTGGCCTCTCCCATCGCGGAGCACAGGCTCCGGATGCGCAGGCACAGCGGCCGTGGCTCACGGGCCCAGCTGCTCCGCGGCATGTGGGATCTTCCCGGACCGGGGCACGAACCCGCGTCCCCTGCATCGGCAGGCAGACTCTCAACCACTGCGCCACCAGGGAAGCCCTCTCCTCTCCCTCTTATTTCATCATTTTTTTCTTTCTACAGTGTCAGCATAAAAACATGCTATTATGTCTCCCACTTTAAAAAATTTTTTCTATTTATTTTTCCCACCAGCTACTGACATACTTCTCTGCTCCCTTTTGCAGCAAAACTCCTAAAGCGTTGTCTCCCCTCACTATCTTTTCTCTCCTCCTCTCCCATGAACCCTCTCCAAGAAGGCTTTTATCCACATTCTACTATACCTACACTATTCTTGTCAAATGATCAGTGATCTCCAGGTGCCAGATCCAATGGTAAATACTCAACCCTCGTCTTATTTGACCTATTACTTGACATAACTGATGATTCTCTCCTCCATGATATCTTCCTTCACTTGGCTTTAACTACCCCAGATTTTTTTTTGGCTTTCATCTCAGTGTTTCTGCTTCTTCTTCTCCTTTGCTGGACCCTCTTCTTCTACCCATCCTCTAAGTGTTGGAGTGTCCCAGGGATCAGTCCCTGGACTGATCTACTTTCACTCTTATTCCCTAGTCTCAAAGTTTAAACGTCATCTATATGCGTACAGCTCCCAAACTTTTAGATCTATATTTGTCACCTGAACTCCAGTCTCATATAGCCAACTGACCCTCAACATCTTCATTTGTATATACTGCATACATCTCCATTTATATATTTGTATAATAGGCACCTCAACTTAACATGCCCAAAACAAAACTTCCAATATTCCCCCCAAATCCTGCTCCCCATTCTCTTACATTTTCATGCTTTAAATTGCTCAGCCAAAAACCGTGTAGTCATCTTTGATCCCCTTCTTTCTCTCATACTCCATAGGCAAAAATCAGAAAATTTTGTTGACTCTATTCTCAGAATCAATAGATAGATAAATAGATGATTGGGAGATAGATAGATAATAGATAGATAGATAGATAGATACTTTATCAACTTCGTCTAATCTACCTTCGTCATTTGTTGGGATTACTGAGATAGCCTTCTAACAATGTAGAAACATGGTGTGCTGGCCAATAACATGGGGCCAAAGTGTGTGGGTTCAAATCCCACCTTGGTTACTTATCAGTCAGGTGTCAGTAAACAAATAACTTAACCCCTCTGCCTCTGTTTCTTCAGATTTAATGGAGGATGATAATAGTACCGACCTCATAAAGTTATAGTGAAAATTAAATGAATTAGCAACTTTAAGCGCTAAAAAAAAAGCCTAACCTCTAGGAAGGAGTACTTACTATTTATAAAGTATTAGTTACCTTGGTTATTTTTTATCTAGAAGGATCTGAAATGCAAACTTTTCTGTCATGAACTTTATATTAAACTCATCACAAACAGCTGTTTGAAAGACGTTTTATAATTACACCCAGGCCACTTTGATTTTTCATACAAGTTTTATTACAGATTTAGCTTTCGAACACTTCTCTGCCTGCAATGAGGGCTTATATTTACACATATAAATATCTCAGATGATTTTTGGAATGGAGTAGGGCATCAAATAAATATAATTCCACTCACAGTTATTGTAGCCACAAAGCCCAAACATATTAGTGAAATATACTTATTCTGCTGAAGGAACACAACATTTAACACAACAATAAGAATCACTTGGGGCTTCCCTGGTGGCGCAGTGGTTGCGCGTCCGCCTGCCGATGCAAGGGACACGGGTTC
>NC_041228.1:57605284-57606694 GCF_002837175.3 Physeter macrocephalus | reverse complement strand
CGTGAGCCATGGCCGCTGAGCCTGCGCGTCCGGAGCCTGTGCTCCGCAACGGGAGAGGCCACAACAGAGGGAGGCCCGCGTACCGCAAAAAAAAAAAAGAAAAAGAATCACTTATAAATTTAAGCAGTTGTCAGCAACCTTCTATATGTAATTTATTTGTTTACTCATTAACAAGCACTTGTGTAACCACAATATTTTGCTTATATGTCTTTTTCATTATCTACTGGGAGATGGACAGTTAATTACCAAATTACATACTGAACAGAAATAATGAGGAGCAACAGAGTAAGTCAAAGTTTCCCAGGGGCTTCCCTGGTGGCGCAGTGGTTGCGCGTCCGCCTGCCGATGCAGGGGAACCGGGTTCGTGCCCCGGTCCGGTAAGATCCCACATGCCGCGGAGCGGCTGGGCCCGTGAGCCATGGCCGCTGAGCCTGCGCGTCCGGAGCCTGTGCCCCGCAACGGGAGAGGCCACAGCAGTGAGAGGCCCGCGTACCGCAAAAAAAAAAAAAAAAAAAAAAAATTTCTCCTAGAGATTAACATTTTGAGTAATACCTCTTTAGGAAACTTTTAATGTTTCATACATTCAATAGGAAATTGATGGTTACAGAAGAAAGACACATCATTTCTAGTCCAGAGCTATCAACTAAGCCTAGTTATATATTATCACAAAAAGGATGGGAAAATCTATTAAACTTTACCAATTATAGAATGTCCATTATAGAAGATCTATTACAGAATCACATGCAACCTTCTTATTAAACTGGTTTGTATTCTCTTGGCTAGGTTTTCATTTTTGTAAAATGAATCTAACAGCAAATGGAAGGGTAGAGCAAGAAAAACGTGTAAGAATAGGGCAGTCTTTTGCAAAGAAAAAAATCTTACCCACTTCTAGTCTGTTCTACATACTACAGCCAAGGTGGGAGTCCATAAAATTGATATCTGATTGGGTCACTTCTCTGCTTAAAATATTTTGGTGGCTTCTCATTGCCCTGAAGTTATTCTAAATTCCTTAGTGTAATTTACAAACTTGTGGTCTCACTGCTTTCATCTCTTATCATCATAGCCCTATAATCTATGTAACAACCTTACTTTCTTTAGTTTCTGGAAAATACCATGATTCTCTCCTCCCAACATTTAACAGAGTGCCTGAAAACATTTTTGGATTGTAAAAAAATAAAATAAAAGAACGAAAACAAATGAATGAAACAAAGGGAACATTTCCATTTTCTTAATGATTTGATTCATTTCCTCCTTTCATGGCTCAGCCCACAAACATGGCTGATGACAACATTTTAAAAGTACGGAGAGTAAAAAGAAACAAAACAAAAATTCAGAATCAAAAGTAATCTCAGGGCTTCCCTGGTGGCGCAGTGGTTGAGAGTCCGCCTGCCGATGCAGGGGACACGGGTT
>NC_041228.1:57588034-57605171 GCF_002837175.3 Physeter macrocephalus | reverse complement strand
CATGCCCCTGTCCGGTAAGACCCCACGTGCCGCGGAGCGGCTGGGCCCGTGAGCCATGGCCGCTGAGCCTGCGCGTCCGGAGCCTGTGCTCCGCAATGGGAGAGGCCACAACAGTGAGAGGCCTGCGTACCGCAAAAAAAAAAAGTAATCTCAAAGGATTAACAAATTGATTTCTCCGTCACTGAGTAGGTCTGCACAAAATATATCAGAACAGATAGAACAATAACTTTTTAGTTGTTGTGTTGTAAATGCGGGATAATAATTTTGAATATACATATTTTGAAAATCAATTTTTTAATTAAAATTCTGAAAGCAAAGGGTGATTTCCTCTTATTTGAGCAACACCATAAATAGTTTAAGGGACTATTTCTTTAGGAAAACATAATTGAGAAGTCAACAGTTAGATCAAGATGGAGGGTTGGATACATTCATTTCTCATTGTTTTTGCCCCAAATCCGTGAAATAGCATAAAATATATTTAAGAGAGAGTAATTCCATTGCAATAATAGAAAATAGAAGTGCTGTAAATAGGCCAGAAGTTTTGAGCAAACTTTGAAAAATGGAGACCAGTTGGACTCAGATCTGTAGAGAAACCCAGCTTGAGGAAGGCATGTATTTCAGAGGTAGATGCAGTTGGGGGTACTTCTAAGTCCAGAGTGAAGAGGTAACAGGTGTGGGGCAACCAGGTATCAGAGTGTTTAACTGAGAGCATATATCTTGAGTATGTAGGCCAGCTGACTCATTTCCCCTTTCCAGGCTTTAGTGAGAGTTAGACAACACTATCTTTGTATTCGAACTAAAACAATGAGTGTGAGCCCGAAGGACATAGAGGCAAAAAAAAAAAAAAAAAATTATAATAAATGAAAGTGGAAACACAACATACCAAAACTTATCGGATGACAGGAGTATTTCTAAGAGGGAAGTTTACAGAACTGACAAACCTTTATCTAAACTTACCAAGAAAAAAAGAGGGAGGATTCAACTAAATAAAATTATAAATGAAAGAGAAAACATTACAACCGATACCCAATAAATACAAAGGATCATAAGAGACTACTATGAACAATTTATATACTAACAAATTGGACAACCTAGAAAAAATGGATAAATTTTGAGAAACATACAACCTACCAAGTCTGAATTGTGAAGAAAAAGAAAATCTGAGATCAATAACAAGTAAAGATTGACTCAATAATCAAAACCTCCCAACAAAGAAAAGCCCAGGACCAGATGGCTTCACTGATGAATTCTACCAAACATCTAAAGAAGAATTAATGAAAATTCTATTCAATCTCTTCCCCCAAAAAAATTGAAGAAGAGGGAACACACTCAAACTCATTTTACTCCCTAAAGCAATTTACAGATTCAATGCAATTCCTATCAATATTCCAATGACATTTTTCCAGAAATAGAGCAAATAGTTTTAAAATTTGTATGCAACCACAAAAGACCCTGACTAGCCAAAGTAATCTTGAAAAAAAAAAGAAAAAAGCTGAAGGCATCATGCTTCCTGATTTCAAATTATATTGCAAAGCTATAGTAATCAAAACAGTATGCTATTGGCACAAAAACAAATCAAAGGAACCAAATAAAGAGTCCAGAAACAAACCCATGTATTATATACTCAATTAATTTATGGCAAAGGAGTCAATAATATAAATGAGGAAAGCATAGTCTCGTCAATGAAAGGTATTGGGAAAACTGGACAACTACATGGAACAGAATGAAACTGGACCCCTAACTTACACCATACACAAAAATCAACTCAAAATAGATTAAAGACTTGAACATAAAACTACTAAAAAAAAAATATCAAAGGTAAGCTCCTTGACATCAATCCTGGCAATGATTATTTTGCATTTGACACCAAAAGAAAGAACAGAAGAAAGATGGATTGAGGGTTCCAACATTCATCTCAGAGCTCTTCTAGATTACTTGGGTGAGGGGGGAGCAGTTTGTGTAGGAAATAAAGACATAAGAGAAGAAAATTTCCTAGCACTACAGAGCAACATGAATCAGCAGATAGAAATAACCAACTAAGTGCTAAACAGAGCAAATGCAAAAAGACTGCACCCACACAAATGCTGAAATTTGGAAACATCCAATCCTTTAAATTGCCAACAGAGTTAAAAATAATTTACCTACGGAGGAGTGAAAATCACATTGATTCTGAGTCCCTGTTGGCAACTCTGAATGCTAAAAGATAAAGGAGAAATATCTTTAAAGTCTTGAGGAAATAAGGGCTCTACATCCATCCAATGATCAATCAAATGCAAAGGCAAAATAAGGATAAATAAAGATATTTTCATATATAGAAGAACTCATAAAGGGTACTGCCCAATTTCTGAGAAAATTACTCAAGGATATACTCTGTCAATATAAGGAGTCAGTAAGATTTATAGGTCTTCTAATTATTGTTGATGAATATGTTTGATATTGTCTAACATCATTCAGTATCTTTCTCATCCCTCTGTACTCTCCCCAAGGACTACAAGCCTGTGAACTACACTTCCTGTCTTCTTTGCCAACAGAGTTCCTGGTACTCTACAGATTCTGCCAATGATGTGTGCTTGCATTAGATTTGGAAGGTGGAAGGGAAGTAGAAGTTATTCTTTCCCCCCTGGAATTGGGGGGGAAGCAAAGATGATCTTTTGTAGCAGTCACATTTCTCTGACAATGCCTTCCTTCAGGACAACTGTGACCATGGACACTGGCCTTTCCTGCCGTCTCCAGACTCCTACATGGCAACAACCACTTCCTGATTTTCTGGACCACACAGCTACAGTGCCTCTGACTTTCACTCTTGCACCACTTACAAAGTTCTGGAAAACACCAAATTCCCTTAAATCTCTTTCAGTTTGACATAATTAAAATAGTTTCGGATTGACTTTTTACCAGTAATGGTCTTTTCAAAAGTAATAACAATTTGGAACTTTTCAGAAAATGTTATCCAAAAAACGTGTTATTTATAAAGAGAAACTCTCTGCAGTTCAAATCAAGCTTCTTTTCAAGCCTCTTATCAGACTCCTTCCACACTATCTTATCACTAAAGAATTCAGTAAATTTAAGAATACAGGAAGCCTCAGTAAAAACAGATGATTCCTTAAAATTTCACGAAATCCAGAACACTTGTAAATTGTTGTGCTTGATTCTTAAATTTTCAGATCCTCCAGAAACTGCAGTAAATTCTAGAAAGGTCTTGCCATGCAGTGGAATTCACTCTCAAGTAATATCTTTATTAAAAGACCCATGAATTTCAGCTAGTTTCCACACAGAGAAAAACATGTGAGGAAAACTACTCCAAAATGGATTTTGTTCTATGTATAAGTTTAAGGTAAAATCCTACTCTATGAATAAGCCAAAACATAATTTTCATGGCAGCACACTCAGAACAAAGCTTCTAAACTTTTTTTTTTTAACATCTTTATTGGAGTATAACTGTTTTACAATAGTGTGTTAGTTTCTCCTTTACAACACAGTGAATCAGTTATACATATACATATGTTCCCATATCTCTTCCCTCTTGCGTCTCCCTCCCTCCCACCCTCCCTATCCCACCCCACGCGGAGGTCACAAAGCACAGAGGTGATCTCCCAGTGCTATGCGGCAGCTTCCCACTAGCTATCTAATTTACGTTTGGTAGTGCATATATGTCCCTGCCACTCTCTCACTTCGTCACAGCTTACCCTTCCCCCTCCCCATGTCCTCAAGTCCATGCTCTGGTAGGTCTGTGTTAAAGCTTCTAAACTTTTAAGTAGGGGTCCATTTCCAGAAGTGAAACCCAGATTTCAGGGGGCTTTCCTCACTCATTTCACAGTTGAACCCTTATGAAAAGTAGGTTAAATCTAAGCAAATCAATGGTCTCACTCTTTAAATGGCAGATACAACGAAGGCACTACAGAACGAGCAGTACCACACCAAACCGAGAACAAAGGTAGAACTCGATTAGTTCAACTGGCCCAATGCCTGGCACATGGTAAACGGGGAATGAAACTGCACAGTCTGTAGAATTTTGTTGCAACACATTCAGCTCACCATTTCTCTGGTAACAAGCCCTCCAGGTCACTGAGTCATTCAGCAAACATTCATTGAGGATCCAGCATGGAGTTCACGCAATCTGAGAAAACTATCACAGGCATTCGCCATCTTTTGCTCTTTCTTCTACACACAGACCTGTGCCCATTCTCTTCACTTATTTTCTACTTGCAACAACCATCCTCATGGTTGTCCTTCTCTTACTCCTGTTCTTACTGATTCATGTTTGCATTCAACATTTAGAGAGTGATTCGTGCACACCAAGCCCTGCATATATAAATGAATAGAACCTGATCCTCAGCTGTGAGGCCATTCAAATGGTGATCTGCCTAAAAAACAAATGTAGCTATCTCACATTCTTACAATCGTTGCCAGTTGCCCACTGGATGGTCTTAAGCATGGTGCCCTCCGACACGACTGAACTGATTACCACAGTTCGTACACGCCACGCTCATTTTCAGGCTCATGCTTTTGCTTGGGCTGTTCTAGCTGCTCGCTTACCTGCTTTCTTCTACAGCTCACACATCCACTGGCTCCTTTAGGAACCTATCTTGCACACATATCCATCCTTTCCCACTTCCTCCCATTGGCTGGCTCTCCTCTCTGCTTCTGTAACTCCCTATGTTTTCTTGTATTAACAATTATCACATTGCAATTGAAATAATTTCTTCCAGTTTTACCCATTCCCTCCACAAACACTACTGATGGACTATTAAGTGCCAAATATTTGACTAGGTGTTAACTATACAATACTGAGTAAAACAGATGTGATTCTCGCTTTCATGGATCTTACGTGGTTGTGAGTGGAGATTGACAACAAATAAGTCATATATATACATTCATACAACTTGGGGGAAATGGCCATGAAAATGATGAGATTCATACTCTGTTAGATTAAAGGGATACATAAGATAAAGTTGTCCAAAGATTCTTATCTGAGGTGGAGGCAAAGCCCTGGCACATAGGAGGTGCTCAGTAAATGTTTCCTTAACCTTCAAAACTGTGCTAGCAAGCCTACATTGGAATTAGAAAAGTTATACACTTTTACGTATAAAAATTATAACATGGGGATTTCCCTGGTGGTGCAGTGGTTAAGAATTTGCCTGCCAGTGCAGGAGACACGTGTTCGATCCCTGGTCCGGGGACGATCCCACATGCCACTGAGCAACTAAGCCCACGCGCCACAACTACTGAAGCCCGCGCGCCTAGAGCCCGTGCTCCGCAACAAGAGAAGCCACCGCAATGAAAAACCCGCGCACCGCAACGAAGAGTAGCCCCCGCTCGCCGCAAATTAAGAAAAACCCAGGCGCAGCAAGGAAGACCCGACGCGGCCAAATATCAATCAGTCAATCAATAATTTTCTTTAAAATAAAATTATAACATGGCAGTTATGATGGTGTAAATAACATGGTGGAGTAGGGAGAAAAGTAGGGAAAGAAGTTTTATGTGTGTGAGGAGGAGAGAGAGAGAGAGAGAGAAAAATCCTCAGACCCCCTAAGGCCGTGTTGCCTTTGGATTGCGGGTTTTCCTTCCTGGAGGAACTGTGAGATCATTTTGGACCACCAGGGGGCAGTGTCTGACCACGTGTGACAACAACTTTTTCTGACCCTGGCAATCATTTTGCATAGGAGCCGCTCCTGCCTGCCCCATCTGCTAAAAATGGGCGTAAAATGCTCTTCATTCCTTTTACATGACCAATAAAATACATAATCCTCACAGATGACACATATAGTAATTGGATTAAAATGTATTTAAAAGGAAGAAAAAAAGAGGCGTTTCCATATTCATAATTCTATAATTATCCTTATCTAATGGAACAAATCTCTACTTCCTAATCATTTATAATTTTCATCACTCAGCTATAGGTCACAGCAGGTATTAATATCGGGTGAGAAGGAATTTTCCGGTTTCTACTCAGCATTGGTGCTGTTCAAGCACTTCCAACGGGTGCTTCCTTCACATTGAATAGTCTGGTTTAGCCTCATCATAACTCATTGAGATAGATGAGAGGCAATTATCATTTTTGCTTGGCAGATAAGGAAATGCAGAGGAACGCTCTGCTGCTGCGGGCAGAATTGAAAATGGCCACCCACGTTTGACAGGCTGCCCAGAATTCACTCAACTCGCTGCCAGCCAGAATGAACAGGCCCTGGAGCACTGCCATTTCCTGACGCAAGTCAATGACCAGGTGCTTTCAAGAGTGTGTTATCTGAGACACCTAGAGACATTATTCCTGTCAGAGCACATCAGAACACTTATAAAGAGCTTAGAGCCCCTGCTTGGCCCAACGAATTTGGTCCCCAGAGACCTCAGCAACTTCTTCACTAGGAACCGTTAATGGGAGAGACCAAATACTGTTCCAGGAAACAAAAAGCCATAAGAGTTGGAAAGAGATAATCTAGGCTCTGCTACCTGGTTATTCAATCAATGGACATTCATTAAACGGCACTGCATGAATCACTGTGGGGAAAGCAGTGTGTAAAATATTGTCCTTACCCTAAAGGAACTTTAATTATGACAGCATGGCATATATGCATAAAAATATTTGGTAATAATAATAGAAAACAGATTCTACTTCTGTGTGGCAGAGTTCAACTGAGATGGTCGATACATATTCTTTTCTTTTCTTGATTTTATTTATTTTGTTGATCGCCTACTAAGTTCCAAACATGACTGAGGTGCAAGAGTGTATGTAAAAGGCACTGTGCTCTCCCTTGCAGACTTTACACTCTCGCTGTACAGAGTATGATTTATTCTGTGTATTAATTTATTCAGTGAAGATTAATGGACCACCTGTAACATATGAAGCATCTTGCTAAACAAGAGGGATATGAATAACCCACAGTCCCACCCACGAGGAACTCAGGCTGGTAGCGGAGACAGGCTGTAAACAAATTGTTTACTTTTAGTGTAGTGTGTGTGTGTGTGTGCGTGTGTGTAGTAATATACATTTTTTATTACTTTGAAGATTGAACTAGTTGTAGATAGATAGATACCTACAAATACCTATAATTATCTATCTATAGATAGAAAATTTACATAGATGATAGATAATGCTTAGATAGATAATGCTTAGCATGAGAACTAGGAGAAACATCACAAAAAGGTGGCATTTGAGGAGAGTCTTGAAGGTGTTTTCTAAGTAGACTCATGAGTGAAGGATCTTCCAGGTAGAAAGAACTGAGCGTGCAAAGGCACTGAGTCAGGAAATGGCACGGTGGCTCATTAATGGGCTGAAGTCAGAGTAAAAATTGAGCAATGATGGGATATGAGAATGGTAGAGAGGCAGAAACCAGGTGGCACTAGGTATGGAGATTTCACCTTTACACAACAGAAAGCCTTTAAAATATCAGAAGAGGAGACTAGGGCAATTGTATCGTGTATTAGAAAGATTATCTTAATTGCTGCATGGAAGATGCTTTGGAGTAAGACAAGATTAGAGGCAAGGAAATAATTAGGAGTCTATCTCAGTAGTTAAGACAACAGCTAATGAGAGGTATGGAATAAAGAATTACGTAGGATGTAGAACCAAGACAACATGGTAGCCAATTGACACTGAGGATAAAATATGAGCAGGATCAATGATGATGCATTTTTATTGGATGTTCTTAATTTCTACTGGGTCATAATTTGGTGCCCGCAACTCACACACCCTGGCTGGCAGCAGTAAGAGAAAAACTCTAAGAAAATAAATGGGAGGAGTGGAGGATAAAGAGCTCAGGTCTAAATATGTTGAGTTCGAAGTACATGCGAAGCATCTAGTGGAAATGACCTATAAATAGTTGAAAGCTAAGGTGGCCATAGAATACTTCCTGGAAAAAGTTTGGGCTAATTTAGATCTAAAAGAATAGGTAGAGTTTGTGGAGGGGAGGTAGGGAAGGGGGAAAGAATTGGGAATGAAGGACATTCCAGGTAAAGAAATATTCTTAATGAAAACAAGGAGGTAGAAACAAGGACAGTATATGAGACCACCCTGAACAAAGCAAACGGGAAGAAAAAAAGGTGATACTCCACAGACAGAAAGAATCCAAGGTCATGGTGAAAATGGGCTCCAAGGAAGAGTATCCTGGTGATAAGATGTAATACGTGGTTTAGAGACTAGAAAATCTGGATCGGAGTGGCAAATGGGAGGTTAGTAAATTTTTCAAGTCATGAAGCGTGTAAGATAATGTCATTTCCCTTAAGAAAGTAAAATGCAGAATCTCCAATATTTAGCACCCAAAGTAGAGCTTCCTGCTGAAAAGAAAGGTTGATATAATATTTATTATAGGCTAGGCACTGTTCTAAGCACATTACAAGCATCAGTATATTAAATCTTCCCAGCAACCTGCTGAGTATATATTGTCATTTTATGGATGAGGAAACAGACAAGGAAGAGTCCAGTAACTTGATGAAGTTCTTACGGCCAGCTAGTGGTAGGACAGGAGTCTGACTATGCAGCCACATCTTCAGTCACTTCACTACGTTGCCTCCCAAGGACTGTGGCTGCTCTGACTTGGTTCCTTCCCTTTGAGCTGACCCACAGCCACCATGCTGATTCTAGGGGAGGCCGGCTCTGTCCCTTTGCAGTGCTGACACAAGCCAACCCCTGTAAGAGTCTCTACTAAATCATAAAGGAGAACAAAGTGGAAACACAGGAAGAGTACTCAAAAGAAATCTGACTCGTGAAGCACAAGTCTTTCATCCTTTTCTAGCTAGCTTGCCCTGTTCTACGTGATTTCCTCTGAATACTATACTCGCCCCAAGGGCTGATATCTCTGCATGCCTCTTGTCTAAGATCCTCACCTTTTAGCTTGTTCCATGTGGTAAAACTATCTTTAAATCATGGATACCAAGGGGGAAAGGGTGGGTAGGGTGGGATGAAGTGGGAGATTGGGACTGACATAGATACACTTTTATGTATAAAATATATAACTAATGAGAACCTACCGTGTAGCACAGGGAACTCTACTCAATGCTCTGTGGTGACCTAAACGGGAAGGAAATCCAAAAAAGAGGGGATACATGTATACGTATAGCTGATTCACTTTGCTGTACAGCAGAAACTAACAGAATATTGTAAAGCAACTATACTCCAATAAAAATTAATTTTCAAAAAAACAAAACATGTGATACAGAGCAACTACCTAGACATCTAACTCAGAGAAGATCTTTGTTAGGGGAACTCCTTCCTCATTTCCACAGATTTATGTGAGTGTCCACCTGTCCCCCAGGTGTTGACATCACACATGATTTCATTCTACCAGTGAGATTTCCTGTCCAGAATCCTTGTACACATAACCTTCACCCTGAAGTGTGTCTTCACTCTTCCAAGTACAAGAGCTTTTCCTGATACACTATACCAAACACTGGTTCCAGATGGGAGGAATCACCTGCATGTAAAACTGAGAGTATTTACTCACAAGGTGACAGGTGTTAGACCAGGGAGGGGGCATTGGGCACAGAAAGAAAAAGATTGGCCTTAACACAACTGGAATAAGTGTTTTGCTATAAGAGCTGAAGGTGGGACTTCCCTGTTGGTCCAGTGGTTAAGAATCCGTCTTGCAATGCAGGGGATGCCAGTTCGATCACTGGTCAAAGAACTAAGATCCCACATGACACGGGGCAACTAAGCCCAAGCCACAGCTAGAGAGCCCATGTGGCCCAACTACAGAGCCCACGTGCTCTGGAGCCCAGGCACCACAACTAGAGAGCCCGCACGACACAACTAACGAGCCCATGCATTCTGGAGCCCGTGAACCACAACTAGAGAGAAGCCCATGCACCGCAACGAAGAATCCGCCGCAACAAAAGACCCCGTGTGCCACAACTAAGACACGATGCAGCCAAAAAATAAATATTTAATAAATAAATAGCAATTGATTAAAAAAAAAAATAGTTGAAGGTGAACCCAAAGTTTCAAGTCCAGGTGACAGAGAACTAGTTGTATTGAGACATTCAGGGAAGTTGGTGTGAAGAACTGGTTTAGGGGGTTAAAACAAAGAATTTGTTCTTACCCAAGCTGTCTGGGAGATGAGGGAGAAAGATCCAAGTGCAGATGTCTGATGGGCAACTGAACACCTAAGGCTAGAGATATAGACAAGGATGTCATCAGTATAAAGGTGAGAAATGACAAAGAATTGATAGATGTTCCTAAATTTGAGGGAGGAAAAACAAAAGACCAAGTGGGCAGAATTCATAGCTATGGGAGAAATGAAGAAAAAGAAGAGGAAACAAGGAGATAAGTGGAAAAGGAATCATTCCGGGAAAAAGGGAAAAACCAGAGATACTGCAGCACCACAGAGCCACAGAAGATAAGAGAAAGGTTTCTGAAAACAGAGCGAATTACTTAAAAATTCTCATGTGGCAAGAGATGCCATAAATAAAGCAGAAAGCAAACAATATACTACAAGAAAACATCTGAATTACATATGGCAGATGATTTGATATTGATATGAAAAGAATCTTCCATAGTAAAAGGATGAATAGTAATTTCACAGAAATGGAACTGAAAATGGCCAGTTTATGTATGAAAAAATACTCATATTCATCAATAACCAAGGAAATGCAAATGAAAACCCATCAGAAATGTTGATGGCATCCGTGCTGGCCAGGAGTCCAACATGAAGTCAGGCTTTTTCATTTATTGCAGGTGGAGGTGTAATTTGGTACTATCTTTCTGATAATCATCTGACAGCATTAATAAATTTGCAAATGCACATACCTTTGACCCAATGACACCTCTTTTGAAAATCTATCTCAAAGAAGTAAAAGCACTGATATAGTTAAAGATCCTTGTATTTGATTGTTTTTTGCATCATTTTTTGGTAGTTGGGGGGACTTGAAAAATTGAATCCAGGTAAATCAGAAAATAATTGAATAAATTATGGCATATCCATACCATGAAATACTGTGTATCCATTAAAATGAATATATCCATTTAAATGATATATTATAGTTTAAAGCAAAATACAAGTTGCAAAGCCGTATTTATTGTATGATTCCCTTTCTGTATTAAATGCCTATTTATGCATATATCGTTAAATGCATTTGCATAAATGCAGGTATCAGAGGGGAAGCATAAACATCAAATTGTTAATTTTGGTTACTGGAGTAGAATGAGAGCAAAGGGAGGGAAATTGATTAACTTTCTCTTTATATACTTCTGGGCATAGGTTGATCTGTTACTACATGCACATATTTTAAGGGATTTTTTTTTTGGTAAAATACAAATACATAATTGTAACCACGAAGACCTGAAAAGTGTCAGAAGCCACATTATTCTAGAAGACTTAACATGGAGACACAAACCACTAGACAAGTTCTTTGGGAAAGACCTCAGGAGAGTGAGGGTCAGTGGGTGACACAGAAGAAAAGAATCCTGATTCCCAAAAATGCCAAAGAAAGTGGGTGGTAAATAAATAGATTCCTACAGAACGTTCATGCTCCCAAGGGGCCAAATACTTAATATGTGCATATTTCTGTTGGTATAAAGTTTTCCATTTTAAAAATAAACACACAATAATTTTTTTTTTTAATGAAAACACTTTCTGGTACATTCTCCCATTTGGCCCTCACAGAAACTCTGTCCTGTCATCAATATTGCATCCCCATTTGACATAGATGCTGAATCTCAGATAGTAAAGTGACTTTCCCAAGACCACACAGCTCTTAAGAGGTCCCACTAGCTGCGCAATCAGATCTCCTGTATCAAACCCCTGTATTTTGATCGGCCAAAGCCCCGAAGTGCAAAAGTTCTTCCTGGACTTCAAGGGAAATAGGCTGGCTAAGGAGAGATCACTCCCATTTTCGGTTTTGTCTTTTGGGTTTGTTTTGTTGGGGTTTTTTTTAGCCGCACTGCGTGGCATGCGGGATCTTAGTTCCCCAGCCGGGGATGAACCCACACCCCCTGCAGTGGAAGCATGGAGTCTTAACCACTGGACCGCCAGGGAAGTCCCCTCACTCCCATTTTTGGATGGAGATACAGTGAAGGGAACCCACTCTGAATCAAAATCAGTCTTGCCGGACCCAAGCTTAAGGCAGGAGGCTGGAGACAAGAGGGCACACTGCTGGAGGCATCTGTTCCTGTCACAAGCTCTCCACAGCCTCAAGAAAGTAACTTCACCCCTGTGTCTCAGCTTCCCTCCCTTTAAATAGGATACCCCACCTTCCTCTGAAGAAAAGGTGTGCTGAGATCAATGGGGCTTTGTCTACAATCGCTTTGAACTTGATGGTAGAAAACACTCCACCCGTTGCCCTTACCCTCTTCCTTAGGAGTGGTTCCCTGGGAACACGCTCAGGAAGGAGATTTATAGTATGGTCCTCCCACGTCGTTTGCCTCAAGGTGAGAATGATCCTGCTTAGAGTATCTAAGAGACTGAATATAAATTGAAACCACACCTGCTGAAAGCTGAGGGGCTGCCAGGAGCTGTGAGGAAAACCTGATATCTTTAGCAGTCACTGTTTGTGTGAAAGCATGTGATAAACCTCAGGCAAGGCCAAAAGGGACCCACCCTAACTACAGAAAACCACAAGTGCGTGTGCATGTGTAAAATTCAGCCACGCAGCCAGAACCTGCAGATACCAATTCCATCTGGAAAAATTGAGTTTGTCTCTCATTGCTTCAAGAAAACACATTCTAACAGCCTCAGAACAGCTTCTTTGTGGTTACTGGTGAGCTTAGTCACCAGCCATATATGCTTGGGCAGGTGGTGAGCAGTGATGGGTTTGCCTGCGTGCAAGATGGTAACTTCCAGAAGCCAAAGAGCTGTCTTGTGACGGACTATCTGGTGTCTGCTCTTTCTCCTGCCCTGCTCAACCTTCATACACGGCATCCATGCAGGGCCCTGCACGCACAGCTCACGCATTGCTGAAGCCCTCATGCTAGTTATTCACGGCTGAGGATTTCTGGGGGATTCTACAGGGAAAAGCCAATAAGCAACCATCACTGAATTCTAAAACATGGGATTCTAACTAAAATAATACCCAAGCTGGTCGTGCACCTTTACACGATTGTTACAGCCCAAGCTATAATTATCTTGGTGTCCTTTTATCCCTTTTCTAAAATTATAGCAGAATAAACATTACCTAACACTCTGTGTGTGTGTGTGTGTGTGTGTGTGTGTGTGTGTGTGTGTATTCTCAAAAGCAATTTTTAGGTGTATAAGCAATCCAGGAGTTGCTTATACACCTAAAAATCAACTCTCTCATAACTTATCGTGCACAGATCATGTACTATAGTTTAATTATTGTGCTACATAATATCCAGTGGGGGGGACCTAAAGTTTTGGTTTGTTTTTCTTTTGTTTTTTGAAGGCGCAGTTCCTTCCTTCCAGAAAGTCACAGTAGAGTGAGGGAGACAGCCAGTTCAGACTAATATCCTCCATTTCTACAAAGTTGAATGAATGTCACTCTGTGTAAGATGTCAGGCTGGATTCTCCAGGGCACCACAGTGTATAAGGCAAGGCCTCTGCTGTCAGGGACGGGTTTATAGTCCCCTTGACTGGCTACGTTGAGTTTTAAATGCCTGGTATGCCACATCTTTCCAGGTTCTATTTCTTGCCTATTATATGTGGAAGCCAAGGCAGTAGGTGGAGGAACTATGAAATGAATAGACGTAAAAGGCAATTTTTCCTAATGCCTATACCCACAATCCTTGGTAGGCATCATAATACAGCAATGTGGTTTAACTAGAGCACCCAGGGCATCGTAAAATGTAATGGATAATTTGTGCAGATCCTCTACTTTTCAATGAAGAAATAACTTTCCTTAGATTCTCCACATTAGGAAATATTGGCACAAGAGAAAAAAAAAAGAAAGAAGGAAGGGAGGGAAGGAGAGAGGAAGATGAAAGAAAAAAAGAAAAGAAACAAACAGAAAGAAATATTTCCATTGTTTTGAAAATTTAATAAATTCTTTAAGAAAAATTCTATTGACTCCCAGCAGAAATGAAGTCACTGGATCACCCCTCTGATTTGGAGGGAATCAATGGTTTATTTTCGAGAATCACAGGCTCCTTCCTCACCTTAGACGAGTCTCCAGGTGTCAAACTCATTATTATTCTTCTCAGCCTCTGAATTCTTGCCACAGAAGCTGCTTCCCACCCCTAACAATTGCCTCTTGGTTACCTGTATCATAGAATCAGTGTCAGGTTTCAACTTGGAAACCTGGTTAAATTTAGAGGCTGCAGGAGACATTAATCTAGTTTGAAACTTACCCGCTTAACAACTAAAAATAGGATAAGAAACTAGATTCTTATCTGGGGGGAAATAGGGAGACATTGGTAAAAGGGTACAGATTTTCATCTCTAAGATGAATAAGGTCTGAGGATCTCATGTAAAACATGCTGGCTATAATAAAGAAAGAAATAGAGAAAGAGAGGGAGGGAGGGAGGGAAGGAAGGAAGGAAGGAAGGAAGGAAGGAAGGAAGGAAGGAAGAACCACCTACTTGATATCCTCACTTGAATGCTTAAAGAAAACTCCAAATTAAAGATGTCCAAAGGAAAAATCTGAATTCAGCAGGAAGCCTGTTCCTCCCCCAGTCTTCCCATCTTAGTAAATGGCACCATTTACTAGTTGCTCAGGCCCAAAGCCCGGGAGTCTTCCTTGGTTCTTTCCTTCCCCTCACTCCCCGCGTTCAATCTATGGACAGATTCTGTTCTACCTCAAGTATATCTCATCCATCCACGTCTCTCCGCCTGCCCCACCACCACCATGTCTCTCTCATGGACAGCTGCATAGGCCTCCTCGCCGCCCTCTTGCTCCCTCTCTTAGCCTGTGGCAGTCTAGGCTCCTCACAGTGACCAAGTCATTGGTTTTCAAAATGCGTGAGGAGACTACACCTCTCCCTAGCTTAAAACCTTGCGGTGGTTTTGGATTGTACTTGGAATCAAAGGTAAGCTTCTTTCTCTGGTTTACAGGGCCCCACGAGGTGTGGTCCCTGCCTCCCCCTCTGACCACATCTTGTCCCACTGACCCCCCTCTTTCTCTTCACTTCAGCAGCAGTGACCTCTTTTCTGCTCCGTAACACACTTGAGCTCTTTCTGGCCTCTGGATCTTTGCAGTTGTTGGTTCCTCTGCCTAGAAAGTTGACTCCTTGGCTCTTCACATTGCTGGCTCTTCGTCAGCCTTCAGGTCCTAACTTAAATAAGGCCTCCTTATAAAGGTTTTCTCTGAACAGGATACCTAAAATAGGTCGCCCTGTTGTTCTCTATCACAGCCATGCATTTACTGCCTTCCTAGCTCCTTATGTATTTATTCATTTGTTTCTTCACTACCTGTTTCCCTCACTAGAATGAATGTGTCATGAGGGCAGACACCTCGACTGTCTTGTTCACCATGGTTTCCCCAGAATCTGACACAGTGACTGTCACAGAGAATTCAATGACTGCTGAATGAATGGATAAATGAAGCAAAACAGAAAATGGGCCTGGAGAGAAGGGGACAAACTGGAGAGATATTGAGGAAGTAGACATGATAAAACTTGGTGATGGATTGGATGTGGGGGGTGAGAGGAAGGAATGAGGCAGTGATGACTCCCAGGTTTCTGGCTTTATTAACTGAGTGGATGGTTGTACCATTTATGAAACTGGACAATAAGAAAAAAGACCGGTTTGGAGGAAAAGATGATACCTTCAACTTGAGGCATTGAGTTTGAAGTCCCTGTCTGACATAAAATGAACATGCCCAGTAGGTACCTTGGGGCTTGAATTGGGTCTGGAACTGAATGAATGATCAGGGCTAGTGATAAATCATGGGATGTGATAAGAATGGCTGGAAGCAGGAGAATGGACATGACTGCTCTGGAGAGAGCATAGAGAGAGAAGAAGACAAAGACAAAAGTAGAGCAAAACTGGCCCATGTATGGCAAGAGTAGAGAGTAAAGGAGCTGCAAGATGCAAGAGACCTGAAGCCATTCAGTGTCTCCAAAGCCAAGGGAAGAGAGAATGGCAGGCAGAAAGGGACGTGTGGTAGGGTCAGATGTGAGGATGGAAAAAGGCCACTCGATGTGGTGACAAGGAAGCCATTGGTGATCTTTAAAGAGCAATTTCAGGCAAGAGGGACAGAGGACCATAATGCAGTAGACTGAGGAGAGAGTGGGAGGTGAGGATGCAGAGGTAACGAGGGGAGACAATGCTTCCAAGAAGTTTGGCTGAGAAGGGAAGGCAAGAGAGAAGATGAGAGCTTAAGAGGGAGGCAGGGTCAAGGGAGCGTTTCTTTGAAGGATGGGGGAGAGCTGAAAATCCTTGTAGGCTGAGGAGGAAATAGCACTCAAACGAGGGGGAGAGATGGAGATATACGATAAAGAGAATAATTGATGGAGTTAAAGGTTAGGTATGGAGCAGAGGATAGACATGTCTTCCTAGGAGACAAAAGGGAGAGGGAGAAAGAGAGGGAGGGAGGGAGGGAAGGAAGGAAGGAAGGAAGGAAGGAAGGAAGGAAGGAAGGAAGGAAGGAAGGAAGGAGGGAGGGAGGGGGGAAGGGAGAAGGGGGGTGGGGGGGAAGGGAGGGGAGAAAGAAGAAAAACAAAGAATCTAGATTCCTGGTTGAATGGGGGCTGTGGGGACTCTCTCGTGCCAGAGAAAAAACAGAGGCTGGGGGAAATGCGGAACTGCCCCGGGACATTGAGTTTAGACTTTGAAGAACCGTAGCTAGGCCTAAAGAACAATCTGGAAATGAGTACAGCAAGCTCTTCAAACAGCTTCTGTTAAAATGCAACTGTTGCAGGGCCAGTCCTGGCTCAAGCAGCAGACGGGCGTGCAGTGTCAGGGCTTCTGGGGGAGATCAATGAGCACTTAGCTCTGCCCCCAGAAGCCCTGACACTGTGCACACCCACCCCGCCCTGGTATAGACAGGCTCTGTTTTCCTAAAGTGAAAATGTCCAAGTCACGTTCAGCCTGCAGATAAATGAAAGAAAAAGCAGAAGGGGGCTTCCCTGGTGGCGCAGTGGTTGAGAATCCGCCTGCCGAGGCAGGGGACACGGGTTCGTGCCCCGGTCGGGGAAGATCCCACGTGCCGCGGAGCTGCTGGGCCCGTGAGCCATGGCCGCTGAGCCTGCGCGTCCGGAGCCTGTGCTCCGCAACGGGAGAGGCCACAACAGTGAGAGGCCCGCGTACCGCAAAAA